>NW_019154085.1:49363120-49456606 GCF_002288905.1 Enhydra lutris kenyoni
TAATCTCTGTCAAATAAATAAATAAAATCTTTAAAAAAAAAAAAAAAGAAAGAAAAGAGGGGTACAAATGATCACTATTATACAGTTTCAGAAAACATGGCTGAACAGCATCCTACAGTTGCATGGAAAGCAGAATTTATAAGTGATAAACTTGGATATCCAAACAAAATCTTGAAGATGTGGTCTGGTTTTTTTTTGCTACTTATAGTAAAATGAGAGAGGAAATAGATAAAATAAGGGGAAACACTATTAAGCAGAAAGGAACCAGCTCTTGATGATTTGAGAAATTCTCAGTCTATCCTGATTACAAATGATGCCAAAATGGGAAGATTTGTTATTAGAAAAACATGCTCTGGAGAGAAGACTAAAGATGTAGCTGGACAACCTTTAGATGAAAAGATTACATGTGTGACTCGTGGATCCAATCAGTCATCTCAAGGAAGCCAGGTATCGAGACGGGATTATCCAGGAAAGATGCGCAGAAGGCCCTCTTGTTTAATAGTATGAATAAAACTGTAACATACGCTAAAGACCCAACAAAGCTTTTGAGAAGATTGTATCAGGAGAAATTGTCAGGTTGGCCTGAAAGAAACAGAGATATAACAACATGAAAGAAGGACTCCCAAAATTCTATAAGCAGAAAACAGGCTGATAAAACTAGCCATGTGCAAACGTGTGCCACCCTTATAGAAAAAAGGAAGAACCACTGGAAGGATGGAGCCATAGGTGCAGAAGGCTACCAAGTTGTGTAACCAAGGATTATTCCGAGGCCTTGAAACCAAGTAAAATTTGCCCTTGAAGACTTCGAACTTACCGGAACTTTATTCCTTCAATTTTCTCCCTTTTAGCATGAACATGTGCACAACTGTTATACCTGCCCCACTACTGTAGTTTGGAAACAAACTATTTTCTAGTTTCACACCTACAGGAAGAGAAATTTTGGCCCAGGATGGATAATATCCAGATTCTCACCTAAATCTGGTCTAGGTGATTTAGATGGCGAGACTGAGATTTAGATGAGGATTTGGGACTTGAGTAGATGGTGAAATGGGTTGTGACTTTGATACTGGAATAGAATGCCTATATTTTGCATGTGGGATAAATGCAAATCTTTGGGGGCCAGAAAGGTAGTAAGCTAAGAAATGATCCCCTGAAAATTGTTGACTTCCTGGTCCCTGAACCTATGAATGGTACCTTACATGGCAATACAGTGAACACTGAATTTTACAGGAAAAAAAAAAAAAGGTGCTGAAGTTAAGGGTCCTGAGAGGAGAAGCTTACCCTAGATTCTCTAGGTAAACCCCAAATGCCATCAGAAGTGTTCTTATAAGAGAAGTCAGGGGGCTTTGGGTAAAAACACTGCCTCCTCCCACCTGCTTTTCTTCCCCAGGCTACCAAACTCCACCATCTGCTTTGAGATTATCGGATAACCTTCTACGTTCCCGGTTCTGTAATGTTAGCCACCTGAGGAAACCTTGCACTCCCAACTCACCCCTCAGCCCCCAGAATCAAATCCATACCAGGCTCTGTATACCCTCCTCCCCAAGTTTCCAACACTTGAATCCCTTCCAGTGCTTTCTGGAGAATTTTCACTTTAGTGATCAATAAAACCCTCATCCTCAAATTCTTCCAAAAGTCCTCTTCACCTTCTTGCTCTGAGATCGGGTTTCCATTGAGGACTCCCTCTTTGACCCCCCTAAAGTGACAGCTATTTTCTCTCCCACTTGCTTGAACCATGGGCCCTGGAAGTGGACAGAATGTTATTTTGCTCCTTATTCTGCTTCCAGACCATTCTTCTTCCAACCTTCCTTTAAAACCCCAGCAATGTACCCAATGTCATCAAACTCGACAACTCACCACCTCACAGATTATCCCTCTCATTTCTGATGACTTCAGCTGCTGGCTGCCTATTGGACTTCAAATACTACATACATTTCAGTACTTTCAGTACCTGCATTCCAACATTCTAGGCTTTCAGACCATTTACCTCTTATTTGCAATGTCCGGGAAGGTATACTTTGTCCCTACACAACTTCAGCTGCTCACTCCCATGCTCGTGTCTATGCTCTGTCATAACCAAGAATTAACTGCAACCCCTCTATTGACTCAGTTTTAAGCACCCCAATTTCTTTTTTTATATTATTTTTTAATTTTTTTATAAACATATAATGTATTATTAGCCCCAGGGGTACAGGTCTGTGAATTGCCAGATTTCCACACTTCACAGCACTCACTATAGCACATACTCTCCCCAATGTCCATAACCCCACCACCCTCTCCTGACCTCCCCTCCCCCCGGCCACCCTCAGTTTGTTTTGTGAGATTAAGAGTCTCTTATGGTTTGTCTCCCTCCCGATCCCATCTTGTTTCATTTATTCTTTTCCTACCCCCCAAACCCCCACGTTGCATCTCTACTTTCTCATATGGAGATCATATGATAGTTGTCTTTCTCTGATTGACTTATTTCACTAAGCATAATACCCTATAGTTCCATCCACATCATCGCAAATGGCAGGATTTCATTTCTTTTGATGGCTGCATAGTATTCCATTGTATATATATATACCACTTCTTCTTTATCCATTCATCTGTTGATGGACATCTAGGTTCTTTCCATAGTTTGACTATTGTGGACATTACTGCTATAAACATTCGGGTGCACGTGCCCCTTCAGACCATTATGTTTGTATCTTTAGGGTAAATACCCAGTAGTGCAATTGCTGGGTCATAGGGTAGCTCTATTTTCAACATTTTGAGGAATCTCCATGCTGTTTTCCAGAGTGGTTGCACCAGCTTGTATTCCCACCAACAGTGTAGGAGGGTTCCCCTTTCTCCGCATCCTCGCCAGCATCTGTCATTTCCTGACTTGTTAATTTTAGCCATTCTGACTGGTGTGAGGTGGTATCTCATTGTGGTTTTGATTTGTATTTCCCTGATGCCGAGTGATGTGGAACACTTTTTCATGTGTCTGTTGGCCATCTGGATGTCTTCTTTGCAGAAATGTCTGTTCATGTCGTCTGCCCACTTCTTGATTGGATTATTTGTTCTTGGGGTGTTGAGTTTGATAAGCTCTTTATAGATTTTGGATACTAGCCCTTTATCTGATATGTTCTTTGCAAATATCTTCTCCCATTCTGTCCGTTGTCTTTTGGTTTTGTTAACTGTTTCCTTTGCTGTGCAAAAGCTTTTGATCTTGATGAAATCCCAATAGTTCATTTTTGCCCTTGCTTCCCTTGCCTTTGGTGATGTTCCTAGGAAAAAGGTGCTGTGGCTGAGGTCAAAGAGCTTGCTGCCTGTGTTCTCCTCAAGGATTTTGATGGATTCCTTTCTCACATTGAGGTCCTTCATCCATTTTTAGTCTATTTTTGTGTGTGGTGTAAGGAAATGGTCCAGTTTCATTTTTCTGCATGTGTAAGCACCCCAATTTCTTAATGCATTCACCTAATTTCCTTCTGCCTTATCTTTGTGCCCTGACTGCAGTAATCCTTCAACCCTCTGGGACCTCCAATCCAATGATTTCAATTCCTTTTCATAGGACCTCACCTCTTGTGTTTGATATATGTCTCTTGATCTCCTGATGGCATGTGCTGTCTTCTTTGTTCATGCCTGCTCATCTCCCCAGTCTCTTATTACTGGAACATCAGAACTCTATCCTTGTAGCTTTTCCTTCTCTACCCTTGCATCCTTGGCTGCCTTCCCACAGATTCCTCATTAGGCCTTTCCTCTATGCTTATGTGAAAAGAAAAAGATCTCTAGTGTTTCTTCTTCTTCTGATAAGAACACCAATCCTATGGGATTAGTGTCTCACATTTATGACTTCATTTAACCTTAATTACCTCCCTTAAGGCCCTATCTTCTCCCAATACAATCACATTAAGGGTTGGGACTTCAATATAAATCTGGAGGGAACTCAATTTAGTCCATACCGTTGTCCACCAGGAGAGGCCAGTGCTTGGAGAAATTGAAAGCCCTAAAAAGAATTGCACTGCAGGGTCAACCCTACTTGTTAATTGAGACTCACATGAAGTTTTTCAGTTCATGTGTCATTAAGTGTCTATCTACTTGCAGATTTCCTCCACCACCCAAACCAGTATAATCCCTTGTGGGAGTCAGGACTTCCTTGATCTGTTTGCATTGGTGTTACTACTCAGGGAAAAGATGTTTGAGGTACTAACTATTAACTACTCAGCTCTAATTTTGTGTCTTGTGAACCCCTGCATCTCTGCCCTCACCCAGGGGCAGGCACAGAGCAAGTCCTCATTCAGGATTTAGGAAGGGAATGGTCTGATGCAGCAGAGTCAGGCCTTTTACTCCTAGGCTTCTCACACTGGTGCAGCAACCCTCTGGGGGTTCTCACAGATGCTTGAGCTGACAAGAAAACATGAGAAACGCACACGCTTCTCACTAAAGCACACATTTTCCTTATTATAAGTCACTTAAAACATGCTGTGATGTCAAAACGAACTTTGGTTCATTTTCTTGTGCGAGCAAAATTTACTTAAACGTTAAAGTGAAGGGTGTTTCTTCAGACACCATCGTTCCTCACTCTCCCCAAGGATCTCTGTTAAATATGGGTCATCCCTACTCTACTAGGTACTACCAGCTGCCAGAGAGAAAATATAGAAGACACTTAACATTTATTCACAGACCCATGTAAAGAAATGTATGTCCAAGCTCAAGGGTGATTATGAGGTCATATAGAAATTGTTCCTACTGCTTTCTTTTAAAATCCAAACAAAGAGAATTAGACAACGTATAGGAACCTTGTAAGCACAGCTTTGCCAAGACTATAAAATGCAAAATGCAAAGGCTTTTAATTTATAAAATGAGATTATGTAAAGAGCTCCTTAATGTTTCACAAAATTAGTTGCAGATGGTAGGGGCTCCTGAGGTCTCCTGGGTCAGCTCTCCTGACCCTGCACTGAAGTTTTAACAATATATACTTCTGTCCAGATTCAGGAATGATATCTCAATGACTTGCTCTAAATTCTGTTTCCATGGTTAAGTACTCCTGCTAATGCTAACAGATATATTCCCACATCCATCCTTCATTACCCTCTGCACATTTCTCCTTTGTTCAGCTGCTTCAATGTATTGTGGCAAATCCCTAACCAAAAATTATTCTGCTGACATAACTTATGTAAAGCCATATGTAAAGTCATAACCTAGGTGTGCTTCTTTCTTTGACCAGATAGCTTGGCTCATTTGGAAATTCACTGTGGAATTCGTTCTTTGTTTTCCAAAGCTCTCAGACTGACTGATTTTCAGCTTACTGTCATTCACACTTCATCTTCATTGTCTGCTACAGTGATTTTAAACAAGGTTCTACTAGATCAGAAGGACTTTGTTTATACTGCAGCAATATGATTATGATTCTTAATCATTGACCCTCAAGCATCTCGAGGACACACTTCGATTGTGTGAGTTGAATTTATGCATCTTTTGTCTTGCTCCAGAAAGTGGCTTTGGACGGCTCCCTCTCTTTCTAACTACTGATTTCTGTGCATTTTACATTTTGGATTTGTCTCGAAAATAGACTCACACCTTCACATCTGCTTCAAAATCTTTTCAATTTGCCCTCTGTCTGTGTTTGATCATGTTTACTCTGGATTTGACTTCCAGTTGTCCTTGTTATTTATAAAAATCAAGGAAATGTTAGCACTTGACGTTTACTGAATTCCTACTATCAAGAAGACCTTGACTGATATACTCTGCCTCAAAGTGTATCTATAAACAAATAAAACACCTTACATGCCATACCTGTGTACTTATCCAAACTCCTCTGAGCTATCACTCTACACACACAGCAGCAATGAATGGGAACTGCATCTTTGCTATTCAAAATTATATCAAGGGAAGAATTTGAGGGGATTTATGATTTCTTGAAGCTCAAGGCTTTGCTGAAATGCAGAATACAATTGAGAAACATGACTTTATCAGTCATGGCAAGCACTGCCTTCCACAATTTAAAAACAAGGGGGAAAAAAAGAAAAAACAAGAAAGAAATTCTCATCTGTGACAAAAATAAACAATTTAGGATATAGGAAATGCTCTTTAAAAGTAACAGTTGATGCACAAAGCAGATGTCAAATACTTAAAGAGATCTAGCTCTATCTATCTATCTAGCTCTATCTATAATCCAATAAGGTATTAATTTGTATAAGCATAATGTGCAAAAATTTATAAACCACCAAAGACAATCCAAGTAACTTTTTGTTACATTTAACATAGTTACATAAATCAGTCTAAACTGTAATTTTCCTTCAGAAATTCCCAATGGCAAACTGGCTAAAACATCTTTTAACATCACTGAAACCAGTTTAAAAACTCAGGGTAGTATTACCATATATGAAGAGAATTCAGTGATGATTTTAAAGAAATATAATTGGCAGCTTTTGTAGGTGTTCATGGCATCAAAGATGTATTTCTTTTTTTTTTTTAAGATTTATTTATTTGAGAGAGAAGGAGAGTGAGGGAGTGCATGAGTTGGGGGGGGGGGTGTAGAGGAACAGACTCCTCACCAAAGCAGGGCTCAATCCCAGGACCCTAAGATCATGACCTGAGCTGAAGTCAGATACTTTAATTGATGGAGCCACCCGGGCACCCCCAACAATATATTTCTAAATTTTGCTTTTTGAAATAATTCTCAAAAGGTATGACCTAGGAAGTTGAGACTATCTCAGTGCACATAGCCAGTTCGTTGGTATAAAATATATCACTATGAAAAGTCAGCTAATCTCTTTTACAAACTAACAATCCAGCAGGAAAAATAATTGGACAGAAGGTTTGAGGCATAGCTCAAACATAAAACCCAAAATATGCAAAATGATGCTAAATTTCACTAATTTAACGCAAATTAAATCAATACTAAAATATCACTTTAAAAACATCATCTTTGCTAAGTAATATTTTTTTAAGTACTGCCAAGGTTATAGCCAAAACAACTCTCTTATAATAGTAGGAGAAGTGTTAATTGATCAACTTCATTGAAAAGAATTTGGCAAAATCTAGTGTTGCAGAATAGATACATATTCTATGGCCCGGCAGTAATTGTCCTCCTAGATTCATGGAGTGCAGAAAAAATAAGGACGCAAATATTCAATGTAGAAATATTTGTACTTAGTAAAAAAGTAGAAAATACTTAAGTATTTATTATATATTAGATACAGTATAGTCTTATAATAGTAACACAACAAACAAAATGAATGACCTAGAACTCCATGTATAAATATGGTTGAATCTCAAAAGCTGAGTTTAAAAAACTGAAGTACAGAACAATGTGTAAGTATGATGCCATTTATGTGAATTTTAAAGTATGAGAAGAGGGGTGCCTGGGTGGCTCAGTGATTTAAATCCTCTACCTTCAGCTCAAGTCATGTTCCCAGGGTCCTGGGATTGAGCCCCTCATCAGGCTCTCTGCTCGGTTGGGAACCTGCTTCCTCCTCTCTCTCTGCCTGCCTCTCTGCCTACTTGTGATCTCTGTCAAATAAAAAAATAATAATAATAAAAAACCTAAAACCATGGTTTAAAAAAAATAAAGTATGAGAAGAAGTGTATTTGATTATGGATCTAAGATAAAGTCATCCTTAAAAGTAATAAACACTAAATAGAGGATAGTGATTACTTTGGGGCTGGGGTAGGGAAGAAAAATTAATGGAAGAGGACTGCACATAGGCCTTCAACTGTTTTTGTTTTTGTTTTTGTTTTGTTTTGTTTTTAATGGATTATTTCCTAAACAGGTGGCTGGGTACCCTGGACTTTATTACATGATTCTAGATTTTTTGTGCACATGTGTAGGAAATAATTCACAAAAATTTGTTGAAGCCAGTGTCTGATTATACTGGTGTTAGGGTTAGTTTAGTAAAGTCCAGTAAATATCGCGTCAGTTTCCATATTTCCATTAAGGTGACAATTCTGTCACCATATGTGACTTGATGCTCATTGATTTTTTTGCCTTTTCTTTTCCTACAGATGAATGCCCGAGTGGAGATCAATCCAAATGCAATAAACAACCAAACAAATAAGCGAACAAAAAATGTTAAGTCCCTCATAGGATAAGCATTCTTTAGCAAATCTCTTTCTGCGAATCTGGATGTGCACACAAATAAACACATACCCCCTTGACCATCAATCTCTTCTCTCTACAGAATGACAGACTTACCCTAGCTTAGGGCTGAGTCAGTGTCTTAGTTGGGGCTCCGTACCATCTTCTATCGCCCTCAGCATATTTCTTTAATGCTTTGTGCTTGTAAAGATCACACATGACTGTTGCATTTACTAAGAGTCTGGTTATGAATGTTTAATAGCTTTCCATCCTAAATGAAAATCAGTCTGGCCCCCGGAAGCTCGTTCCTCATTTGTATTTCTGTCTTTGTGCAGATACAAAGGCACGGAGACAAAGATATCCAGCGCAAGAGAATTGCAAATTCAGATGTCACAGAGGCCAGGCAAATAAGTTAAATAAATGATGCAGGCCAGAGGTAAAGAGAAAAAAATGAAGAATTTATGTCCCTTCTTTTAGGCAGACACTAGTCAGGTCCAAGTTGGTTTTGGAAAGTAAAAATATAGGTTCTGTGTTACCAGATCCTCCAACTGTTCAAAGATACAAAATATGCAGATCTGTATATTAAATCTCTTAATTTCAAAGGTTGGCAACTGATTTAACAGATAATTTTAACTCCCTTGCGTGGGCTAAACCAAACATTTCTGCAACCATAATTAGCCCCTGGGCTGCCAGTTGGAAACTTCTGCTCTGTACACTATGGAAACTGCTGATAAAGAGAAAACAATTCTCCCTGGGATTAAAAAAAAAAAAAAAATTAGGAAAAAAAAAAATCTCAACAATCAAAATACTTGATCCTCCTAAAACAGCAGGCAGATTTCAACAGTTCCTTAAAAGAACACGCGTGGAAGGGTACTTCGGATGCCATTCAGAAGACAGTCACTCCAGGAAGCCCCCCAGAACCTCTGCATCTTGGGCTTGATGCTTGTCACCCACTGCCAGTGTTTACTCAGAGGTGGGATGGCCCTAGACCAGAGGGCCATCTCGGTAAGTAGCTGCCCTAGATGACCCTTCCACTTCTGTCAATTAAAGAGCCTCTGTTTTCTGTTGTTGCTTTTATTTTTTGCTTTTAAATACTTTTACTTTTTAAATACTCTTGTGTATTTCGAATTCTTGCTGATAAGCCATCAACAGCTTCTTTGGAAACAACCTAAATGTCTAAAAGTAGGAAAGTAGTTAAGTAAAGTATGTTACATACATCAAGTGGAATATCATACTGGTATTAAAATCAATAGTTATAAAACCTATATTCAAGATGAAAAGTGTTCAAAGTTAAGAAGTAGGATATTTACAGGGGTGCCTGGGTGGCTCACTGGGTTAAGCCTCTGCCTTCTGCTCAGATCGTGATCTCAGGGTCCTGGGATCAAGCCCCACATTGGGCTTTCCGCTCAGCAGGGAGCCTCCTTTCCCCTCTTTCTCTGCCTGTCTCTTTGCCTACTTGTGATCTCTGTCTCTGACAAATAAATAAATAAAATATTTTTAAAAATATAAATTAAAAAAAAAGTAGGATATTTACAATATGATTACAGCCAATGTGAACTGTATAAAGCATTAGCTCATTAATATTACCATAGTTGTTTTAAGGTAGTGGGATTAATGTTCACTGTTTTCTTTCTTCTAAATTTTCCATTATGGAGTCATATTACGTACATAATTAAAATTATTTTAAAATCAATATTTAAAAATAGACTTCCTTTTTCAGTGTTGTGTTTGTAAACATAGGGATTATCACTTTCTTTCCTCCTTTTTCCCCCTTCCCCCCAGGAACATCAGGAACCTAGGGGTGTTACTAGTAAATATCTTTCTGGGTAGAAGATAGAAGAGCCTCTGATCATCTATTTTTTGTATTCTCACATCTGGATTCACAGAAATGTGAAGTGGCTGAGAAGAAACTCCATAGTGTTACATTTTCAGATCTGTGTTTACCCACAAACTTGCTCTGTTCACACCAAACACCAGAGGGTTCCCATCTTAGGGGAGGAGAAATCGGGTTGCTTTAATAATTTTGAGAGTTTCCTTACTTTCTGTTTCTAGGTGAAAGAAGCAAATTCTGATGGCATCTGTAAAAGGTTGTGTTTCTCTGCGGGAACACAGGTAATATTCCTAAAACAACTTAATCCCAATAGACGTTAAGACATAAGGGCAAAAGAATCTCAACAAAGTGAGCTCCTAACTCATGGTCTTTGCGTCTTATCTAGCCTGCTTCAAACACTGAAATTCAGTAAACAAAGAAAAGTTTCTTTATAACAAAGGCCAGATGATCTGCCAGTTTAATGTTACTCACATTAGTTTGAAGGGAAGTTCATTTGCATTGGGATGGCAAGATTCTATGCATAAATTGTTTTGAAATATGTGTGTTCCTATGGGGATTTTTAATTCATTGAATAAAATCTAGGCCATATTCTGAGCACTGCTTCCAGATTAAGTTACTACTCATGGCAACTAATTTGAGGGGAAAAAGAAGAACTAATTCTTACTGAGTATCTGCAGTGCCCTAAAATTTTATCTACACTACTTCCTTTAATGTGCAGAACAGTTCCACTTGGTAGGACCATTACTCTAATTTTATAAATGAGGAAATAAGATCAGGGCAGTCAAATAACTTGCCCAAGGGCAAACAGCAAATCCATGGCAGAAACAAGATTCAATTCCAGATCTATCTTATTTCAAAACCCATCCATGTTTCATCGTATCAGCCTTCTTTGACTGAAATCTGTTGAAAACCTGCTCTTAATTAAGAAATCAAATCCATGTAAGATGGATTTCTGAACCCCTTTTCACATGCATCATGTCAATATTTTGGAAAGTACATCATGCTAAGTTGTTTTCTCCTGAAGTGTTATGATTTGTTGAATAGCCAGTAAAAATCCGGCGCCTATCTCATTTGCTGCTTTAAGCAACAGTTTCCCAAGTGAATGTTCTGGAAGTGTTCCCGGTGGAAGGGACTACAAACTTCCTTCTATCCTCTTGAGTTCTGCGGCAGGACCTCAGATTTCAACGGACATATCACACATTAAGAGCAAAACCAAGCATACACACTTATTTACTATTTTTGATGTGTATTTGAGAGTCCTCAGAAGACAAATGAAGACCTAAAGAAGCTGCGGGCTTAAAAGCTTCTGTACCTTTTTACACAAGGAACAATAAACTGTGGGGATGTGACGGGACAAAGGGGCTTGAGCTCGGGGCAGTAAATTGCGGGACAGCGAACGGGAAATGCATGAGGGAAACAGATAGATCAAGGGTGATTTTAGTAGGTCCGGTGGTACAGGTCTATCTCAGTGTTGACTCGGGTGATACAATGTTGTCTTTCTGGTAGAGAGAGGGCACTTTTCTCATGGGAAATCTTATGATCGACCTGCTTTTATTTTATTTTATTTTTTTATTTTTTTTAATATTTTATTTATTTATTCAACAGAGAGAGAGATCACAAGTAGGCAGAGAGGCAGGCAGAGAGAGAGAGAGAGGAGGGGAAGCAGGCTTCCTGCTGAGCAGAGAGCCCGATGCGGGGCTCGATCCCAGGACCCTGGGATCATGACCTGAGCCGAAGGCAGAGGCTTAACCCACTGAGCCACCCAGGCGCCCCGATCGACTTGCTTTTAGATAGAAAGGGAAGGTCAGAGAGTCCTTCTGCATCTGCAGTTTCTCAAGCACGTTCAGCTAGAAATCGGCACTATGCCGAGGCACCGTATTTTGGGGTGGCATGTTCAGATCCCCTTCACTAGTTTTTGTTTGTTTATTTGTTTGTTTTGCTTTTTAGAAGTTGTGTTAGCAGAACATGGCTCGACCATTTGTGTCTGATTACAAACAAGTAAGACAATGGTTAATTCAGGGTTTCAGAATACATTAAAAGCCAAGCAAATAGGGAAAGCCAGTCTGCTTAGCTTTGCCAGGTGTTCTTCCCTTTTTTTTTTTTTTTTTAAACAAGGAGTTAGTATGGTAATACCCCTGGCAGAAGAGACAAAATCCTTACAACTGGAATCTAGGCTGAAAATGATTATGAAATACAGATGTGGTCATATTTCCCAGAGCCTGGCTCTGGTTGTAATGCTCTGATTCCCTCCAGAGACAATGTGTGCTTGGCGAAAAGAAAAATTTCCACCAAGTTATCTTAAGT
This sequence comes from Enhydra lutris kenyoni, assembly GCF_002288905.1. Lineage (NCBI taxonomy): Eukaryota > Metazoa > Chordata > Mammalia > Carnivora > Mustelidae > Enhydra > Enhydra lutris. Next base: position 49,375,300 of record NW_019154085.1, read on the forward strand.
GGTTAGTTGCTACAGCACCATTTAAAAATTCTTTAAAAACTACTGGAGCAGTTTAAAATTATATCTATATGGTTATAGATACAGATACAGGTAGAGGTAGAGATATAGATACTAATGTAGAGCTAGAGTTAGAAACAGATATCACTCACACACACACACACACACACACACACACACACACACGGGCCCAATAATTTGGAACGTACCTCTTACTTTCAAAGATGATAGTATTGGCATATTTAGCCAAGGGAGGCACTTGCTTTATGATGATAAAGGGGGTTTCTTTCTTTTTTTGTATTTTATTTTATTTTTCTTAATTTAAATTCAAGTAGCCATCATCAGTTTCAGATGTAGTGCTCAATGATTCAACCATTGCACGTAACCTCCAGTGCTCATTACATCATGTGCCCTCCTTAATGCCTACCACCAAGTTACCCTATCCCCCCCCACCTCCCCTTTAGCAACCCCCAGTTTGTTTCCCAGAGTTACGAGTCTCTCATGGTTTGTCTCACTCTCTGATTTCTTCTCATTCAGTTTTCCCTCCCTTCCCCTATGATCCTCTGTGTTATTTCTTATAGTCCGCATATGAGTGAAACCATATAATTGTCTTTCCCTGGCTTATTTCACTTAGCATAATACCCTCCAGTTACACCCACATCAGTATAAATGGTAGGTATTCATCCTTTCTGATGGCTGAGGAATAATCCACTGTATAGATGAGCTACATCTTCTTAATGCATTCATCTCTTGAAGGGTATCTTGCCTCCTTCCATAGTCTGGCTATTGTGGACATTGCTGCTATGAACACTGGAGTGAAGGTGTCGCTTTTTTTTTTTTTTTTTTTTTCACTGCATCTGTATCTTTGGGGTAAATACCCAGTACTGCAATTGCTGGGTCATAGGGTAGCTCTATTTTTAAATTCATATTTTTCTAAAGATTTTATTTTTTTATTTGACAGAGAGAGATCACAAGTAGAGAGGCAGGCAGAGAGGGGGGGGAAGCAGGCTCCCTGTTGAGCAGAGAGAACCTGATGTGGGGCTCGATCCCGGGACCCTGGGATCATGACCTGAGCCAAAGGCAGAGGCTTTAACCTACTGAGCCACCCAGGCGCCCCTTAACTTCATTTTTTAAAAAATTTTTTATAAACATATATTTTTATCCCCAGGGGTACAGGTCTGAATCGCCAGGTTTACACACTTCACAGCACTCACCATAGCACATAAACTCCCCAATGTCCATAACCCCACCCCCCCCAACCCCCCTCCCCCAGCAACCCTCAGTTTGTTTTGTGAGATTAAGAGTCTCTTATGGTTTGTCTCCCTCCCAGTCCCATCTTGTTTCATTTACTCTTCTCCTACCCCCTTAACCCCCCATGTTGCATCTCCACTTCCTCATATCAGGGAGATCATATGATAGTTGTCTTTCTCTGATTGACTTATTTCGCTAAGCATGATACCCTCTAGTTCCATCCACGTTGTCACAAATGGCAAGATTCATTTCTTTTGATGGCTGCATAGTATTCCATTGTGTATATATACCACTTCTTCTTTATCCATTCATCTGTTGATGGACATCTAGGTTCTTTCCATAGTTTGGCTATTGCGGACATTGCTGCTATAAACATTCGGGTACACGTGCCCCTTCGGATCACTACATTTGTATCTTTAGGGTAAATACCCAGCAGTGCAATTGCTGGGTCATAGGGTAGTTCTATTTTCAACATTTTGAGGAACCTCCATGCTGTTTTCCAGAGTGGTTGCACCCGCTTGCATTCCCACCAACAGTGTAGGAGGGTTCCCCTTTCTCCGCATCCTCGCCAGCATCTGTCATTTCCTGACTTGTTAATTTTAGCCATTCTGACTGGTGTGAGGTGGTATCTCATTGTGGTTTTGATTCGTATTTCCCTGATGCCAAGTGATATGGAGCACTTTTTCATGTGTCTGTTAACTTCATTTTTTAATAAAGATTTAATTTATTTGTTAGAGAGAGAGAGAGAAGCAGGGAAAGCTGCAGGCAGAACAGTCAGAGCAAGGCAGAGGAAGAAGCAGGCTCCCCGCTGAGCAAGAAACCTAATGTGGGACTCAATCCCAGGATCCTGCGATGATGACCTGAGCCGAAAGCAGACACTTAACTGACTGAGCCACCTAGATGTCCCTATTTTAACTTCTTGAGGAACCTCCATACTGTTTTCCAGAATGGCCACACCAGCTTGCATTCCCACCAATGGTGTAAGAGGGTTCCCCCTTCCCCACGTCCGTGCCAACATTCGTTTTTTCCTGTCTTTTTCATTTTAGCCGTTCTAACTGGTGTAAAGCGGTATCTCATTGTGGTTTTGATTTGTATTTCCCTGATGAAAAAGGATGTAGAGCATTTTTTCATGTGTTTGTTGGTGATTCTGTAAGGGTCTATAAAAATGACTTCTAGATCATATTCCGGATGAAAGGGTCCTGCAGTAAGGATCCTAGAACCTCAGTGAGGTTGATAAGTGCATCAAATATTGCCCATATGCCAACTGCTTTGTTGACAAATACAGTGATAGAATTATATAGGGAAGTATATGACAATTATTTTCCACCCAACACTTCAGAAATTAATCTATGCGTTCCCATGTTTGGTAAATGGCAAGTACTGGTCATTCCCTGCACCTCACTATATAAATGAGCAATGGAAGGCATTTATCTTTGAAAATTTTGATATAAATAGCTACTGAAGCTGGTCACCAATTAAGAAAGCTCTTTTATTGAGCATATCTGGGACCTGACTTCATCCAGCATCTGATTAAAAATAGACTCATGATGGCCCTGGCATCTTGTGGGTTTACCGTATCAATGCATTTCTTCTCATTATGTGGATTAACAGTTTTGTTAATATTCAACATTTTTAAGCAGTTGCTACTCCCCAAATTGTATGAAAGCTTAACAGCTTTGTGGTCATACTTTTTGATCCTCAGAATCCTGTCTGCATCCTTGGGATTGGCTTCCTGCAATATCATCAAAAGGTACATATAGTTCAGATTACCACACCACGAGCTATATAGCAAATCATGTTTAAAAGCAGTATTGTTAGTAATCATTCCTAAAATCCTTTAAGAACAATTTTCGCTGGGGATGCCTGGGTGGCTCAGTTGGTTAAGCAGCTGCCTTTGGCTCAGGTCATGATCCCAGTGTCCTGAGATCAAGTCCCACATCAGGTTCCTTGCTCAGCAGGGAGCCTGCTTCTCTCTCTGCCTCTGCCTACCACTCTGCCTGTGCTCACTCTCTCTCTCTCTCTGACAAATAAATAAATAAAATCTTAAAAAAAAAAACAATTTTCACTGTTTAGGTGTTCTGGAGTTGGGCATCCTAAATAAAGGATACAAATAAATAATAAACAAATATAAACAATATTTGAATATTGTTTATTCAATAAGTGGATTCTGATATTCCCTAGTGCCAGGAAATCACAGGCACTTGAATCTTAGCTCCCCCATTCTTTGGAATTTATACCTTTCTAAACATGCCTGAAAGTCTAAATCAAGGCTTATTCTTCACTGGTTATTTCAACCTGCACAGACTTTATAATTGTCTTTATCCTATAACTATTACTCCTAGAACCATTTCTTTGAGACACGTAATCAGAGACTGCTTCCTGTTATCACTTAACACTATATATATCAATTAAGCGTTCCTAAGATTGCAAGTTCCTTGAGGTCAGTTCCTATAAACTTCTATTTTTTGGGGGCGCCTGGGTGGCTCAGTGGGTTAAGGCCTCTGCTTCGGCTCAGGTCATGATCTCAGGGTCCTGGGATCGAGCCCCGCATCGGGCTCTCTGCTCAGCAGGGAGCCTGCTTCCTCCTCTCTCTCTGCCTGCCTCTCTGCCTACTTGTGATCTCTGTCTGTCAAATAAATAAAATCTTTAAAAAAAAAAAACTTCTATTTTTTGTACCACTTTGTCACTATGCACACTCCTAATTTCACAGTATATGCTAAGTAAATAACAATTTAAAATTTCATCTTTCGGGGGGGCTTGGGAGAAATAATAAATCCTCACTCTTCTTATTTGGAATAGTGGGGAAAAAAAAGCTGTATTGGGATGTTGACAGGAACTCTCTCTATTGCCTCGAAATTGGTTCTAGAGCATGGATTAATAAAAATTTTCCTCAACAACGGGACCAGACTCATTTCTTCAGGGCTTAATTAAAGGGAACAAAATCTACTGAACCAACTATCTTTGTCTATCATCTAACAACTAATCATCTATGTATCATTTATCTGCCCCTCATTGATCATCTGCATTTGAAAAAAATTCAATTATCTATTTTTTCTCATCTACCCATCTGTCTATTTCTATCTAAAGACTCAAACATGGAGAGAGAAGAGGGGGTCTTTAGTTTCTTTGGCCTTGGCCTCATGGGGAATGCTCTATTAGTCTTCAAAGATCATTTCATTCTTTCTCTAAAGTGTGAGAGGTGTGTGGATATGGGACTCCAAGAGAATCTCTTACAGAGATTGAAAGATGCCATCAAAAAGGGACACTGCATTTTATTTCCCATTTGGATACCTGCCTAGTTGGTAGACTAGCCTAAGCCTGCATGAGGAGGAGGAGGAGAATTAGGAGGAGAAGGAGGAAGGATGATGTATCCATGGGATCCCATGAAATGTAGTTGGGTTTGAGCCAGCATGTTGACACTCCATTTGGGGCCTAAGAGTAAGAATTTGGAGAGTATACTTCTGGGAGAAGGATATAAAGTAGAAAAATAGGTAACATGAAAGCCAGCTTTCCTCTGGAGAGCTATACAGTTGGGAGGCCTTGCAATGGCTTCCAAGGAGCTCACCCTTGTGTCCATGAGAGCCAGCACAACACAGCTGGTGCCATAGTCCTGACACCTGGTTACGGCTGGTCAGAGAAGAGGTGACTATTGACAAAATGAGGACCACAACAAGAGTTAGGTAAGTTTGGGAATAGTCACTATTTTCTTTTACTCTCCTCCTCAACAGCATCAACACAGAAGAACAACAACAGTTTGCAGCAAAGGTGGAAGATGTGTCCCAGAAGCATTCCCCCCTACACCCACACACACTCTCACACACACATTCCAAGCAATGACTATCCCAGCTGAAGCCTGTTCTGGAGGGGGGGAAGAGAGAGTCACCAGTTAAGGGCCACTCCTCAAGGGGGGTGTAAATACCCAGAACTTCTGGATACTGCCTTGCAAAAGAGGGCTCCAGGAGCCCGTAAGCAATCCTCTCATGGGGAAACGAAAGTTGTAAAAATGAGATCCAAGAGGATCTGGACAGAGAATCAACATTATCTGCTACACACATTTACCTCACATTATCGTGGAAGAGTACTTGGAGAATGCTGGACCATAGTATACCTTGATTAGCTGTAAGCTGTGTCACATGTACACACACACACACACACACACACACACACGAACATGCACACACATGCATGCACAGACGTGCATAAACACACACCCACATGCATGCGCGCACACACACACACACACACACACACACGCATGCATGCACAATGTTACTACTAATAAAATATAAACACTTGTAAATGTTTTTAACTAACTTGTTTAGAATGTAAGGTTTTCCCTAACATAATATCACTCTTACTAGCAATCCCACGTGCTTCCTTTATTGAGAGAGAAAGAGTTGGAGGTACAGCTAGAACTGAGAACAGCAGGGAACTCAGGACTGCCTCATTTCTGCTGCAGTTCACCCTCACAGGCTCCTGCTACGGTACTGATACTTGTGGCAATTAGAAATGACTTAGAGCTTATGAGTTCTGGTTTTATAATTACTTCGGATTTTTAAAAAATTTATCTGTGTGGGGCACCTGGGTGGCTCAGTGGTTTAAACCTCTGCCTTCGGCTCGGGTCATGATCTCAGGGTCCTGGGATCGAGCCCCGCATCAGGCTCTCTGCTCAGCAGGGAGCCTTCATCCCCCCCTTCTCTGCCTGCTTCTCTGCCTGCTTGTGATCTCTGTCTGTCAAATAAAAAAAAAAATTTATCTGTGAATAAATGTGGTTTTATTTCTAAATAGGCCTATAAGAAGGTGTACTGCTTGCTGGAAAAATATGCCAGAAATCATTACTGTAGTAGATCCCAGCGAGCAGCCTGGTATGGAATTAAGGCAGTATATACTAATGATTAAAAGTGTGCAGTTAAGTTGCCTGGGGTCAAATCCTGGTTTTGCTAGTAATAAAATGTTTTTCAGTGGACAATACGATTTATTTTTTACACTTAAATACCCTCATCTATAAATAGGAATGAGACTGGCACTTGCTTTATCAGGCTGTCGGAGATTAAAAGACATAACGTGGGAGGAGTGCTTTGACATGGTGCTACGTAGAGTAAGTGCTCCATAAATGTTCATTTTTATTAAGAACATGGTTTCAGGAGTTGGAAAGGCCTACCTAATTCTATATTTGTGTCCTTGGGCAGGTGAGTCCAAGCTCTTCTCAGTAAAGTGAAGATAATATTAGCATGACTGGATTTCCGTGGGGATTAAATGCATAATATATGAAATCACCTGGACAACCTGAAGTCCAGAATAACTGTCGCTTCCTGTTCTTTCACTGATTACACAAATATTCTCCACACACGAAGGAGAAATGGCTGTTACATCCTCAGCATGAACGTGTTCACATTCATTCTTTCATTCAATTTCTTTTGCATACGTACAAATGGAAGCCTACTTTAATCTTTTGACTTTGAGAAGGTGACAGCAGGGACCATTCTACCTCCAAGAAGATTTAATGTTAGAATACGCTCCCTTAAAGTAAACTGAGATTTGCATCTATCTAAATATAACCCTGTTCACTCCTGAAGCAATATAAACTTGAACCATTCTTGACTTAATTCAGCTGGCCAACAGAACTAAAAGCTTTCCCTGAAATTAAGAACATACTAGGAGAGATGAAGTGCTCATGGGCTCAGTAGCACATTAGGTGGAGCGTTTCCTGTGCCTTGACTATAGCAAGGCTTCAATGCCATGGAAGCAAAAGGATTCCCAGAATAGTACAAACTGTCATATTCCCTTCAAAACTAGGCTTCGGAGTCTGCTCTAAAGCTTCTGGCTAGTCGATCCTCAGACCTCATTCTTCTTTTGGTGTTCAAAATAGTCTGGATTTTATCAACCAAACTGAGTTGAGGTTGGGGTTGGATGATTACACACTTCCTTCAGAAAATTGTTTAATTGGAGTTGAAGGTTGTTGCTTAGAGTATGAAGCATAAAATAAGTCATTAGTTTTATTCTCAATTAAAGTAAGGTCTTAGAGCAAAACATTACACAGGGAGCAAGTTCAGGGTCTCTATTCAAATTATATGGGTAGTCCCATGAAAAGTGGACAGCCTCTGTGTTAATGACTTCCAGCAATAGTGGAACAGGCAGGAGAGTGAAGGCACACTTCCTGGTTCATCCCTGTCTTCCAGAATACCCACGTTTATTGCAGTGTTATTCACAATAGCCATGATTTGGAAACAATCAAATGTCCATCAATAAGAAAATGAATAAATAAAATATGGTATATACATACAATGAATTTATTGCACCTTAAAAAAGAAGGAAATCCTGTAGTATGCAACAACATGGATTCCACTTAAATGAGGTATATAAAATAGTCTAACACAAAAAAGATAAAGGCCACAAAAGCAAACAGAAATATGTAGGAGAATATCAAACTAAAATGTTTCTATGTAGCGATGGAGACCATCAACAAAATGAAAAAGCAACCTACAGACAGAAAATATTTGTAAACCACATATCTGATAAGGGGTTAATATCCAAAATGTACAAGGAACTCATACATCAAAATAAATAAATAAATGAAAAACCCAGTATAAAAATGGGCAAAGAACCTGAACAGATATTTTTCCAAAGGAGATATAAAAATGGCTGAGAAATACACAAAAAGGTGCCAAATGTCACTCATTATCAGGGGAATACAAATCAAAACCGCAATGACTTATCATCTCACACCTGTTATAACATCAAAAAGCAAATAATAACAAATTCTGGTGAAGATGTGGAGAAAAGGAAACCCTTGTGCAGTGTTGGTGGGGATGCAAACTGGAGCAAACAGTATGGAAAACAGTATGGAGGTTCCTAAGAAACTAAACACAGTACTATAGGATTCAGTAATCCCACTTCTGGGTATATATCCAAAGGAAACAGAACAATTATGTCAAGGAGATACATATTTACTGCCAAGTTCATAGCAGTAGTACTTACAACAGCCAAGGTATGGAAACAACCTAAGTGTCTGTCAACTCTTAAATGGGTAAAGAAAATGTGCCATCTATATACAATAGGATATTATTCAGCCTTAAAAAAGAAAGAAATCTGGGCGCCTGGGTGGCTCAGTGGGTTAAGCCGCTGCCTTTGGCTCAGGTCATGATCTCGGGTCCCTGGGATCGAGTCCCGTGTCGGGCTCTCTGCTCAGTGGGGAGCCTGCTTCCCTCTCTCTCTCTCTCTCTGCCTGCCTCTCCATCTGCTTGTGATCTCTCTCTGTCAAGTAAATAAATAAAATCTTAAAAAAAAAAAAAGAAATCCATGAAACTGGAGGGCATTGTTCTATGTGGAATAAGCTATACAGAGAAAGGTAAATACTGCACAGTATCACTTGTATGTGAAATCTTAAAAAAAAAAAAAAAAAAAAAAGAAAGAAAAAGAAAAAAAAACTTGAATTCATAGAAAAAGAGTAGAGAAGGGATTGCCAGTGGTGGGGGTGGGGAAATAAGGAAAGGTTGGTAAAAGGCCACAAACTTTCAGTTATAAAATGAATAAGGTCTGAGGATCTAATGTATAATATGGTGACTATAGTAACATTATATTGTCTAATTGAAACTTTCAGGGAAAGTAGAACTTAAATTTTCTCACCAAGGGAAAAAAAAGGGTTAATAAGTGAGGTGATGGATGTTAGTTAACTTGGTGGGGGAAACCCTTTCACAATGTTTATATATACCAAATCTTTACATTCTCCACTTTAAATATCTTACAGTTTTGTCATAATACTTCAATAAGGCTTCAAAAAAAAAAAAACAGAAAAAGATAAAGAGGAAGATAGTGGAAGGAGTGATTTTCAAAGAGACATATTCCTTAACCATGCATTATGAAAGCTATGAATCAAGTGTTGGCTACTTACAGATGATCAGGCTATGGGTGGGATATGGTGTTCAAACCAGAATGGTAAACGGCATAAAAATAGGGCAACAACGCAGGACAGCACTCAGCCTTTGACTGAGTATTCCCTACTGGACACCTGCCCAGCCCCTGATCCTACCTACACAGGGCTCTGAGGAAAGGCGAGGATCCTGTTCTCTGTGAAGGCACCTCCCAGGGCAGATCAATAGAGCACATGAGGTCCCATGAGGGTTCACAGAGCCCATTTTGAACACAGTGGACAGCAGCCAGTCTGGCCCTCAGTGTCCTGCCAGACAGTGTACTAGCTGGAACTTGAAGATGAAGAAGAAGTAGGGTGATGGTGAGAGGTAAAGGGCACTGTTGTATGGAAGAAAAGGTAAGAAAAGGCACAGAAGTGATAACTGCCCGATGGCAAAGATCTCCAAGGAACTTTCTGGTGTCCACGTGGAGTGTGAGACAGGAGTCCAGGCTAGGAGGTTGAATGACCGACTCTGGGAGCTGCTGATGAGATTTTAAATGGTTCTAAAGGACCACTGGAGAGGCTTTAAAGGGCCTGTCCAGTAAGGAATCTTCCAGCAGCAAATGGTCTTAAACCTAGCTCAAATGAATGTATTGGCTCTTGTAACTAAAAATGTCAAGGGAAGAGAAAACTGAAGCAAATTAAAAGTTTAACACCACCACTACCACTGCCCCCCCAAACTAAACACCATATAGAAGCAGAGTGGGATGGTGATTGCCAGGAGATGGGTGGAAGGGGATATTGGGAATTGTTAATCAAGGGGTGTAAAGTTTCAGTTACGTAAGACGAGTAAGTCCAGAGGTCTGCTGTACAACATCATGCCTACCGTTAACAGTACCGTAGTGTACACTTAATAATGTGCTGAGGATAGATCTCATGATAAATGTTCTTACCACAATTTAAAAAAAAAAGAAATCTCTATTGAAAACTCAACGAAAGCATCAGAAGAGGTTACAAGGAAGGCCACAGCAGGGATCTCTGCTCTGCACTCACATTTTCCTCCTTTTTTCAGACAAAATGGAGTGATTTGACTTTCTTCCATCCACCCTTCCAATTCCTGGTTTAGTCACAGACATCTAAACATCTAAAGCTGTGTCGTATGTCAAAGATAGGAACGCGTATTAGCTGATTTTCTTCCCTTTCCTAGGCCTTGAACAATCTCTCTCCATTTTTTACTTCCATGATAAGAACAGGAAGGTAAATGAGAGGACATCTTTAAATTCCAAGGTTGCCTTGTCCGAACACACACACACACACACACACACACACACACACACACAGAGGTATGTGGGAACTTCTGATCTACCTGAAAGTGAAGGGCTTTTGTGCAGGCCCAGTTGTTTCATCGAGCATAGAGCAGCCTCAAAATGATTTCTTACTTCTATCATTAAAGTGCAGTCTTAGTCTGCATAAAGACGTAAGAAATCTTTCTGTCTCCAGGATAATTTTTGTAATTGTGTTCCCATAGCCATTTGTCTTTGTTTTTTACTTTTTCCTCATAATCCTCTTGCCAACGTCTATTTTAAGGAAAGTGGGGGTATTGTAGACCATTAGGTGTTGGAAAGAGTCTTGGAGACTTTTTGTCTAAGAGTCTAAGACCCAGGAAGGATAAAGATTTATATTCAACATAGTCACACAATTATTAGCAACAGAACTGCTTTGAGATGCCAAGGTCTTAGGAAGTCCACTCTTCCATCCAGACAGACCCTGGCTGTTTCATTTGACTGTGTCACAAATTGGCCCTTCTTTTGCTGATGCAGCTTTCTATAGCCTTCCCTGATCACTCTTGATGAACGTTCTGGGCACAGAGCATCTAGGTCTCTATTGTGTTCCCAGACATCTAGTTTTTTTCTCTCTCATTTTCTCCTGTATTAAGGCTGATAAGCCCAGAAATCACATCATGCCTTCTCTTCCAGAAACCACATAGCCTTTTCTCCTGAGAGGCACCCTGGCCACTTAGATGGAATCCATCTGTTTTCCTACTTTTTTCCTGTTTTTCTGCCTTCCTCAGAGCTGCTCCCACATGACCTGTCCCTTGGTTTCTGCCTTTCTTAAAACTCTGCCACAGTATTTCAGCATCCCCACGTCACCACTAACTTTGCTTTGAAGAAAACTAAGAGGATGGTCATGAGGAAGTCTTAAATTCCCAAACCTTACGAAGTTCTCCCAAGTCCTGTTTCCAATTAAGTTGAAGTTAGTTAGATTCTAGCTTTTCTTTTGTATCCTAAGACTGGAGTTTCTCAAAAGCCATCCTGATTTTTCCCATTTTCTGCATTTTGAATGAGGCATACCTACTCCTTCTCCCAGAAGCTTCCTTTCTCCATACATAGGACCAAAGAAGAAACTGGAGCAGGAAACAGGGTGCTCCTTTTAATGTAGATTTCAGTATTTTCAGTGAGTACAGATGCTGTGCTTTTAGATAATTTCCATTCTCTTCACTAAAGGAAACTAATAGTTTTATCTTCCTACATATTTTGAAAATAAAAGATTCTGATTTTTAAATGGGGAAATGGAGCATATTATACTTCTTGGAAAGTCAAAGGATATACAAGCAAAGTCTAGGTTCCAAGCAGTTCTGCCACAAAGCAATGTAACTTTATTTAAACCATTATTTACTAAGTCTGTTGAGCTGATGCTGGAATCTCTGGAATCTAGGCTGTCGGGGCATATTAACATCCTCAGCCATACGTGCCTGGAATCATTTGTCTACTATAAAGGCAACGCTGTCTTGCTGTAAATGTTTCCTTCCTTACAATCCCATATACCTGAGCCACTCCTTCAGAAAATAATTTCTCTACCTGAAATGTTTAGTCTCATTGGATCCATATTTTCTACATACCAGACATTACATATCCCAGGTATTATTTCCACTAAACAAAGACATTTGGATGAAACAATATATTGGTCAGAGAGTTTCTGACTGTAAGTGAAAAAACTCTCAACTCACAGTGGCCTAAGCAATTAAGGAATTTTTGTTACCCCCTAAGGCAAGAAGTCCTCTAGAGCACCTCTAATCCTGATTGATTCATCAGCTCTGTGACATCATCTACAATCGGAACTCTCTCCATTGTTGTTCTCCCAGCCTCAACATTGTCACCGTGTCAAAGGCCAGCTGTTCTCAGGGTCACGCGTATGCCATGCAGATATGATAACGCAGAGCAAAAGAAGAGAAAGGCCTCTTTTTAATAGCGGAAGTCATTGTTTCTCTATCAACCCCTATCAGGAAAAAATCAGACCCTCCATAATCAGCTATCACTGCAGGTTGATAATTGAAGAAGCAAAGTTCAAGTCTCAAAAAATAATTGATTCTTAATATCTTACTGGGCCGAAGGTAAGCCAACTCCTTTCACATTTTTTTTTAAAGATTTTATTTATTTATCTGATAGAGAGATCACAAGCAGGCAGAGAGGCAGGCAGAGAGAGAGGAGAAAGCAGGCTCCCCGCCAAGCAGAGAGCCAGATATAGGGCTCGATCCCAGGACCCCGGGACCTGAGCCGAAGGCAGAGGCTTTAACCCACTGAGCCATCCAGGCACCCCTTTTCACATTTTTTAACTCATGTTTCCTTAATTATCAATATAGGGTCTGATCTCTCCTGCCATGGATTTCTCCTTTCTTCTACTTGAGTACCACAAAGTTCTTCCCTATCATTGGCCACGAGGCAATTCCTTTTCTTTTTGTTTTCATTTATTTATCTGAGAAAGAGAGGGAGAGAGAATGAGCAGGAAGAGAAGCAGAGAGAAAGAGGGACAGGTAGACTCCTCGTTGAACACGGATGGAGCCCAATGAGGGGCTTGATCTCAGGACCCTGAGATCATGACCTGAGCTGAAATCAGGAGTCGGATATTGGACCACCTGAGCCACCCAGGCATCCTTGGACATAAGACAATTCTTAGAGGAGGTCTTAGCTTGTACCACTGTACAAAAGAAAGTCTATAATTTTGATGTCTTAAAGAAGTGGTACATGATGAATCCCTAGCTACTGGCTGGTAGCTTCCTTCATTCTTCATCCTTCTCACAGTGAATTCTTAGGAAACAATAAGGTCTAATTAAAAATTCTTAGTCTGTGGTCTAATTTCTGAGTAAATGACAGAGCACAAACAGAACCAAGACTGTATCAGCAAGAAATGAGGAGAGGCTATTTGGTCATCATCCAATAACACTTGCTGTAAGTATCTCATTACCTGAGCATTAAGCACACAAAGTTAATCAGTTCCTTGAAGACACATGCTCATACCCACTCATCTATACCTCCATGCACTGCCCTGAACTCAAGTGAGTACTTGGTAATGAGGAAGCAGTGTGTTACCCTTCTGAGGCCCCAGCAACAAGGATCTCCAAGAACTGCTGACCGTGAGAATGAGAATACCACTAAAAACTACTAGTATGTATTTATATTGTCATTTATTCCCTTGGGGTTTAAATAACACCAGCTTTAATTGTGCAAATATCATATGCTGTGCAGCTATAAATAAGAGTTACTTCAGAGAAGAATATCCCAATCCAAGTATTTGTAGCATAAAATATATATTTAAAAAAGAAAAAAAATAAGGGGGGGGGTGCCTGGGTGGCTCAGTGGGTTAAGCCTCTGCCTTCAGCTCAGGTCATGATCTCAGGGTCCTGGGATGGAGCCCCGAGTCAGGCTCTCTGCTCAGCAGGGAGCCTGCTTCCTTCTCTCTTTCTGCCTGCTTGTGATCTCTCTCTCTCTGTCAAATGAATAAATAAAATCTTTTTTAAAAAAAGAAAAAAATGACCCAGATACAGACCATTTTTTACCTGTTTCAATCCAAGTGGTTTGAAATTTATTGGCACGATCCACAAATCTAAAAGATTTTGAGTCTTAAAAACATGAAAGCCCCAGATGGTTTTATTGGCTCTGACATCTTTCCATGATTATATTTTGTCAGAAAAGTCACCTAAGAGCATAGATAACACTGATTTAAGTCAGTCCCTTCCAGATGTGTCCAAAAATGATTGAATCAAAGAGAAGAATACAGCAATAATAAGTTGATGTTTCATTATGAAATGCAAGATGATCTGCATAGTTGAATAAAACCAGGGCCAGAAATAACTGAAGTGGTAGTGGATTGCAGACAATGGCTTAGCTTGATCCAAAAAATTATTGGGTAAAAGATGGTTTAGGGATGATTCAGATGTTACTAGCTTCCAAATACTTACACTTAGAAAAATGGAAAATCTATGTACGCTGTTTCTCCAAGCCCACCTGGCTGTCTAAAGCTGACAGCCTACAAACCAAAAAGGAGTGTTCCAGTGATAGAAGGAAATTAGAATTTTTGTGGGTTTTACACTTTTTTTTCAGAGACATCTGCTTATAGTCATCCTTATAGACTCACTATTTTTATAGTTTTAGAACAACTACTTTTAATTTTGGGGCTGAAGCATGTTTTCTTCCTTCCGGCCAATCTGTATTTTGTAGAGAGTTGGGCAAAATGCTAAGTTTATATTAAATAAATTGCTCTGGGGCGCCTGGGTGGCTCAGTGGGTTAAGCTGCTGCCTTCGGCTCAGGTCATGATCTCAGGGTCCTGGGATCGAGCCCCGCATTGGGCTCTCTAGGAGAATTAGGAGGAGAAGGAGGAAGGATGATGTATCCATGGGATCCCATGAAATGTAGTTGGGTTTGAGCCAGCATGTTGACACTCCATTTGGGGCCTAAGAGTAAGAATTTGGAGAGTATACTTCTGGGAGAAGGATATAAAGTAGAAAAATAGGTAACATGAAAGCCAGCTTTCCTCTGGAGAGCTATACAGTTGGGAGGCCTTGCAATGGCTTCCAAGGAGCTCACCCTTGTGTCCATGAGAGCCAGCACAACACAGCTGGTGCCATAGTCCTGACACCTGGTTACGGCTGGTCAGAGAAGAGGTGACTATTGACAAAATGAGGACCACAACAAGAGTTAGGTAAGTTTGGGAATAGTCACTATTTTCTTTTACTCTCCTCCTCAACAGCATCAACACAGAAGAACAACAACAGTTTGCAGCAAAGGTGGAAGATGTGTCCCAGAAGCATTCCCCCCTACACCCACACACACTCTCACACACACATTCCAAGCAATGACTATCCCAGCTGAAGCCTGTTCTGGAGGGGGGAAGAGAGAGTCACCAGTTAAGGGCCACTCCTCAAGGGGGGTGTAAATACCCAGAACTTCTGGATACTGCCTTGCAAAAGAGGGCTCCAGGAGCCCGTAAGCAATCCTCTCATGGGGAAACGAAAGTTGTAAAAATGAGATCCAAGAGGATCTGGACAGAGAATCAACATTATCTGCTACACACATTTACCTCACATTATCGTGGAAGAGTACTTGGAGAATGCTGGACCATAGTATACCTTGATTAGCTGTAAGCTGTGTCACATGTACACACACACACACACACACACACACACACACACGAACATGCACACACATGCATGCACAGACGTGCATAAACACACACCCACATGCATGCGCGCACACACACACACACACACACACACACACGCATGCATGCACAATGTTACTACTAATAAAATATAAACACTTGTAAATGTTTTTAACTAACTTGTTTAGAATGTAAGGTTTTCCCTAACATAATATCACTCTTACTAGCAATCCCACGTGCTTCCTTTATTGAGAGAGAAAGAGTTGGAGGTACAGCTAGAACTGAGAACAGCAGGGAACTCAGGACTGCCTCATTTCTGCTGCAGTTCACCCTCACAGGCTCCTGCTACGGTACTGATACTTGTGGCAATTAGAAATGACTTAGAGCTTATGAGTTCTGGTTTTATAATTACTTCGGATTTTTAAAAAATTTATCTGTGTGGGGCACCTGGGTGGCTCAGTGGTTTAAACCTCTGCCTTCGGCTCGGGTCATGATCTCAGGGTCCTGGGATCGAGCCCCGCATCAGGCTCTCTGCTCAGCAGGGAGCCTTCATCCCCCCCTTCTCTGCCTGCTTCTCTGCCTGCTTGTGATCTCTGTCTGTCAAATAAAAAAAAAAATTTATCTGTGAATAAATGTGGTTTTATTTCTAAATAGGCCTATAAGAAGGTGTACTGCTTGCTGGAAAAATATGCCAGAAATCATTACTGTAGTAGATCCCAGCGAGCAGCCTGGTATGGAATTAAGGCAGTATATACTAATGATTAAAAGTGTGCAGTTAAGTTGCCTGGGGTCAAATCCTGGTTTTGCTAGTAATAAAATGTTTTTCAGTGGACAATACGATTTATTTTTTACACTTAAATACCCTCATCTATAAATAGGAATGAGACTGGCACTTGCTTTATCAGGCTGTCGGAGATTAAAAGACATAACGTGGGAGGAGTGCTTTGACATGGTGCTACGTAGAGTAAGTGCTCCATAAATGTTCATTTTTATTAAGAACATGGTTTCAGGAGTTGGAAAGGCCTACCTAATTCTATATTTGTGTCCTTGGGCAGGTGAGTCCAAGCTCTTCTCAGTAAAGTGAAGATAATATTAGCATGACTGGATTTCCGTGGGGATTAAATGCATAATATATGAAATCACCTGGACAACCTGAAGTCCAGAATAACTGTCGCTTCCTGTTCTTTCACTGATTACACAAATATTCTCCACACACGAAGGAGAAATGGCTGTTACATCCTCAGCATGAACGTGTTCACATTCATTCTTTCATTCAATTTCTTTTGCATACGTACAAATGGAAGCCTACTTTAATCTTTTGACTTTGAGAAGGTGACAGCAGGGACCATTCTACCTCCAAGAAGATTTAATGTTAGAATACGCTCCCTTAAAGTAAACTGAGATTTGCATCTATCTAAATATAACCCTGTTCACTCCTGAAGCAATATAAACTTGAACCATTCTTGACTTAATTCAGCTGGCCAACAGAACTAAAAGCTTTCCCTGAAATTAAGAACATACTAGGAGAGATGAAGTGCTCATGGGCTCAGTAGCACATTAGGTGGAGCGTTTCCTGTGCCTTGACTATAGCAAGGCTTCAATGCCATGGAAGCAAAAGGATTCCCAGAATAGTACAAACTGTCATATTCCCTTCAAAACTAGGCTTCGGAGTCTGCTCTAAAGCTTCTGGCTAGTCGATCCTCAGACCTCATTCTTCTTTTGGTGTTCAAAATAGTCTGGATTTTATCAACCAAACTGAGTTGAGGTTGGGGTTGGATGATTACACACTTCCTTCAGAAAATTGTTTAATTGGAGTTGAAGGTTGTTGCTTAGAGTATGAAGCATAAAATAAGTCATTAGTTTTATTCTCAATTAAAGTAAGGTCTTAGAGCAAAACATTACACAGGGAGCAAGTTCAGGGTCTCTATTCAAATTATATGGGTAGTCCCATGAAAAGTGGACAGCCTCTGTGTTAATGACTTCCAGCAATAGTGGAACAGGCAGGAGAGTGAAGGCACACTTCCTGGTTCATCCCTGTCTTCCAGAATACCCACGTTTATTGCAGTGTTATTCACAATAGCCATGATTTGGAAACAATCAAATGTCCATCAATAAGAAAATGAATAAATAAAATATGGTATATACATACAATGAATTTATTGCACCTTAAAAAAGAAGGAAATCCTGTAGTATGCAACAACATGGATTCCACTTAAATGAGGTATATAAAATAGTCTAACACAAAAAAGATAAAGGCCACAAAAGCAAACAGAAATATGTAGGAGAATATCAAACTAAAATGTTTCTATGTAGCGATGGAGACCATCAACAAAATGAAAAAGCAACCTACAGACAGAAAATATTTGTAAACCACATATCTGATAAGGGGTTAATATCCAAAATGTACAAGGAACTCATACATCAAAATAAATAAATAAATGAAAAACCCAGTATAAAAATGGGCAAAGAACCTGAACAGATATTTTTCCAAAGGAGATATAAAAATGGCTGAGAAATACACAAAAAGGTGCCAAATGTCACTCATTATCAGGGGAATACAAATCAAAACCGCAATGACTTATCATCTCACACCTGTTATAACATCAAAAAGCAAATAATAACAAATTCTGGTGAAGATGTGGAGAAAAGGAAACCCTTGTGCAGTGTTGGTGGGGATGCAAACTGGAGCAAACAGTATGGAAAACAGTATGGAGGTTCCTAAGAAACTAAACACAGTACTATAGGATTCAGTAATCCCACTTCTGGGTATATATCCAAAGGAAACAGAACAATTATGTCAAGGAGATACATATTTACTGCCAAGTTCATAGCAGTAGTACTTACAACAGCCAAGGTATGGAAACAACCTAAGTGTCTGTCAACTCTTAAATGGGTAAAGAAAATGTGCCATCTATATACAATAGGATATTATTCAGCCTTAAAAAAGAAAGAAATCTGGGCGCCTGGGTGGCTCAGTGGGTTAAGCCGCTGCCTTTGGCTCAGGTCATGATCTCGGGTCCCTGGGATCGAGTCCCGTGTCGGGCTCTCTGCTCAGTGGGGAGCCTGCTTCCCTCTCTCTCTCTCTCTCTGCCTGCCTCTCCATCTGCTTGTGATCTCTCTCTGTCAAGTAAATAAATAAAATCTTAAAAAAAAAAAAAGAAATCCATGAAACTGGAGGGCATTGTTCTATGTGGAATAAGCTATACAGAGAAAGGTAAATACTGCACAGTATCACTTGTATGTGAAATCTTAAAAAAAAAAAAAAAAAAAAAAGAAAGAAAAAGAAAAAAAAACTTGAATTCATAGAAAAAGAGTAGAGAAGGGATTGCCAGTGGTGGGGGTGGGGAAATAAGGAAAGGTTGGTAAAAGGCCACAAACTTTCAGTTATAAAATGAATAAGGTCTGAGGATCTAATGTATAATATGGTGACTATAGTAACATTATATTGTCTAATTGAAACTTTCAGGGAAAGTAGAACTTAAATTTTCTCACCAAGGGAAAAAAAAGGGTTAATAAGTGAGGTGATGGATGTTAGTTAACTTGGTGGGGGAAACCCTTTCACAATGTTTATATATACCAAATCTTTACATTCTCCACTTTAAATATCTTACAGTTTTGTCATAATACTTCAATAAGGCTTCAAAAAAAAAAAAACAGAAAAAGATAAAGAGGAAGATAGTGGAAGGAGTGATTTTCAAAGAGACATATTCCTTAACCATGCATTATGAAAGCTATGAATCAAGTGTTGGCTACTTACAGATGATCAGGCTATGGGTGGGATATGGTGTTCAAACCAGAATGGTAAACGGCATAAAAATAGGGCAACAACGCAGGACAGCACTCAGCCTTTGACTGAGTATTCCCTACTGGACACCTGCCCAGCCCCTGATCCTACCTACACAGGGCTCTGAGGAAAGGCGAGGATCCTGTTCTCTGTGAAGGCACCTCCCAGGGCAGATCAATAGAGCACATGAGGTCCCATGAGGGTTCACAGAGCCCATTTTGAACACAGTGGACAGCAGCCAGTCTGGCCCTCAGTGTCCTGCCAGACAGTGTACTAGCTGGAACTTGAAGATGAAGAAGAAGTAGGGTGATGGTGAGAGGTAAAGGGCACTGTTGTATGGAAGAAAAGGTAAGAAAAGGCACAGAAGTGATAACTGCCCGATGGCAAAGATCTCCAAGGAACTTTCTGGTGTCCACGTGGAGTGTGAGACAGGAGTCCAGGCTAGGAGGTTGAATGACCGACTCTGGGAGCTGCTGATGAGATTTTAAATGGTTCTAAAGGACCACTGGAGAGGCTTTAAAGGGCCTGTCCAGTAAGGAATCTTCCAGCAGCAAATGGTCTTAAACCTAGCTCAAATGAATGTATTGGCTCTTGTAACTAAAAATGTCAAGGGAAGAGAAAACTGAAGCAAATTAAAAGTTTAACACCACCACTACCACTGCCCCCCCAAACTAAACACCATATAGAAGCAGAGTGGGATGGTGATTGCCAGGAGATGGGTGGAAGGGGATATTGGGAATTGTTAATCAAGGGGTGTAAAGTTTCAGTTACGTAAGACGAGTAAGTCCAGAGGTCTGCTGTACAACATCATGCCTACCGTTAACAGTACCGTAGTGTACACTTAATAATGTGCTGAGGATAGATCTCATGATAAATGTTCTTACCACAATTTAAAAAAAAAAGAAATCTCTATTGAAAACTCAACGAAAGCATCAGAAGAGGTTACAAGGAAGGCCACAGCAGGGATCTCTGCTCTGCACTCACATTTTCCTCCTTTTTTCAGACAAAATGGAGTGATTTGACTTTCTTCCATCCACCCTTCCAATTCCTGGTTTAGTCACAGACATCTAAACATCTAAAGCTGTGTCGTATGTCAAAGATAGGAACGCGTATTAGCTGATTTTCTTCCCTTTCCTAGGCCTTGAACAATCTCTCTCCATTTTTTACTTCCATGATAAGAACAGGAAGGTAAATGAGAGGACATCTTTAAATTCCAAGGTTGCCTTGTCCGAACACACACACACACACACACACACACACACACACACACACAGAGGTATGTGGGAACTTCTGATCTACCTGAAAGTGAAGGGCTTTTGTGCAGGCCCAGTTGTTTCATCGAGCATAGAGCAGCCTCAAAATGATTTCTTACTTCTATCATTAAAGTGCAGTCTTAGTCTGCATAAAGACGTAAGAAATCTTTCTGTCTCCAGGATAATTTTTGTAATTGTGTTCCCATAGCCATTTGTCTTTGTTTTTTACTTTTTCCTCATAATCCTCTTGCCAACGTCTATTTTAAGGAAAGTGGGGGTATTGTAGACCATTAGGTGTTGGAAAGAGTCTTGGAGACTTTTTGTCTAAGAGTCTAAGACCCAGGAAGGATAAAGATTTATATTCAACATAGTCACACAATTATTAGCAACAGAACTGCTTTGAGATGCCAAGGTCTTAGGAAGTCCACTCTTCCATCCAGACAGACCCTGGCTGTTTCATTTGACTGTGTCACAAATTGGCCCTTCTTTTGCTGATGCAGCTTTCTATAGCCTTCCCTGATCACTCTTGATGAACGTTCTGGGCACAGAGCATCTAGGTCTCTATTGTGTTCCCAGACATCTAGTTTTTTTCTCTCTCATTTTCTCCTGTATTAAGGCTGATAAGCCCAGAAATCACATCATGCCTTCTCTTCCAGAAACCACATAGCCTTTTCTCCTGAGAGGCACCCTGGCCACTTAGATGGAATCCATCTGTTTTCCTACTTTTTTCCTGTTTTTCTGCCTTCCTCAGAG
Source organism: Enhydra lutris kenyoni (assembly GCF_002288905.1). Lineage (NCBI taxonomy): Eukaryota > Metazoa > Chordata > Mammalia > Carnivora > Mustelidae > Enhydra > Enhydra lutris. Next base: position 49,396,623 of record NW_019154085.1, read on the forward strand.
CTGCTCCCACATGACCTGTCCCTTGGTTTCTGCCTTTCTTAAAACTCTGCCACAGTATTTCAGCATCCCCACGTCACCACTAACTTTGCTTTGAAGAAAACTAAGAGGATGGTCATGAGGAAGTCTTAAATTCCCAAACCTTACGAAGTTCTCCCAAGTCCTGTTTCCAATTAAGTTGAAGTTAGTTAGATTCTAGCTTTTCTTTTGTATCCTAAGACTGGAGTTTCTCAAAAGCCATCCTGATTTTTCCCATTTTCTGCATTTTGAATGAGGCATACCTACTCCTTCTCCCAGAAGCTTCCTTTCTCCATACATAGGACCAAAGAAGAAACTGGAGCAGGAAACAGGGTGCTCCTTTTAATGTAGATTTCAGTATTTTCAGTGAGTACAGATGCTGTGCTTTTAGATAATTTCCATTCTCTTCACTAAAGGAAACTAATAGTTTTATCTTCCTACATATTTTGAAAATAAAAGATTCTGATTTTTAAATGGGGAAATGGAGCATATTATACTTCTTGGAAAGTCAAAGGATATACAAGCAAAGTCTAGGTTCCAAGCAGTTCTGCCACAAAGCAATGTAACTTTATTTAAACCATTATTTACTAAGTCTGTTGAGCTGATGCTGGAATCTCTGGAATCTAGGCTGTCGGGGCATATTAACATCCTCAGCCATACGTGCCTGGAATCATTTGTCTACTATAAAGGCAACGCTGTCTTGCTGTAAATGTTTCCTTCCTTACAATCCCATATACCTGAGCCACTCCTTCAGAAAATAATTTCTCTACCTGAAATGTTTAGTCTCATTGGATCCATATTTTCTACATACCAGACATTACATATCCCAGGTATTATTTCCACTAAACAAAGACATTTGGATGAAACAATATATTGGTCAGAGAGTTTCTGACTGTAAGTGAAAAAACTCTCAACTCACAGTGGCCTAAGCAATTAAGGAATTTTTGTTACCCCCTAAGGCAAGAAGTCCTCTAGAGCACCTCTAATCCTGATTGATTCATCAGCTCTGTGACATCATCTACAATCGGAACTCTCTCCATTGTTGTTCTCCCAGCCTCAACATTGTCACCGTGTCAAAGGCCAGCTGTTCTCAGGGTCACGCGTATGCCATGCAGATATGATAACGCAGAGCAAAAGAAGAGAAAGGCCTCTTTTTAATAGCGGAAGTCATTGTTTCTCTATCAACCCCTATCAGGAAAAAATCAGACCCTCCATAATCAGCTATCACTGCAGGTTGATAATTGAAGAAGCAAAGTTCAAGTCTCAAAAAATAATTGATTCTTAATATCTTACTGGGCCGAAGGTAAGCCAACTCCTTTCACATTTTTTTTTAAAGATTTTATTTATTTATCTGATAGAGAGATCACAAGCAGGCAGAGAGGCAGGCAGAGAGAGAGGAGAAAGCAGGCTCCCCGCCAAGCAGAGAGCCAGATATAGGGCTCGATCCCAGGACCCCGGGACCTGAGCCGAAGGCAGAGGCTTTAACCCACTGAGCCATCCAGGCACCCCTTTTCACATTTTTTAACTCATGTTTCCTTAATTATCAATATAGGGTCTGATCTCTCCTGCCATGGATTTCTCCTTTCTTCTACTTGAGTACCACAAAGTTCTTCCCTATCATTGGCCACGAGGCAATTCCTTTTCTTTTTGTTTTCATTTATTTATCTGAGAAAGAGAGGGAGAGAGAATGAGCAGGAAGAGAAGCAGAGAGAAAGAGGGACAGGTAGACTCCTCGTTGAACACGGATGGAGCCCAATGAGGGGCTTGATCTCAGGACCCTGAGATCATGACCTGAGCTGAAATCAGGAGTCGGATATTGGACCACCTGAGCCACCCAGGCATCCTTGGACATAAGACAATTCTTAGAGGAGGTCTTAGCTTGTACCACTGTACAAAAGAAAGTCTATAATTTTGATGTCTTAAAGAAGTGGTACATGATGAATCCCTAGCTACTGGCTGGTAGCTTCCTTCATTCTTCATCCTTCTCACAGTGAATTCTTAGGAAACAATAAGGTCTAATTAAAAATTCTTAGTCTGTGGTCTAATTTCTGAGTAAATGACAGAGCACAAACAGAACCAAGACTGTATCAGCAAGAAATGAGGAGAGGCTATTTGGTCATCATCCAATAACACTTGCTGTAAGTATCTCATTACCTGAGCATTAAGCACACAAAGTTAATCAGTTCCTTGAAGACACATGCTCATACCCACTCATCTATACCTCCATGCACTGCCCTGAACTCAAGTGAGTACTTGGTAATGAGGAAGCAGTGTGTTACCCTTCTGAGGCCCCAGCAACAAGGATCTCCAAGAACTGCTGACCGTGAGAATGAGAATACCACTAAAAACTACTAGTATGTATTTATATTGTCATTTATTCCCTTGGGGTTTAAATAACACCAGCTTTAATTGTGCAAATATCATATGCTGTGCAGCTATAAATAAGAGTTACTTCAGAGAAGAATATCCCAATCCAAGTATTTGTAGCATAAAATATATATTTAAAAAAGAAAAAAAATAAGGGGGGGGTGCCTGGGTGGCTCAGTGGGTTAAGCCTCTGCCTTCAGCTCAGGTCATGATCTCAGGGTCCTGGGATGGAGCCCCGAGTCAGGCTCTCTGCTCAGCAGGGAGCCTGCTTCCTTCTCTCTTTCTGCCTGCTTGTGATCTCTCTCTCTCTGTCAAATGAATAAATAAAATCTTTTTTAAAAAAAGAAAAAAATGACCCAGATACAGACCATTTTTTACCTGTTTCAATCCAAGTGGTTTGAAATTTATTGGCACGATCCACAAATCTAAAAGATTTTGAGTCTTAAAAACATGAAAGCCCCAGATGGTTTTATTGGCTCTGACATCTTTCCATGATTATATTTTGTCAGAAAAGTCACCTAAGAGCATAGATAACACTGATTTAAGTCAGTCCCTTCCAGATGTGTCCAAAAATGATTGAATCAAAGAGAAGAATACAGCAATAATAAGTTGATGTTTCATTATGAAATGCAAGATGATCTGCATAGTTGAATAAAACCAGGGCCAGAAATAACTGAAGTGGTAGTGGATTGCAGACAATGGCTTAGCTTGATCCAAAAAATTATTGGGTAAAAGATGGTTTAGGGATGATTCAGATGTTACTAGCTTCCAAATACTTACACTTAGAAAAATGGAAAATCTATGTACGCTGTTTCTCCAAGCCCACCTGGCTGTCTAAAGCTGACAGCCTACAAACCAAAAAGGAGTGTTCCAGTGATAGAAGGAAATTAGAATTTTTGTGGGTTTTACACTTTTTTTTCAGAGACATCTGCTTATAGTCATCCTTATAGACTCACTATTTTTATAGTTTTAGAACAACTACTTTTAATTTTGGGGCTGAAGCATGTTTTCTTCCTTCCGGCCAATCTGTATTTTGTAGAGAGTTGGGCAAAATGCTAAGTTTATATTAAATAAATTGCTCTGGGGCGCCTGGGTGGCTCAGTGGGTTAAGCTGCTGCCTTCGGCTCAGGTCATGATCTCAGGGTCCTGGGATCGAGCCCCGCATTGGGCTCTCTGCTCAGCAGGGAGCCTGCTTCCTCCTCTCTCTCTACCTGCCTCTCTGCCTGCTTGTGATCTCTCTCTGTCAAATAAATAAATAAAATCTTAAAAATAAATAAATAAATAAATAAATTGCTCACTAAGACAATCATAGTCAAAACTGAAAAACAGGATTCATTTGCATTCTTCAAAGTCTCCAGAAAATCCACTGTTTCTCTTTTCTATGTCTTCTTTTAATTTTGGCTAGCCAGTTTTGCTCTCTTAGCAAAATCTCTTCTTGAGGACAGACATACAGACACATACACATGTAATACACACATAGTGTGTATATACAATGATGTTAATCATTTATACCTTAGTCTTAATGGATGTTTTTATTGAATAGTCTTTTAATGATTACAAATTAAAAGGCTTTGTATTTTCTATTAAATAAATGTAATCCAAACATTTCTGGACCTCACCAGTTTTTGGAAGTAGGGCAATTTAATCATGATCACAGATTAAATATATCTTGTCCTCATCTGCTAACCAGGATCTGCGATCTCCTGCAAATTCTTCTCCATCTGCCCCATCAGCTCTAGCAGGTTTTTCTATGTGTTCGTGAACTGGTCCATCAGCCACAGTCACCACTGGACCATGTGGTGTTTTCCACATTCCTCCTGCCCTGGTCTAACTCATCTTGGTCAATGTCCTTTCCTCCTGGGATTCTGGCATGCCTAATCTCTGCCATGGCTTGTATGGCCTGCCAGGAGATTCCCAGTGCTATGCTGAGGGTCTGCTGCCAATGGTCCCAAACTTTGCCATCCTCGAGGAGCTTAGAGTATGTTGGCATTTTGGTAGAAAGGAAATGGTTCTCCCTATTATTGAGATACACTGTTTCTTCCAGAAATCCTAAACATAATACCTACATTAGCCTTATTTCTCTTCTTCCTGTGCACCCGTTTAACATTTCCCTCAATTTCTTTAGTTAAAATAAATAACCAAGGTCGCTATTTAACTGGATTCTTGCAGTTAGGCCCTAGAGGGAGTGCCTTCTGTCCCTGGGGCATTTATCATCCTGTAGGAAGACAGGTGCAAAACATACAAAAATAACTGTAGTAAAAGGACTGACATGTGATTTTAAAGTAGATATGTGATTTGTGGCACAGTAGAGGAAACAATGATTTATGGCTGATGGGGCTTAAGATTTGAAAGACAGAAAAGTACTAAACAAAGAAAAGTGGACCAGCAGCCCACTGAGAGTGGACTAGAAGGAACAGAGGTAGGACATGCGGTGTTTACAGGGAACACTAGGTCCTCTCATGCGGGATCAGGGTCACTGAAGGAAATACAACTAGAGAACTTGAGCTTTCTTCTGTGACAGTTACGTTCATTACATTTTGTGCCATGTCCCCAGCTCAATGGAATTTGAAGTTGATGGTTCAGATCAAAATCTTTTAAAAGAGAAAACCTCGTTTTCATGTGTGCTTATTTGTATTAGAAAGAATGTAATCACCAGAAACTGCCCAGAACAGATTCCTGGTGATTTTTGAGATACTTAAGGATGTAAGATTGTGTTTTCACTTATGCTTGGTGGAAAGGTATGACTTTGGAAATGAGAGTAGGATTTATGTAATGCATAGTATGGTACTTTGCCAATGGTGGGTGCTCAGTAAATATTCAAAGAAGAAAGGAATGGCCATAATAAAAGATTTTGCTTGATGTGACCATGGCTTGCAAAACTGTGCTCTGCAAGGGATTTAGAACCACAGAGTATCACCTAGACAAGGCCTCCTTCCCCCACACTTCCCCACATATATACATGCCCTTCAACTAGAACTTCACTTTTATATATTTTATATATGAGGGCTCTGTGTGAGATTTCCTTTAAAGGAAAGAAGGATTTCGTGACTTAAAATCTTTGAAAATGATATTCTTACAATAATTAAATTTGGTCCCCTGAAAAGGGACAAAGAACATTTTAAAAATTCCAAGGAAACTGTGATTCCAAAAAGTTCACTAACTTGATTAAGAAAGCTTTAAAGTAATATTTTCAGGACAGAGAGGAAAAGAAAATATGGTGGGCAATAAGAATGGCATATAAATAAAAATGATTATACTGGAGATTCATAGTAACAGAAAATAATAAATGCTCATTCTGTCTAATTTTTTTTTAAAGATTTTATTTATTCATTTATTTGGCAGAGAGAGATCACAAGTAAGCAGAGAGGCAGGCAGAGAGAGAGAGAGGAGGAAGCAGTCTCCCTGCAGAGCAGAGAGCCCGATGCAGGGCTCGATCCCAGGACCCTGAGATCATGACCTGAGCCGAAGGCAGAGGCTTTAAACCACTGAGCCACCCAGGCGCCCCCTGTCTAATTTTTATAAACTACCCACTGAACAAATGTTTTAAACAGTTTAAATTTTAGATTCTAACAAGTAAATATGGTCTTATGTAATGCTCACATTTTGTAACAGACATTCATGGGGTAGGAATGCAGAATGAGAGAAAATCATTTTTAGACAGAAACAGATCTACTAATAGGGGAATAATTAATAGTACTATACACCAAATGTTATACTCAAGAAAAATCTCTGAACTTGAAAATGGAGATTCATGTACAGAGTACCTTGTAAGAGTGTACTACCGGCAGCTGGCCAGATGGAAGCCTTGATCAATGCCCTTTTTGGGGTGGTTAGAGGGAAGGTAATAATACATTTAAAGGAGTAGGAGGAAGAAGCCTGGGAAGAGGATAAATTCTACAATTCTCCCATCTACAATGGGAGATGTTCAATAAAGGTAAAAACCAGATGGAAATAATAACCATATTAAGATTAGGTTGGCCTATGGGAAAGAATTTGGAACAAGACATATAACCACAATGTAAGTTGGGACCATAAATAAAATTGAATATAGAATGGAAGAACTATCTTGGTGAAGGCTAAGCCAACTATGGGACTGGCTAAGTGCCATTTATTGTGGGAATTTAAAGGATAAATCCTGAACAACGTTTCTATAGTTATATTTTAACTAATAATCATGATAATTTATAATAATGATAAGACACTTAATGCATCATTTGCAAACTAACTTGTTATTAATAAGGGAATATGATATGTTTTGTCAATTAAATATTTTTATTTGGAACATGCACATTGCTGTTCATCTTTCAAGTACTATAATAAAATACATAGTGATTATGCTATCTTGTGTCCTGAGAAGGTGAGTCATGCTCATCTCCCTCTATGAAAGTAACAAATAAGGGTAAATAAATTTCACTTCTGCGTGATAGTTGTCCTTGAGAGTCTTTAGGCAACATTTATCAAGTGAGTTGATAAAAATAAAGGAACAAGGAAGGGGTGCCTGGGTGGCTCAGTGGGTTAAAGCCTCTGCCTTCAGCTCAGGTCATGATCTCGGGGTCCTGGGATCGAGCCCCGCATCAGGCGCTCTGCTTGGCGGAGAGCCTGCTTCCTCCTCCCTCTCTCTCTGCCTACTTGTGATCTCTGTCTGTCAAATACGTAAATAAAATCCTTAAAAGAAAAATAAATAAAGGAACAAGGAAATAAATTCCACCCATAATTATGAACCTAGTGTTGCACATCAAGGTGCATTAATGTAATAGACTTGGTCAACAGACTAAAATATTTGGCTACTGGCAGGAAAGTGAATCACTTTGCCAAAAAGTTTTGCCAAGATAAAGGAGCAGAATATGGATTCTTTCATATGATATAGAAGGGGTTTTTAATATGAGCTCGATTAACTTGGGACAGATTCCCCAACCCCAACCCACCCATCACTCTTTTTATCTGATAGAAGAAATCCATTCATAAAACCATTTGGCACAGAACATGTCTTTCTGAATTGTGTCACTTGACAAATATTTTCAGCCACAGAAATAATGTAAAACTGTCCATTAAGGCCCTATGGTCAGCATTATAAATACTGTGCATTTATAATGGAGACATTTTGGCTAAAGGGACATTCTGAACAAAATTGGAGAGAGACAATTCTGAAAATGTCCTTTGCTGACGGAAGTGATTCTGTAGGCTAGAATCAAAAGTAACAAAGCCTTCTAAATTTTTAAGCAAACCAAAACCTACAGACATTTGGAAATACCACAGAATTTTTTTAGAAACTTACTTCCCCTCAGATAACCTAAAAATGAAATGTGGATTCATAATCCCTATTTTGCTGATCTGCAGGCCTTATGAAAGTTCATATCCTTGACTCGAGAGCAAGGACATGAGATGATATAAATCCCACCTGAAGACCTTGGAAATTCTCATTGAAACAAATCTACTCTCATCTAGCGAAACCTGTAATGGGAGTTCTGATTCCATTGTTTTGCTATGCCAGACATTTGTCAGAGTTTCCAGCATTTGTTGACAAAGAAATGAAAACTCAGAAATGATTGTCAAAAGATGATTTTCACAGTCATGTTAGTTCATTCTACAATGTTTACTTCTTATTCAAACCAAAAAACTACCTATGCTCTCAATGAAATTCAAAGTGCAACATGATTTAAGTTTATATTTTAGTTTTATACACAATTTATATTGCTATAATTTTTAAAACAAGTAACATTTTTCACATTAAAGTTGAGAAGAAGAGAGGGGTTGTTTTGTATTCTGTCTCCATGAAGGAAACGAATATCCAATGCAATAAAGAGACAGTATGAAGTTGTGTGTGTGTCTGTGTGTGTGTTTCCAGAAAAGAAATAACTTTCATGAGGTTCTCAGAGATTCATGACCTAAAAAAGGTCAAAACTACTAATAAAGAATTAATTCACACTCACATCCTCGGTTCTATTCAACTTAGGAATAAATATTCGGTTGAGCCACATACAACTGCCAATGTATAACCATCTTTAACCTACAAAAACAGCAATATTATAAGACTCAGCCTAATATCTTAGATCAACTGGTAGGAAGCATGAAAAACGATGGAAGAAAAACATGTTGGACCCGGAATCAAATTTGAAAGAAATCTGGGCATTCTGAGGTATGGGGTAGAAAGTTATTGCAATGAAAGAGAATGAGGATAAATATAAAATACTATACTGAGGAGGATAAACAACATTTTTCAAATACAGCATAGCAGAGCTATTTCACCATGCAGGTGAAACCCCAAGGATATAAATGACAACAGGCTCCCCGTGAGATAATGACAAGGCAGTGTTACTAACAAATGCTAACACAATCTTAGCATTAGGAGAATCAAAGACGTTCACCAAGTACTCTCTTCATGCAAGACTTTGTCTCTGGTATTTTTAGATTTACTTTCTCATTTAGTTCTCACAATAGTACTTTGAAGTAAGTATTAACGGCTCCATTTTACAGATGATGAAACTGAGCATCAGAAAAGCCACAATTACTGGTCCATAGCTAGTGTCAGTGATGGAAAATGTAATAAGCATAATTATTAATAATTATTAATAGTAATCATTGATAAAATTTACTGAGCTTTCTGCAAACAAGGAAGTATGATGAAACACATTACACTATCATTTCATTTAATAATGATAGTAATGTTGAATAACTCTTTTAGGTAAGTATTATTTCCATTTTACAAATGAAAAAATTGAGGTTCAGAGATTGTAACTAGCTTGAGAAAGGTCTTCAGACTCCAACACCAGACACAAAAGCAACAGCACAGAGTATTTAACTAGCCGTCGTGATTGAGAAAGGTCAAATCCCTTATTTTATCTATATCTCCAAATAGTTTTCCTTCTCTGATGAAATTGTGACTGATACATATGCATAAACCTATCCATGTTTCGGGTTATAGAGAACTCTGGGAGACTATATGCCAAAATGTTAAACGGCTATGTCTGAGAAGCAGAGTTTGCTATGAGTTTTGACTTTTATTTGTGCATATTCATGCTCTAAAAGTTTAACAGTAAACAATGTATGTTTACTTGAGGCCGAATAATTTTTACAATAAAATAATTTTTAATCCTCCTCATTAAAAAAGTAGTATAACTGAACCCACAAATGCATGCAAGTTCCCCAGTACTCAGACACGTCAGTAAAGTGTGTGGGAAAAGGTGATAAAAACTAAATTCTGCATTTAAAAAGCAAATTAGGGGAGCCAGAATAGTACTCTGTCTTGTAAATGCGTCAGCCCAGGGATACTATTTCTTTCTGTGAACACTCAGGAGATGATTCTGCCTGAGTGGGAGGTGGGCAGGGATAAAGAGTGCCCACCCTACTCTGCAGAGTGTGATCAGACACCCCCGGAGGTGGGGATGGGGACGTTGCTGCCTGCAGTGGCTACTTGCCATGCCAGAAGCAGGGCAAGGGGAAATGCAAGCTGTAGTGACACTTTCCAGGTGGTGAGCCTGAGGGTTGTGCTGGAAAACATACAAAAGGAAGAAGTAGACATGAAAGAGAGAGTCTGGTAAGAAATTCAGACACAAGAAGGAAATAAGGTTCAGGCAAGAAATGGGCAACTGAGCCTTTGGGGGTAAGACAGGAAAATTGGGAAAAAGAGGAGAAGCCAGAAGAAAAGTAGGAGGAACAGAGTGATCCACCTCTCTGATCACACACCCTCTCCTGACAGAATGAAAACCACCTCCTTCCTGAGCTTGTCTCTTTCACCTAATTCATCTCTCACTTTTCTGGCATTCCTTCTCTCTGCCATTTTCTCTCTTGCTTTGTTGCATATCAAAATCCTTTTTGTCGGGTGCCTGGGTGCATCAGTTGGTTGAGCAACTTCCTTCAGCTCAGGTCATGATCCTGGAGTACCAGGATCGAGTCCCACATTGGGCCCCCAGCTCCGTGGGGAGTCTGCTTCTCCCTGACCTTCTCCTCTCTCCTGCTCTCTCTCAAATAAAGGTGTTTTTTTTTTTTTTAAATCCCTTTTGTCTTGTGAAGCCTAAATAAGACATAAATAGGACAAGAAATCGGCTTTGGAAAGAGAGCAAGGGAAGAGGTAAAAAGGCTGTGAAGCTGTAGCACGTGCCTCTAGTGAATCAGAAATTTGTGTGAAACTACAAAGAAATCTTACGCAAGACACACAGAAACTCAGGCAGGGCTTGGGGCACTCCTGAATGCTAGTTTAATCTATGGTGCTCATTTGCGTTTCAATTATTATTTGGGCTGAAAGTTGGACATGTTCGCAAGCATGTCTTTAATAAAAACAGACCTTTCATTAGGAATGAATCTCTTGACAAAAACATAATCTTAGCATGTGTAAATATATATATATATATATATATATATATATATATATATATATACACACATATGTGCGTATCTGTATTTGGAGGTTTTAAAACTAAGATGATAATTGAGGACAGGGATCAGACAACTACGGCCCAAAGGTCAAATCCAGTATTTCCCCCTCTTTTTTTATATAAACAATAGCTTATATCTTTTTAAATGATTGGAAGAAAAATTTTAAAAAGTAATATTTGTGGCACATGAAATCTACATTTCAGGGTCTAAAAATGAAGTTTTATTGAAAGACAGTCACACCACTCTCTCTGTATTATCTATGGCTGCTTTCACTCTGCAATGGCGGAGTTGGCAGTGGTAGGAGAGACTCTACGGCCCACTGAATGCAACATATTCACCATCTGGTCCATTGCAGGAAGTCTGCCAACCCCTGACTTAAGGAATTGCTTACTGAGAGAAAGTGCTTTTTCCTACATTGATTCTTATGGTCCGAAAGAAATAAGGTACTTCCAAAGGGCCAGGATGTCACTCTTCCCATGCCTCCCCTTAGATTCCCTTCTCTCTTTTCCCCGTTATAGTGCTGTTCCAGAAAAAGTAGTCCATGGGTGGGTTAGTCTGACTTTATTTCTTAAATATTTTTTTGACCCATAAACAACAGCACCCAGACTATAACTCTGGTGTTATTGTCTCTATTTGATTAAAAAAAAAATGGTAAATGAGTGAGTGAATAATAAATGAGTGTAAGTGCCAAATATATTCTATTTTTTGTTTTTCATGTTGACACTTATATATCTGAGGACTGACACATCACCAAACCAAGATGGGAAAACCCACCTTCTTCAGATAAACACCCTAGGCAGGAATAAAATTAAGTCTTAATTATTCAGCTCCTGTTTTATATTTTCTTGAATGACTAAAGTCTTTTCTAGATATTAAGCAAATATTATGCCAAATGAAAATATGTGACAGCTTTCACAAGGACCTTGAGAGCGTCATGTTTAGCTCAAAGCAGGAGGCATGGCCATAAATCAGCTACAGTTTCAACCCAGAAAGTTTTTGTAAAATTTCCACAACAGAAGATAAATAACTTGGAAAAAATGTTGCTTAACCGTGTGATTTTCATGTAGTTGCAAGTGTAGGGAGAAGATTTCAGAAATCTCAGAAATAATGGACATTTACAATGACAATCTTTTCCAAAGCCTAAGCAAACACTTCACTAAAATTCGCTTAATGAGTTACACAGGAAATCTTATTAACTCAGCATGTTAAGTTCAACTAGAAAATATGTAAGTAATATTTTTTCTCTTTTTGAAATGGTAAAGATTCAACACAACTATAGCATCAAATACTTTGTCAGCGGCCTTTATAGATTTCTTTCCTATATTCACATTTATTGGGTTTTATGTAGATGAGACCATTGTTTTTATAAACAATGGAAATTAAAGCATGATGTTGATACTGGGAAATGAAAGCCAAAGATATTTTTTCCCTCAATGCATTTGTTTGTTTTCTAAAGTGATTGCTCCATGGCATCCGTCCCTTAGAACATTTAGGTAAGTAAAATAGCAAATCCACTAAGCAATATCAAAATAATCAGAATTATAAAAATCATGAGTGAGGCTAAAGTGGAAAGTCTGATGCTGTGTCTCACCCAGATGCCTCAGAATACAATACTGCTAGAAGCTGAGTCACCCATTAACCACGAATCTTCCAGTTAAAACTTTGAGGGTAACCTTTTGTGTAACTGGTACAATATGTTAAAGTAACCAGTAATTATATAATTTATAAAAGTCTCCATTCATTTGATCAAAGCTACTCAGAGGAGACAGGGAATTCGTGTAATGTAATATAAAAAGGCTGACTGTATAAATGGCTTAGCCACACCACCGCTGTTACCATTTGCGGACAGTAAGTAATGGTTTAGCTCAGTCTAAAGCTCCTCACTTAGATCTTACACTGCTAGTTCAGGTCAGCCTAAGACAACCAGTTAATGATGTCAGATGCAATAGAAAAGTGACATCCCTAGACCCTTACTCAAAATCAGTGTGAAACAAGTTTGTGTTTCAATCCATCAAAAAGAAAATTGCTTTCAAAATGGGGCTGGTGCCATGAATTAAGAGCAAATGGAAGTAGACAGAAAGGATGCTGCTGTAATTTGAGAGGCCCACTGATGACTTCCTCACTCAACTGTTGACTCTGTACACAGGGGGTTTGGTGGAGATGATGTCCTATTTTATGTAGAAAGTCACATCCAGCTTCCTTCTTACCATTAGTCCAAGTACTGCCTTTACAAACCTGAGAACTCTGACGTACGGATTACATGGGTATTTTCTGATTTGGCACACACTCTAACTCCTGCATTTAAAAATACATATTTATCTCAAATTGTTTTATTTACGATTGTACAAACCACCAGAAGATGTCCACGATGATACAAAATAATTCTTAAAAACCAAATTGGAGAACAATTTTTCCTTCTCATTTTGCAAGCCACTATTTAAACCCACCTGCTTCATAAATTAAGTGTATCAAATATTAGCATAATGTACATAATTACAAGGTTTGGTTTGGTTTTGATTTCAGAGAGAGCATACCCAAGGTGGCGCTGGAAGAGAGGCAGAGGGAGAAGAAAAGTGAGAATATTAAGCAGCTCCAAACCCAGGGCAGAGCCTGAGATCATGACCTGAGTTGAAGTCGAGTCAGATGCTTAACCGACTGAGCTACCCAGATGCCTCTTCAGTGTATTTTTTTTTTTTTAACTGGTTTTATGATTTAGGTATGGTAAGGCTAAGAGATCAAGTGGCAATTTCCATGGAAAGCTGGTTTGTTGATCACAGCAGAGGGGGCACCTAACACCACAAGGGATCTCATGGAAAAGGAGGAGAAACCAGTCAGGAGGCAGAAGGAGAGGGAGAAATTGTGAGCAGGAATCTTTTGGGAGGTACAAGTGAGGCAGGGTGAACAGACTTGGGATAAGTTAGGCTAAATAATTTCAGTAGCTCTGAGGCATAGGTGCTATTCCTAGTTTTCTGGTATCTGCCCATGGGGTACTTGGGGCAGGTGGATGATAAAGAAGACAGCTGGGGTGTGCGCTCTGGATTGATTGGTTTGTATTTGAAAAACACCCTCACTGGCTTTTCCCTATCTATGTCTAGGAATATCTTTATTAGGAATCAGCTAGCCCTATAGCCCTAGGGTCAGCAAGGCTCTGATGTCAAAGCATCAGAATACAGAAAATAAAAGATGTGGCTAAGACAAACTGCAAACTGTAAAGTACATTTTTTTTACTATGAAAAATGGTTTGATTCCTATTATTACTGATATGATTGAGACAGTTCAGTGCAAACTTCTTCATATTATCTTTCTGATCTGCCAACGCTTTTGTATCTTCCATCATTTTTATCCCATGTCTCCTGACTCAGAGGAAGAATCATCTCTACCCTAATTGTGAATATTGGTCTTCATCTTGCTGCTTTAATGCCAATTTTAAAGCAATTTTTATGAATAATTCTCTCTTCAAGTAAATTTTGAAGGTTCTTATTTTCTCATCTCTATAGTCCCATCCTCTTACATTTAGGTCGTTGCCTAAAATCTTTCCCTCTGTAGGACTGGCCCTCCAGGTAATCACCATAGCACTCTCTTTTCCTTCACTGTCAAAATGCTGAAAATTAGTCTAAACCTGTGGCCCCTAAGACCTTGGTTTTACTTCTGAAGCCCTTACATTCTGGTTTCTGCTCCACACAGATACCTGGGGTGTTTGTTTGTTTGTTTGTTTGTTTGTTTTTGTGATCAGTCCAGCAAAATTTTCTATCCCTCAAATCCCTTTCTTTGTCTGCAGAGTTTGCAGTTAGTGGCCTCTTGCTTCAATTGTCCTTTCATCTTTAATTTTGTGGCATCAAATGATCTAGATTAAACTGCTAGGTCACTTCCAGTATCTTCTCAGGGCTTCTCCAAAGCTCTCTACTGTCTTAAGTCCAGAGTCACACTGCCAACCACCCACTCTAGGCATTTGTCCTGGAATTTCTCTTCATGACCTTGAACTTAATCTGTCTCATTCTGGTTACAGCACCCTCTCGTCTCAATTTGCTCCTTCTTTGGTCTTTACTTCCTATCAAAGTTATCACCTCCCCCTGGCTCACCTTGTTAGCACCATCTTTGCATCCTTTAATCCCTTCATTGGCCACATTATACCATTCGGTGAATCTTGCCCACTCTGCCGCAACAAGCACCTTCACGCTTGCCTCTTGCTTTCCATGCTCACAGTTGTCATCTCTGTATGAGCTGTTATTTACTGGCACAAACTCTTAATTTGTCTCTATGTGTTCAGTTCCTCACTTTTTAGTAATAATCTATAAGGAATGCTTTAAATTCCTGGCATGTTCACAGCCTCACCATTTTGCAATTTGCCATTTTCAGCCCTGCAGGGGTACTTTCATTCTGTAACCCTTACCCTAGCAAATAGTCTTTATAAACAAAAAAATCAACCCTCATTCTCAGACTCATGATACTGGAGAAATTATCAATGAAGATGATAAAGCAGATGGTTGTACTGTTCTCCTAAGTCCTTCAGTCCTTGAATCATTCATGTAACCTTTACTTCCTGCTCCCTCCCATGACTGCTTGTGACAGCAACTGATAAAACAACAAACAGCAGGCAGCCTCTGGGTTTCCATTCTGACTTCAGTTCAGAAGAGAGCAGACTTGGCTTCCATTCTTGCTTGTTAGTATTATAATAATGCATACCATCCCATTCTTAAACTGACCAATGAACAAGTAGACCTAAGTCATTTTGAGTTAATGCCAAAGAAACTGGAACCAAGAAGTGAAGAATTTAATTGGAGTCCCTGCAGTTTGGGTTCTCACCACCAGAGCTCCTGTCAATGACGCCTCTTTTCTGGTTGCAATTTAGATGTCACAGCAGCAATAGGGCAACAGTGATGGGAAGAGTGGATGCTCCGAGCAACCTGCACGGTCTGCTGAGGTCATGACTGGCCCCTGATCGCCCCTTGGTATACCTGGTGTCCTGTCGTAACAAGGGCTCCTTAGTTATAAAAAATAAATCACTACCTAAGTGACATGTGGTTGGGATTACTAGCTTTTGTCTTTGGCAAATTTATACTGAAGGGAAGTCAACCCACATGGCCCGAAGAGAAGGGAATGGGGAATATTCTGACACTGACATGGCCCTCATCTTTTGGCAGCTTAAAATGGAGTGATGGTTAATTTTATGTATCAACGTGACTGGCCGCAGGGAATGCATTTTAAGCATTATCTCTGGATGTGTGTGTAAGAGTGTTTCTGGATGAGATAAGCATTTGAATTGGACTCAGTAAAGTAGTATGTTTCCCCCAATGTGGAGGGGCATTATCCAATCTGTTAAGGATGTGAATAGAACAAAAGGTGAAAAAAAGAGGAATTAGCCTGTTTTTTGCTGCCTATCTCCCTGCTTGAGTTGGGATATCTCTCATTTTCTCTGGCACTGAGGATTTAAACCATTGGCTCCCCTGGTTCTCAGGTCTTTGAACTGGGACTGAATTACACCACCAGTCCTCCTGGGTCTCCAGCTTGCAGATGGCCGATTATGCGACTTCTCAGCTTCCATAATCACGGGAACCAATTCATCCTAACAAATTTCCTTTATGTAAACAAAATACGTTTACACTGCATGTAATATAAATATATTAAAGTAAAATTATAATTTTACAAATCTTCTACTGATTCTGTTTCTCTGGAGAAGCCTGTTCCATATAGATGTAGTAGAGAAAGGACTATGTTTTTGAATAGAGATCCCTCTAGGAGCCATATTGAGTGTCCGTGTTAATGCACTCTACACTGCCCCCTGCTGAGCTGTCAGCTAATGTTCCTATAGCTCCTTGGCTGGTCTTTTACCAAAGAGCCCACCCAACTTAACATAGCCACTTCACTCTGGCATTCGAGGCCCTCCTTGTTGTCAAAATTCTTCTGATACCCTAGAATCTTCTAGAAGCTCTTATATTAAACTCACAGTAGATATGATCCCTCAGTTTGGGTAGACCATTTTTACAGCCCTTTTCTTACTCTATAGCTGAAGGAATAGAAACATACGGCCTATATGCATGTAGGTATCACATGATGGCAAAAATCACGTGCTTTAGAGCCAGACTACTTGGTTTCAATGCCACCACCACCAATACTTGTTGTGTGACCTTGGGAAAATTATCCTCAAAACGAGAATGATACTAATAGCACCTACCTCACAATATTGGGTGAAGATGAATGAAGTTGATAAATGTAAAGCTTTGAAACATCACACAGTGACATGTGCCTCAAGAACCTGTCACAGTCCTCCATCACCTGGGAGAAGTTTGATTTCACATCTCAGGTGTTTTCTCCCCAGTCCCCAAAACTGGGCCTTGGCCATCATCGGGGTTTTGCACAGAAGAAATATGGCAAGGTCAGCTTCCAAGCAGAAGACTAAGTCATCAAAGGAAGTTGCAAGATGGGGGAGAAAATCTGAGCACGAGAGGCAGACAGAGGTGGGTTCAAATCCGCATGTGCCAGGTTGTTCCAGCTCTCAGAACCCCAGCGTTCTCACATATAGAATGAGATTGTTGGGGCACCTGAGCCTTCGGCTCAGGTCATGATCTCAGGGGCCTGGGATTCAGCCCCGCATCAGGCTCTCTGCTCAGCAGGGCGCCTGCTTCCCCGTCTCTCTCTGCCTGCCTCTCTGCCTACTTGTGATCTCTGTCTCTCTCTGTTAAATAAATAAATAAAATCTTTAAAAAAAAGAAAAAAAAAGATTGTTGTAAAGATTTGAGAATGAGGCCTGCTCTTATGGTATAACTTCTAGGGCTCAGGGAGAGACTTCTCCTCCTCAAAGTGCTCAATAAAAACGAGACATCCCTTTATTAGAAACTAAGATTGATTCCATGATAATGTGGTCTAACGTTCTCTTTATCAGAAAGCAGAACACTCTGTGATATAGACTCGTTCTCCGTCTCTCTGACCAAGAAGGCAATTTCTTGCTATCCACCTGAAAAATTCCTTTGCCTCTCATGAAACTACTATTTTATACCGCATTTGCTTTCCACATATGTAGCCAAATTCTCATGTTAAGATTTTTTTAATTAAAAAAAAAATTCATGCCTACCTATTATCTTAGAGAAGCATCTAGCAATTCTGTTAATTCTGAGAAATGCAGTATTACTTCTGGCATCTAAATATCACTCTTGAAACAGAGATTTCAAGACATATTTTCATGATTCCTCACAACCCCAAACAGTGTGTTACTGTTGAGATGTTCTCTGAGAAGCAGTGCATAGTCAGTGGCTGCTTTTCTAAAACAAAAATCTCTGTGACCTCAATGTGACCTTTCAGGTCTATAAGGCAGATACAATCCAAAAAGCTCAAAGTAAGCAAATATACCACACACACACACACACACACAGATTCATAACTAACATTGTCTGTGAGAAATTAGGCACAACTGGAGTGCCAGGAGTATGCTCTGACTTTTTATAACAGTTACTTGAAATTCTGGAGCAGACACAGCATGCTTTCAAAGCTCATCACTTTGCAGAATTTAAAAGGCCTGGAGTTAGATCTTGACACCCTCTATGGTACATGCTGAGTTCAGCTCTTTATTAGAGCCATGGGTATTGATTTTGATCTTTCCATATTTTTAATGTCATCTTGATTTGGATACATGGGCTCTTGTGGGCTGAAATTGATTAGGACTGATGCTAAGAAAAATTATTAAGAAGGCAAAATTTATTTTTATTGGCCTTTCCCATCTTTTTATCAGCATCTTTTCTCCCATGCCAGCTGCTCACACACCAGGTTTCTCAATGCCTTCATGATGTTTAGGGCCCCCATTAATACTGGGCCATCCTCCCTGGAAAATAGCTCATGTTACAGCCTTGTCAAATTTATCCATTGAGTGTGGCCATCTCTCTGCCCTTGCTTAGTGACAACTAACCACTATGATTTATGCCATCCATTCTGATTGGTTAGTGAGTACTTGTCTTAATCAGCTCAGGCTGTTAAATAACAAGATACCATAGGCTTGGTGCTTAAACAAGAAACATTTATTTCTTATGGTTCTGGAGGCTAGGAAATCCAAGGTCAAGGAATGCACAGATCTGGTATATGGTGAGGGCACTTCCTGGTTTGAAATGGTCATCTTCCTGCCGTATCTTTACATGGCAAAGAGCAGAGAAAGAGGGGAAGCAATTGTCTCTCTTTTTGTAAGGTCACAAGGCCATTACAAGGCCTCCATATTCATGACCTCATTGCCTCCTAAAGGCCTCCCTTTCAAATACCATTACATTGGGAATTAATATGAATTTCAAGGCAACACAAAAGCTCAGTCCACTGCAGTATGACTCTCTTAATGAGCTTTTTCTCTCTCTTCCTAGAATACTCTTCACTCTCTGCTCCTTTGAAAAATTAAACTCATCCAACTCAAGTTAATTTCTCTGAATTGTTCTGAATTTCTCCTAGGAAAAATTACCCATTGTTCTGTGCTCCTATAATACTTTGTATAGGTAGTCTATGTTATTGCTTACAAGACTTTATTTTATTATTTTATTTTTAAAATTATTTTCGGGGTTTCCATGTCCTTCTTTTTCCACTAAACACTGAAATTTTCAAAGACTAAAATGTCAGCTTTTTTGTTTTTATGTTTCCACTACCTAGCACAAAGTATGACACCTCGTAATTGTTCAATAAATACCTATTGAAAAATATATACATATATATGACTATAATAATGTAACTTTGAAGTCCTCTTAGTTCTCCTAGGCTATCCAGTCTTCGAGAAGTTAAAGAGAAAACAATCTGTTATTGATCCACATTAAAGGATACTTTGAGCAGATCATTTTCCTCAGAAACCAGTCTGAGGACAACAGCATGCTCAGAGTCATTCCCTTTTGTACCACACATACTTTATCAAAAACCTTGGAAATGACAGAGCTCACAATCACAGATCCCTTTGCTCTAACCTTGTTTCTCTGATCAGAGTGATTCTGTACTTTTGCTCTTTTGTACCAAAGAAAATTTAGCTGTACAATGTTTCCATCCAAGGACTTGGTATCCCAACTTCCCTGTGAGTCAACAACAGATTCTTAAACAAGGCAGAGAGGATATATTTTATCATAAAATCTATTCACTTGTTGAGTCTTTTGTTCTTTTGGAAAATGACAGCCATCAGGGACTCTGAAATCCAGCCAGCTAGAGGGCAGAATGTTTGGGGGCTGGAGGCCTTTCTTCAGTGCCTCCTCCCAGGCACATCACATCAACAACCATCTACGCCACCATGCAGTGTAGGCTATGACCAAAGACATTCCACAGACTGAAATTACATGTTAAACTCAGATGAGAAGAATCTATGGAAAATGAGATATTCTCGTCATTCATACAGATGCGATTACTTCCCAGAGCAAAAAATAAAACAAAAGGATAATGCACCTCAGTCTCTCATCAACAAAATTGCCTTATTCTATGTCTGAACATGATGAGAAGAGCATGACGAAAGATATTTGTAGTGGCCCTTTACTGGGTATTGTTTCCTGTTGCTACAGAAAACTATGTTAAATAGCCACTTTTGTTATTTTTGTGGCCCAAAATATGTAATCACAAACGTAAGATCTAGACTTTTGTGGGAAGCCAGACACATGCTAAGTTAGCCATGAAAAACATTGATCTTCTTTGAACCATTTGCTTTGGCAGATGTATTTATATAGCTCCTAGATATTTCCAGAAACAAATATAACATGTTGAATTGTGTAATATTTGAGATTGTGGCTAAGAAAGATACAATATAGGTAAAGCAAAGGAGAAAAAAAATCATCTGACTTTACCAACATACTCTAGTTGATCTCGACCCTACCTTTTATTTCCTCTGCTTCTCTTATTTCTCTCCTCTTCCAGATGTCTTTCTTTAACTAATTACTTTGTCTGCATGCTGATTCAGTTAGCTTTATTATCTGATTCCATATGTTTATAATCTTTTGCCTGAAATACTTCTACTTGAGTTTCTTACATCCCATTTACTAAATGTCTTTAATTAATTCCTCCAGCTATACTCTTAATCCTATCCTCTCCTAATTTATCCAAGACCCTGCCATTGATTATTGTCAGATAACAGCCATCTGTTTTTCTCCCCTGGCATATTCTGCTTTGCCCCAAACAGGAAGATGGCAGCCTGAGCGGTCAGATCACCCCACAACTCATTAGCCACGTACAGAATTTTGTACAAGTGAGCTTAATCCTCTGAACTGCAGTTTTCTCCTCAATTTCATCTATTTTGTTCACTACACCTCAGATAAGCAAAATGTAGAGGGTTCCCAAGGAAGAAGCAGGCACTCAAGACTGGTGTCTGAAAAGTGTCTCACCATAGCCCTGGTATACAACAGAACTCCAGGATGGGTGTGTGATGCTCAAGAGTAAACCCCCAAATGAGACTTTACTCCAAGACAAAATGGCTGTTTGGTGCACCTGTGTACTCCAGGCTATGTCTGCCCCACAGAGGCCCCAATTTGAGCATGGCCAGGAAGGGGGAGAAAGCTGCTAGGTCAGAAGATCCGTGAAGATGGACCTAGAGACCTCTAAGCAATGACCCAATGACCCACCTGGGCCCACCTGAGCACAAAGTGCAGGTCGCACATCCAAGGAGAAAGAGGTACAGGGATAAATACCCAACTAATATGACATTTTCTCTTCCATGAGAATTTGAAATAGAAATTACATTGAGTTATAAACAATATCAACATAGTCTGTCTCTCGAGTCTTGGTTCCTTCAGTGGTTTACTTCAGTGTCATATTATTCCACTCGCATCAGTTTACTGAAACTGCTGCTTCAGGGTCAATGACAGCCAGCTCATCGATGGGACCAGCATCCCTCTCTCTGTCTCATTCCAGGTGGCCTCTTTACAGATGTTGCTCTCCCTGGAGTCTCCCGTCAACCTCACTTCCCTAAAACATTTCTTTTCCCACTGCTGCTTCTCCATGTTCTTCTCTTTTCTTCTTTTGGAACAGGTTTTTTTAACTCTGCAGTGTCTCAATCCAGTACCGTTCTCATCCATGTCCTGTTCCATACTCCTTCCTCACTCTTCATTTTCTCCCCAATAATACTACATACCATTAGGCTTTAGTTGTCACCTTTACTCATGGCTCTCAGAAATTCTAAAGCATTAAAATAACCTAAGAATATTTTTAGAAAACAGATTCCTAGACCCCATCCTCCAGAGAATCTGACTGAGTATTCTGTGATAAGGCCCAGGAATCTTCATTTTTACAAACACCCCAAGACGAGTATCTCTGATACACAAGTTCTCACATCACATCTTGAGATATACTAACCTGTCCTGCACTCATGGCTTCCAAGTCCAAATCACAGGTATCCTAATCTGCCTCTTGACTTCTAAATGGATATTTCCATCTAGCTACTTAATAGACTTAAAATGTAATGTAACAGTATGAAAGATAAATTTTAATTCATCCCCCCCATTTTATTTCCTTGTTTTTTTATTTCCTGTGGTAAGTCAAGATAGGTTTGTCCTCTCAATCTAGAGATAAGATATTTGCTCTCTTCATCACCTAGAAAGTCATCCAGTCCTTTTAATTTTATCTCCAAAGTATCCCTTAAATCTATCCTTCGCCTCTGCCTAATTTAAACAACCATGGTTCCTTCCTGGGCCATTAAAGTCCTCTCTGTCTCCCTTACCTCCAATCTTCTCTTCCACACTGCCAGCACTTTGTTTTCTAAAAGACAGAGCCAAGCAGATCAGTACAGTGCTAAAGCAAAAATTAAAGTGAGAAAAATAAGCCTTTGATGTTTTCTTGGCTTACAGAATTACTATTACCTTAGTATAGCATTCAAGAATTTACCCAGCCAGAATCTAACCTTGATTCCAAACACCTTCCCTTCAGCCTTCCCACCAAAAACAATGGCAAGCTCACAGCTCCCCTCACTCCTACCACACTGCCATACTTCAGGCATTCTTCTCTGCCACCCAGAATGCCCTTTACCCCATCTCGGTATGTTGAAATCCTTTCCAAACGTCAAACCACACTTTCCACTGAAGTATGTCAAAGACAATATTTTAAACTGACCCCATACAAATTCTCTAATTGTGAGGATGTTTTTAGTTATTCATCAACCAAATATTTGTTGAACATCTAGGATATACCAGATTCTTTGTTAGGCACTAATGATTCAACAACAGACAAGTCAGATTGTGTGTGTGTGCACACCCACGCACACGTGTGTAAGCACGCACACACGCACTTGGTTATATGCGATGAGAGATAGGAGAGAGAGTAAGGGTGTGATTTGAAGGGAGAGGGAGGAGTCCTCTTTCGGAGAGTACTGTGAATTGGCTGGCTCAACATTAAACCCAATCAGCACTTGCAGGTATAGACTAAAGCTAATGAGCTAAAATCTGCAGACATCATGTAGGATAAGACTGAACTGTTATAATAAAAAGACCAAACAATAATCCAGTAACCTAAGGAAAATTTGAGGTTTTGTTTTTTTTTCCTCAGTTATGTAACCATCCAAAGTGGTTAAATGGACTTTGCTCCACACAGTCATCCAGGAACCCAGGATGTACCTCCATATCCTTTGGCATTGTCATCTGCACAGTTGAAGCTGGGTCAGGTTCCAGCCAATAATGAAGAGAAAAATGTGGACAAAATATGACCATTGTCTTAAGGTGTATATTGTTTTCACTTACATTCTCAAGGCAAGAACACAGACACACAGCTACATACACCTACAGAGAAGACTGAAAAACATAGTCTAGTCATGTACTCCAGAAGAAAATTGATTATTTTAGTCAACAACAGCATTTTTCAAAAAGCATTCCCTACAGTCCCTTGTAATGAGATTTCTGATTATCATCTTAGTCTGGATACTGATTCATTTCAGGAAAAGAACTTAGAAAAGAACTTACTATGTTGCTCATATAGAGTATGGCAAAGGCAGCCTGGTTCTGGAACAGACGGATTTTCTGATTCCACAGGTAGTTTCCTCCTTTGGCAGATTTCTAGCAAAGGCTGAGGTATCACTCTGGAACAAACAGCCATGAGGACATGTTTCTGATTGTATCACGAAGTTTCTGATCATGGCAGAGGCAACACCTTCCCTGGCCCAGTTCTGTCACATGGATTTGGAAATGCTTCCTGGAATCTCAGCATAGGGACCACATAATAACTCTTTGTCTGCTCAGATAGAATGGATTCTACTTTTGGCAAGTGAACTCTAAGCAAAACACTCTCTTCTTTTTTACTTTTAGCTTTATTGAGTTATAATCAGAATTTAAAATTGTAAGATGTTTAAAGTACATATTGTGGTGACCTGACATACATATACATGGTCAAAAGTCTGCCCATCTAGTTAATTAACACATCTATCACTATATATATGTATAATGTGTGTGTGCGAGAGAGAGAACATTTAAGTTCTACTCTCTTAGCAAATTTCGATTATCCAAAACAGTGTTATCAACTATGTGTCACTATGTCTTTACATTAGATCTTCAGACCTTATTCATTTTATAGCTCAAAATTTGTACCCTTTTATCAACTTCTCCCTACTTCCCCACCACGTTTGAAAATCACATTTCCACTCTTTGTTTCTATAAGTTTGACCTTTTTTTTTTTTTTTTTAAGATTCTAAATATAATAAGTGATACCATGCAATATTTGTCTTTCTCTGTCTGGTTTATTTCACGAGCGATACGCTTTCTGTTTCCAAAAGCCTGAAATCTCCTTGGACGTCTCTGGCTTACATTTTCATGATGCACATATAATTTACATTGAGTTCCAAAGCACATTTACTAAGAGATATGACAGTATACGGATCCCCAAAGGATTTAGGGAAAAGGTATTCATTTTTCTAATATTTCTAAGATCCTACTCTCAAACATCAATACCGAATTGCAGTTTATTTTGTAGACCCCCAGGAAGATCTGTTATGTCAGGGGCAGGAAGGATCCAAGGTGCCTAGTGAGTGGAGCCACAGCCAGAGCTCGACAGCAACGTTCTTTAAAACATATTTAAATTTTAATAAAAATGTCATTTTTTAAAAGATTTTATTCATTTATTTGACAGAGAGACACAGAGAGAGAGAACACAAGGGGGGTCAGGGGAAGGTAGCAGGCAGAAGGAGAGGGAGAAGCAGGCTCCCCACAGAGCAGGAGCCTGATGTGGAGCTGGATTCCAGGACCCTGAGATCATGACCTGAGCTGAAGGCAGACACAACCAACTGTGTCACCCAGGTGCCCCCAAAACGTCATTATTATACAAGGTGAAGAATTTAGGAGAAAATAGACTGACGTGTGCGTTTTACTTTAAAATCCATCAAAAAAATAAAATGGAATGAGGAATGGATAGAAGAATAGGTAAGTGGATAGATACATGGTAAAACAAGTATAGTAAATGTTAACAGGGTAGAATCCAAGAGGTATGTATATGGATGTATAATGTCAAAGTATTTCAGCTTTGCTGTATGTTTGATACTTTTCATAATAAAATGTTGGAAAAATATTGTTCATTAAAAGTAATATGCTTCTTTTAAAAAAGTAATATGCTTCTTGCAAATATACAAAGAGGATTAATACATCCTAAGAAAAAGTAATAATTTTTTCTTTGATTTATCTACTGCTCATTTAGGATGTATTCATTCATATTTTTCCTTGTTTAATCACAAATATAAAACCCTCATAAACATAAAGATTTAATATCAAATAGGATGATACTGTATTGTATTTTGTAAACTGTTTTTTCACTTTATAAATGCATCATGGATATCTTTCCAAGTCAATTTATATAGATCTATATCTTTCACTTTCAAAAAGATGTATAGTATTCAAAATATGGACTATCTAATTTGTTCAGTTATACGGTTATTGACAATAATTGAGCCTGTCTCCAGTTCTTGGTTGCCAAAAGCCATGTGGTAAATTTCTTACACATGTATCTTTAAGTACTGGTATTTTTATATCTAGTAAATAAGTAGTTAGAAGTGGAATTGCTGTTCAGATGGGCATATATTTTAAATTTTAATTAGCTCTGTCAGATAACTTGCTAAGAAGGTTGTTTATAGTCCAACCAAGAGTGAATAAGAATCTCTTTCCCCACAGTCTCACCAGCACCAGAGATTACCACTTCTGGGCATTCTGATGGTGATCATGGGATGTTTCAGGATTTTTTCCTGAAGAAACAAGACTGAAGAATGAAGGTAACTCCGGAATAAATGGTTTACTAGGACCACACAGTTTATCAAAGCAGGAACAGGTAAAGGAACTGTGGATTTCTAATTTGCAAGATTTACTTCCTTTGTTTGAACACAGCCTGAAGACACTAAGTGACACTTATGCTGATGGTTTTCATTTTTTATCAAAATAAAAATGTTGTTATATTTCAGCCAAATTCAGTTCTTTTCATCTCTTAGCTTCCTGATATTTCAGCTCTATGGCCCTAATGATAGGCAGTATGGTCATACACAGAGTGTAAAATACAAGTGATACTTGAGTGTTGCATCAAATGAAAGGGGTAGAAGTCTAACATGCCCTCCTCTCATGCTGCTTCCAGAAGGGGGGGAGCAAAATGATGATATCAATATGGAGAATGATCATTAAATGCACCATCTGCTTGGAACAGAGCTTCCAAGCTCACATTACAAATGCAGGCAAATCTCTCCACTTACCTGTTTGCATTTTCCTTACATGTAAAATGAAACTTTCACATACAAGGAAGCTTGTTGTTGGTTTTGAAACAAATTTTGGCCAAGTCTCTAGATAGTAAAACCTTATTTAGAAAGTATCTATCCTATGGGGTGTGTGGGTGGCCCAGTTAGTTAAGCATCTGCCTTCAACTCCTGTCATGATCCCAGGAACCTGAGATCAAGCTCTCCATAGGCCTCAGTGGAGAACCTGCTTCTCCCTCTCCCTCTGCCATTCCCCCTGCCCCCAGCACCAAGCACTGCTTACTCTCTTGAATAAATAAATAAAATCTTGAAAAAAAAATCTATCCTACAAAATGAGAAAAAACAAACACTTGGAAACAAGTCCTATTACATAGCATGTCTTAGTCTGATTCTGCAATATTTGAGTAATTATGTTGCATTATCCTGCATTATTTATTTTGACAGTATTTTTTTCCATAGGATGGAAGCAGCTAGTCAAATACTTCACAGCAAATGGCTAGGCAATTTAAAACATGTGCTCTTCCCCCATAAATTGGTACATAACCAGTCCCAACTCACAGATTAAACCACTGAAAATTTTTATTTTTATATAACTCCTTAGTTAAAACATAAAGGGACCTATATTATACATCCTTTCTTCTCTATATTGGCCAGGAGGGTTTGTTTGTTTGTTTGTTTGTTTGTTTGTTTAATGTGACCTGGTTAGTAAATTTTCCCAATGTCCAAGAAGCATAGAACCAATAGTAAATCATGGCAGGCCCTAAAAATTAATAATAATGCTACTAATCAAGAGGCAAACTAGTTGTTGAAGACTTTGAATGAATTAAGGTGGAGGAAATAATTCAAATTTTTCAGGTAACTAAGCACAGTTAGTGTTGATTGTGGCTGTTCTAAGACTTAGAAAGAAAAAAAAGATTCACTTTTCTTTAGGCATTATCTTCAAGTTCTCAGGAACCCCAATGTCTAGGGAGTACTCAGATCTTTCCAAACATTCTGAATCAAGCACTGTGCAAAGAAAGGATATCAATTTAGCAGAACCAAACCCTAAGGAATATATCTCTTTATTTAATCACTAACAAAACTGAAAACTTAATGTTTATATTGTATTAGCTCAGTATATTGGATCAGTGGTCTTCAAGATCATTGTCATTTACTATGTCACTTGTTCCCATGAAGTAAGAATAGGTAGACTGGGGCTACCTAGAGCTCAGAATCATTTCTTACCCTTCCTTCAACAAGCACCCCCCCCAACACACACAAAAACATGAATTCTGGGAAAGCCCTGGGATAGCCAGTTTAGTTTAGCTGGGTTTTTTTTTTTTTAATTAAGTTTCCTAATTTTAATTCCCATATAGTTAACATACAGTGTCTTATAAGTTTCAGGTGTACAATATAGTGATTCAAAAATTCTATACATTATTACTCGGTGCTCATCAGCTCTTCCAAGTCTTGTCCTGCTTTTGGACTATGGTTAAGGAGACAGGCCTCTCAGGATATCCTTAGTTAAATCTAGCCCTTTGGTTCCTAACTGAGGGTGATTCAGCAATACCCAGAGTCATACTTGGTTATCACAAGAGAAGAGAAGGTATACCATTGGCATCTAGTGGGTAGAAGCCAGGGATGCTGCTCAACATACTATAATACAGAGGACGCTCCTTCTCAACAAAGAATTGTCCAGTCTTCAATATTTCAAGAGTGAAGAGGTTGAGAAACACTCATCTAGCCCACAAGAGCTAGAATGATAGGTTTAGGGCTAATACATATTTAACTTTATCATCACCCTTCTCTCTTCCTCCTTCCCTCCTTCCTATTCACCCTTCCTCCTTCCCTCCAAATATGGGAGACAGAGTACTCAGTTACCAACTGGAATGATTCAAATACTGAAATCACAGCTAACTCCTCTTTAGAAATACGACTAGTTGGTCATTTTTGAAATGTCTTAGTATTTGCATTTTTTGTGAGTTGAATGATTAAGTTAAGTGAATAATTCCAGCTTAAAAATTCACTTTGGACTGTAACTATTTGAGCTGGCCATGTTAATATATTATTATGCAACTCAATAAGATCAACTTAAGTACCCTCAGTTTAAAGTTATCGCAGGTTAAAAAAAAAAAATCAAGGAAAGTGCTCAAGTCAACCATAAAAATGGATTCTAGTTTCTTTGTACACATGTAAAAGATACAGTTACTTATATTTTTGAATGTGAAGAATCATTTAGGAAAATTTTTTATTTGGTTTGACTCTGTGGATTGATTCAACTAGGCCAAACGGCAAGAACCAAAGTCCATGTAAATTTGTGCCAAAGGCAAAAACAAGGTATTCTCTGGTCCAGATAAGTTTCTACTTATATTAAAAAATAAAATAAAATAAAATAGTTGTAAACATTGACAACATTTGTGACATGGCTCATATGTGAAAAGGGCATTTCCTCTATATTTATGGAAAGAAGGTATCGTCTGAATCTTGCAGGTTTGGTCTTTGATATAAAAGGAAAGTAAAAAAATACTTTACTGTCTCAAAGAAGCCTGGCTTTTAACCAGTTGACTTACTATAAAAATCCTACCTGGATGTCAGAAGTTGGAAAGTAATTATTTCTTCCTCTTTACAGTCTTTTTTCTTTTTTAAGATTTTATTTATTTTATTTGACAGACAGGGATTACAAGTAGGCAGAAAGGCAGGCAGAGAGAGAGAGGAGGAAGCAGGCTCCCTGCTGAGCAGAGAGTCTGATGTGGGGCTCGATCCCAGGACCCTGGGATCATGACCTGAGCCAAAGGCAGAGGCTTTAACCCACTGAGCCACCCAGGTGCCCCCCTCTTTACAGTCTTAAATTGTATTCCTGTTATTATAGTCTTGAACCACTCCCACAACCATCCAGTACCAGCTACATAATTTTTGGTACTAAGTACAAAATGAAAATACGGGGTTTGGGTTCCTTATTTAAAACTTACTAAGGGGCGCCTGGGTGGCTCAGTGGATTAAGCCTCTGCCTTCAGCTCAGGTCACGATCCCAGGGTCCTGGGATCGAGCCCCACATCGGGCTCTCTGCTCTGCGGGGAGCCTGCTTCCTCCTCTCTCTCTGCCTGCCTCTTGCTGACTTGTGATCTCTGTCAAATAAATAAATAAAATAAATCTAAAAAACAAAAAAAAAACTTACTAAGAATTTCCAAGATGATGACCAAAGAGCTTCAAACCAAGTATGAGGCCCTTCTAAACAACTGCATGTTACCTGGTACAAAGTCACCTCAGCTTCCACCCCACCCAACCACTTCTGGTGAGGTCAAGTCATCGCAATGTCATTTCCAGCTATAACCTGACAGGGCCTCCCCATTCGGTTAAAAAAGGTTCTGCGTGGCACAACGAAAGAGCATTCATGTCAGAGGCGTTCTCTGGAATTGCGTGGCATGCAATGTGCCGGCCCTCAACACCAGTTATACAAACTCTACTCTTCTCTATTTTAGCAAGGACAGTCATAATACATAACTACTAATTTATCATCCCCCCACAATGAGGAAGGATTCAGTTGAACTTTAAATTCAGTGACTCTTCAGTTCTTCCCCTTGTGATTGGTCACTACAGAGCTACAGAGAGTGTTTTGCATTTATGAAACTATTGAAATTATTTTTGAAACTATTGAAAGACCATAAGAAAATTCCTTGTATTTCTCTCATAAACAGAAATACAGATCATGTTTTTCCTAAAAGTTTGAAACATAAATTTTAGAGGATTCCCATGACACTGTCACCCATTTGTAGACTGTAGTTCTGTCATGATTTACATATTGCTTGAGGAAGCACTAGGGTCTATGGGAGATTTCCTGTGTCAGTCAGACGGAGTGCCCCATGAACACTGAGCCAGCACAGATTTAGAGAAACAATAGAGCTGAAAGTGATCTAAGAAATGATCTTTTCCCATCCTCTCCTTAGATAGATAAGGAACTGAAAACTGGGCTCGCCACAGGTCCTATAGGTAGATACTGGAAGAGTAAAGACTACACCCCAAATCCCAGGGATCTTGATTTCCAGTATAATCAGATTATAATGCATATGCTTAAATCAGACCCATCCTGAAAGAAACATGATAAATGCTTCTGTCAATAAGAGAAAAATCAATGTCTTGTGAATAATAGCAACTGTGACTCAGATTTGACAGATGACATGTTAGCAGTTACCCTAGTCAGATCCTGTGAACTCATACTATTGCTACGGCACCACTGCTGGGAATGGATGCTGTTTGTCACTGCAGTATATTAGCACCTTTGTTAAGATTCCTTATGTGTTGTCACTGAAAACCTTCTCTCTTCGGGTGTTTATAACAAGCTCATAAGCATTCCGTTCATATTCAGACATCTGAAGCATTAAAAACTATCAGCAATAAAAAGAATTCAGGAATATTTGCTAATAGTTCAAAACTATCTCAGGCACTTAAAACATTTTATCAAACAAGAAAGGGAATGTTTACTGTCTTAAATTATTTTGCAATGTATTTAAATTTGAAAATCATCACTAAAACCCAAAAGAAACATTTTATTCTTTCTACATATACAACAACCTGTCAGAATTATTGCCCTCCAAAGTGATTTCACTTTGTCACTGTCTTTCTTTGTCACTTGGAGTGAATATACCTCTCTCCCATGGTAACAGAGGAGGACAGTTCTTATCACCAGAGCCAGGCTCTGTGAGTTCTAAATGTAACAAAACAAAGTTTCCTTAGAAGCTCATGCTGTGCACCACCTCAATAATACAGAGCTGATGGTTTTCCTGCCAATTCACAACTTCCTGATATTTTTTGTCTCAAAAGGACTGTAAGAGTCTTTCTTCTGAAAAATATTAAAACTGAATCTCTCACAAAATTTGGCCATCAAATCAATATCAGATACCAAGTAATCTGATACCTTCTAGTTCTAAAAAAGACATTCGTGATTTTTATAAAGACTAGTCCTTCTCTTAAGATGACATAATTGAAACTTGGTGAGCCAAAACGATTTTCAAAAAGCACTCCTATAAGATAATATGTAAAACAGGAATAGTTTTTAAAGCAGTATATCAGACATTTCCTCATGTTAGTATAGGCTGTATTATTGTTCCAATTCTTCACACCTCCTGTATCCTACTCTTTGTCATGTGATTTTGCGATTCTGTCCCTTGACCTTGGACTTGACCATGCAACTTATTTTGGCCAATGCAATAGGAGTAGAGACAGTTTTCCAGTTGTTCTTTCCCACTTTTTCCATTGCCATGAGAAGAGCTTGCTCTGGCTAGCCCATGTGAGGAAGATGAGTGACAGCTGGGAAGAACAGAACCTCCCAGCTGACCCACAGAGAAACACTGAAAAGCAGTGTGGCCCCAGGCTCTGCTTCTGCAATCTGAAGCTGAGCTGTCCAGCCAAGCCCAGCCAAGGTTAGCCAAACTCCCAAAGTCCTAGAGACACATGGGTGATAACAATTCTTGTTTAAAGCCTCTGAATTTTGAAGCAGGTTCTTAACTCAATAGTTAGTTGATTCACTGGCCTTTCATTATGAAAACCAAGAACAAGACTAGCTAAAAATACTTATGTGGGCATCTCTTAAAGTCCAAAACAAGGCCCCCCAAAATCCCCCCATCTTAATTTATTATGTTTAGCATCCTCAAATGCAGAGGAAAATACTTCTATTGGAAATGAGAATAGATGAAAATGGTCCACATTTGTTGAGTTTGCTGAGAAAAACATGGCTTCCCATCTCTGCTAAAGTAGTAATTTCCAAAGTTTAGATACTCTGGAAATGTTTCTCTAGAGACCAGTGGTTCTTTCCTGTTCTGAAAATTTAGGTAATTTAGGTAATCTGCATCTCTCACTTAGAATCACAATGCTATTTCCCAAAAATAAGATGTTTGATTCTTGTTTAACAAGATGGACAAGGCAGTCAATGGATAATTACTATACTTTCAGTTTACTAAATAATGGATATTTTTATTTTGTTTTATTTTAATGTTTAGAACAGAGGCTAGCAAATACAAGTTGGGTAAACAGAGACCTTGGATGCTGAATAGTTCTCATGAATACTGTAAACTTTTGACCCGAATATCAAAGTAATTTCAATTGTAGTAATATTTAAATGATTGAAAGAAAAATAAATGGATTAGGACAATACATTCTTACATCATGTTTGTTGGTTTCCTAAAGCACTTTCTAACTAAAATATAGATGCTTTCCCACAAGCATAGTCTCCCTAATGATTTATGACAGATTCTTAGACTGAGACTTGCTTTGAGAATGAACTCAGGATGTTTACTCAAAAAGGCAATGGTGCAGACTGAACAAATAGCTAATGAAGGTAGAAATATTATAAATAATTTTAAATATTAAATTAAGTATCTAAAATGGATTATGCTCTTAGAAACCAATAACTATTTTTCATTTGCTTCCCATACAGTAAGCAAAATGGCTGTAGAGGTTTAAAAAAAAAAAATCAATGTTTCATTATCTGAAGACCTTGCTGCGGATTGAGAATATTTTTCTGCTGTTGACATCTCATTAAGATTATTTAACAACTAAGCAATCCATTTGTCTCCTTGGTGCTAAAATTGATATATTTTTCAAAATACAGTCCAGAGTTTTCAGAGAAAAATCCATAGATTTTTTTACCCAATGTCAATATCTATCACTGAAAGGTGTGAATAAAATGAAACAATAAATGTGTTGAGTCAAGAAAATAGAAAATATATTAAGCAATAAATAAAATCTTTCCTTAATGATGCTATTAAAAGTGGCAAAGACATAACATGAATATTCTTTTATAATGAGATTATTTTTTAAAATCCCACTTTGCATTAATTGGATATTGATAGTATATGTGTTTTATTTTATAAGCATGAATAGAAAGCATTTTCTTTGTTGTTATCTTATTTTCACATGCAGAGAACAGAGGCACTTCCCAGATTCTTTCAGACAGAAAACAAGATTTCTCTCTTTGTTCATTTTTGATATAAATTCAGGCTAACAGAAAGGTTGTTAAGAATAGTACCCAGAATTAGAATCCCTTGTATCCTTCAACCAGATTGTCTAAATGTTAATATTCATCATACCTGTTTGATCACCTCAACTCTTAATATATATATATTAGAACTGCTTCAGGGTAAATTGAAGACAAGATATTGCATATACCCTGAAATATTTCAATGTATGTATCCATAGTCACAGTACAATTATCAATGTCAGGAAATTAATATCAATAAAATACTATCAAATAATCTATAGAACTCATTCGATTTCACCAACTATCTCAACAAAAGAGAATCTCAGGGTATGCATTATATTTAGTTGTAATATTTCTTTCATTTCATGGATATTTTGAAAAAGTACAATCTCATGATTTTGTAAAATGCCCTCAAATTGGGTTTGTCTAATGGTTCCCTATGATTAGATTCAACACATGCATTTTGGGGCCAAAACATTACAGAAGTGATGTTCTTTTCTTCTAAGTACAACATATAAAGAGGCACATGATGTCAGCTTGTCCCACTGCTGGTGATCTTAATTTTGCTCATTTGCTTCAGGTAGTATCTGTTGAATTCCTCTCTGAAATGGTACTATTTTGGGCCTTTTAATTAATAAGTATCTTGGGCAGGTGGGGTGCCTGGGTGGCTTAGTCGGTTAAGTCCAATTCTTGATTTCAACTCAGATCATGATATTAGGGTCCTGAGATTGAGCCCCACTAAGCATGGAGCCTGCCTGAGATACTCTCTCTCCCTCTGTCCCCTCCCCTCCTGCTCCCACACGTGCCTGCATGCGTCCTGGCTCTCTCTGAAAAACAGAAAAAAAAAAAAGTATCTCGTGGGAACACAGGTCGAGGCTCTGTAAATAGCCTGTACTTTTCACACTTTGAACCACTGCTTCGTATTGCTTTATATTATTTTTTTAAGATTTTATTTATTTGAGAGAGAGCTCACATGAGCAGGGGGAGGGGCAGAGGCAGAGGGAGAGAATCTCAACCAGACTGCTCGATCTCACGACCCCGAGATCATGAACTGAGCTGAAACCAAGAGTTGGCCGCTCAGTAACTGAACCACCAGGCACCCAGTATGCACTGATCTTTGACTGAATCAAATATCATTATGAAGATTGACAAATGGTGACTTTTGAAATTCCATCCCACTCATTGTCTGGCTTTCTACTGTTAGAAGACCTTTTCCTTGTTCTCCATGCATGTATGGAAATGTGTCAGTGTGTGTGTGTTTCTTTGTGGGAGTCATGAATTCTGATTTTATTCAGTGGGTTATAATGCTTACCTCTCATTATTTAGATGATCAAATGTTCCCAGATTTGGCCCTACTGGGCCACTTCGTGTTGGTTCCTGTGTCCTTTTGACATATCCTTATTTCTCTGAGAACTTTATTTTATGGCACACACAAAAAATGTCCCTTCCTTAGAACTAGCCATTTCTCTAAGGAGCCCTAGCTGCTATTAGAGGAGTATTTAGAAAGCAAGATTTGGCCTATAGGTAGGTCATCACTTTTAGGCACTCTCAGCAGACAGAGCTAAGAAAAAGACTTAAAACACATGCATGCAGACATCCACAACTATTTCTCTACCTACCTTTTTATCTCGGAATTTCTCATCCTCACTATACTGACATTTTGGATCAGATAATTCTTTGCTGGGAGAAGTGGGGGGAACAGCACCGTCCTCTGCATTGTGGGATGTTTAGCATCAACCCTAGCTGTTCAGTGGATGCCAGTGGCATACCTCACCTCTCAGATGTGAAAACCAGAATGGCTGGAGCTTGGTAGAGGGAATTGATTTTAAAGGACACAAGAGAACTTTTTAAGATTATATCTTAATTATGGTGGTAGCTCTAAAGTTCTCAAAAGTTGACAAACTATACTTTTGGAGGGTGAAAATTTTCATATGAAAGTTGTACAACCATAAACACGAGTTAAGACAAATCTCCGTAAGATAAAAAGAGCTACTGCTTTAATATCCAGATAAGTAAATTGAGGCTAAAAAAAAAAAATCTAAATGGTCTGTTAAAAACCACACTGGGAGAAAATGGCAGAGGCGGTGCTTCAGTCCAGATCACTGAACTCTCATCTGAAGCTTGTTCGTAATATTACACGTTTTAATCTAATACAAGCACATTTATGACCTTTCCTCATCAATAATATAATGTGAAGAGGGTTTAGACTTGAATCATGTCCTTCCAGTGGAGTCATGTTACATTCATTAGACCAACAGGTAAAAGTTGTAGCAAATCAGACTTTTTTTTTTTTAAAGATTTATTTATTTATTCATTCATTCATTTAACAGACAGAGATCACAAGTAGGCAGAGAGGCAGGCACAGAGAGAGGAGGAAGCAGGCTCCCTGCAGAGCAGAGAGCCCGATGCGGGGCTCGATCCCAGGACCCCG
Source organism: Enhydra lutris kenyoni (assembly GCF_002288905.1). Taxonomy (NCBI): domain Eukaryota; kingdom Metazoa; phylum Chordata; class Mammalia; order Carnivora; family Mustelidae; genus Enhydra; species Enhydra lutris. The sequence goes on from NW_019154085.1 coordinate 49,432,392, forward strand.
AGATCATGACCTGGGCTGAAGGCAGAGGCTTTAACCGCTGAGCCACCCAGGCACCCCCAAATCAGACTTTTAGATCAACATAAAAACCTACTTGAACAATGAGGCCTTCCTGAAACAGGCTGCTTATTGATAGCGACCAGGTAAAAGCCAACAGGCGAGAGAAAGTAGGGCAGGAGAGGAGACTGAGGAGCTTGAATACACTCAAAGTGGCAGCAGCTTGTCTCTAATTGTGCAGTCATCACTCCTGCTTTATAAAGAGGTTAAAGACATCTATCCACCCTGATAATGTGAAGTATAGCCCTAGGGCCTGTGAATGTTGCAAAGATGAAAAAGACATAACCGCTACCTCGAAGTTGCATATAATAAAATGTTAGAATCTACACCTGCAGAAAGTGATTGCACATGTGATGGCCTAAAAGCAAATACACAGCATAATAGAGTTAAATATACTTCTTTATATAGCCCATATAAGGAAAAGTAAAGATTACTACCATCTCAATCAACAATATAAAACACTTGTGCAAATTGTGATAGACATTAAGAAAAATCTACAGATAATGTGTACTGATTAAAATTAAGCTAATTTAATTAACCAGAGATGGAACATAAAGCTTTTTCTCACTATTTATGGATTTAATTTTAAATCATTATGTTAGGGTGGTAGGATTAGGTGGTTTGAGCCTTTTGGGTATGACTATAAAGTATTTTAACTTTAAAGCCTGTAGGATAAAGAAATGCAGCTAATTACTGTGTATATAAGGGCAGGGTAAACATCCACTGGCTGGGACTCAACTAAAGCCTCTGAACTCAAGGACAGAATTTAGTCCAGATTATTTGAAATAACAGCATCCTCCCTCATAATTGTAAGATCAATGACTGACAAGATAATTAGTATATCAGGTAATCAAGGTAACAGCTTTTACAGATCTAATTAGAGTATATTCTGTTGCTTGGAATACATGCCAAAGGTGTTAAACTAATCTTCTGTACTTAAAGATGATAGCTGAATCTTAGGAAACTAATATGTATAAGCTGTATTCCTCACTTCATAAATAGTAGAAGGCAATGAATAAATCAATACTAATTATGATTATAGTTTTAGAGCACAGTAAGGATGAAGCAACTATCCTTTCAGAAAGAGCATCAGTTTGAATACCTAAAACCCAATCAACTATCTGACTCTGTGTCACTCATATCTTTTCAATCTAACTTTTAGATATGTATTAGAGATAAGTTCAGGATACTAGCAAATCACAAAGCTGGTCTGGTCACCAACCGAAATGTTTGCCTATGGCATCTTAGTCTCAGAATCATTTAGGCCTAGTTTGAAGTCTGTGGTATGAGATGTAGACCTTTGACAACTTTTACAGGAAGTATTTTTGCTTTGCCTGTATACCATGTCTTTGGGTCATAGTGCTTTCATTTTCCTTTGGAGAGTCCTCCAGACTGTTAACATACAGTCTGGGTAGGACTGTAGAATTTGTGTCTCAAACTTGCCTGTCACAGACTGAGTTCAAGGCCAAGATGGTCAATACCTATACATCATTCCTTGCAAAGTAGTAACATGTCTAAAGATGAGAATGTGAGCCAGGCAAAGACAAAAAGAGTACTCTCCATGGTTGATATAATTGCTAAGTCAATGGCGGTCATTTTGCTACTGAGCCAGCATACACATGAGAGTTAAGCCACCAAACAAAAGCAGAACTCAGGCTCTATATGTAGAGAGAAACATAGAGAGCTCTAATAACATTGCTTAAATTTCAAACCTATGGTGCCAAAAAGTTAGAATGACCCATCAAAATTCCTAGTAAAAAGGTCAAAATACATTTGCTTAAGCAAGCAACAAGAGAATCTTGACTCATACAACCTGCCTGGTATTTCTATGCCTTGGCTTCCTAGTTTGTAAAATTGAACATGAAAGTTACCATTTTACAGAATCATTGAAATTAAAACAATTGCTGTTTTACCCCCTTTTAATATTTGTGGTGACTGTATGAAATAAGTGTTAATTTTATCTCCATTTTAAAGATAGGGAAAGTGAAGCTTGGAGAGGTTAAAGAATTTGCCCAAGGTCATTTATTAGTCAGGGTAATCGGCATTAATTAATGTAAAAATATCTCTAAATGCCCTATAATGAAGGTGCCTTTCTTTCCTATACAAGAAGAAATAGATTATCTAAACAGGCCTACATTGATTAAAGAGATTTAATCAATAATTAATAACTTTCCTAAACATCAGAAATCATCAGACCCAAATGATTTCAAAGGTGAATTCTCCAAAACATTTAAGGAAGAAATTATATCTATTCCCTACATTCTCTCTGAAAAGATGGAAACAGAAGGAATATTTTCTAACTTATTCTTTTTTTAGCACTTTTTAAAAATATTTTATTTATTTATTTGACAGAGGCAGACACAGTGAGAGAGGGAACACAACCAAGGGGAGTGGGAGAAGGAGAAGCAGGCTCCCTGCTGAGCAAGGAGCCTGATGTGGGGCTCGATCCCAGAACCCTGGGATCATGACCTGAGCCGAAGGCAGACACTTAATGACTGAGCCACCCACACACCCCTTCCTAACTTTTTCTATGAGGGCAGATTACCTTAATATCAAGCCAGACAAAGAAATTACAAGAAAACTACATACCAATGTATCTCATAAAAATAGATGCAAAAATCCTCAACAAAATATTAGAAAACTAAATACAAGAAGGTATGAAAAGAGTTATAGAGCATGACATATTAGGATTTATCCCAGGGATGCAGCTAAGTACAATGTTCAAAAATCAACTAACATAATCCATTATCTCAACAGGCTATATAAGAAAAATGACATTATTGTATCAACAGATGCAGAAATAGCACTTAACAAAATAAAATACCCATTCATGATTTAAAAAAAACTTGGCAAACTAGAATAGAAACTTCCTCAGCTCGATGAAGAACATCTACAAAAAAAATCTACAGCTAACATTATACTTATTGGTGAGAACCTAGTTTTCCCTCTAAGACAGGAAGAAGAAGGTAAGGATGTTCTCTCTTTCCAACATTTTGGTGGAAGTCCTAGCTAATGAAATAAGACAAGAAAAGGAAATAAAAGGTATATCGACCAGGAGAGAAGAAATAAAAATGTCTTTGTTCACAAATGACATGATTGTTTAAGTAAAAAGTCCAAAAGAATTAATAAAGAAGCCTCCTGGAACTAATAAGAAATTAGTTGCAAGGTTGCAGAATACAAAGTTAATATATAAAAATCAATTGCTTTCCTATATACCAGCAATGAACAAGTGACATTTTAAAATTTAAAACAATTCCATTTGCATTAGCACCCCAAAAAGAAAATACTTAGGTATAAGTCTAACAAAATATAAGCTCTATATGAGGAAAACTACAAAACTCTGATAAATGAGAGACGGGAGGAGGGAAGATGGCAGAAAATTAGGGGACCTCGTTTCATCTGGCCCCCTGAATTTAGCAAGACAACTATCAAATCATTCCGAACACCCATGAATTCAACCTGAGATGTATGAAAAGAATATCTGGAACTCTACAGATAGAGAAACAACACTTTTTGCAAGATAGGAGGCCCAGAGAAGTAAATCTGAGGGGATATGGAGGGAGGGAACCTAAGTAAGCCAGTTGCCAGAAAGTGATACAGCCCTGGAGCACAAAACCAGAACCCTTAGAAATCTGCTCTAGTGAGAGACATCCCTGCCTGAAAGGTGCTCAGGTGGTAAAAAGGGGCAGAACTCTAGGTAGGACATTGTCTCAGGATCCCAGGAGTCACAGAAATAAGGAGGTACCTGAGCCAGTAAAGTTCCCAACCACTGGAGCAAGGAAACTGGTTACAGTCAGCGAGCACAGGAGGGGGTTTTGAGCTTGTTTCTCCATAAACTGCAAGCCACACCTCAATTAGGTAACAAATTTCTGAGTGGGAACCATGCAAAGAACAGGAACACAGGGCCCCTCTGTCTTCCCCTGGGAGGAGTGGATCAGGTTTGCACAGGACCAGGTAAAATCTCTCAGGGCAGGAGCCCTATAAAGGACAGTAATGGTGATCCTCTGTCTTCCCCCAGGAGGGACAGGGTGCGTGCATGCACAGTTCAGGGACCATTCTCTTCACCAGGGCTCTACAAAGTGCTGTAGAAACTCAGGACCCTCCACCTTCCATGGGGAAGATCTGTGATGGTGCACACGGCAGGAGTCTGCAGAGTTTGGCACACACAAACATGAACACTGTTTATCCCTGAGGGTTTAGTGAAGAGAGGGGACTGCAATCTTTCAGCTCTGGGGTAGAGACTGGGGTGCCGCCATTTTAATCTTGATCCTCCAAAGAGGCACAGAAAACCTTCAGGGAACAAAAGCCACAGAGAGGACCAGCTTACACTGAGCCCAGCCCTCTGGCAAGGGGTGGTACAACTCCTCCCAGGCAAAGATACCTGAGAAGCAGCACAGCAGGCCCCTTCTCCAGAAAACCAACTGGAAGAACAGGTGCACAGCAAGTTTATGGACCACATAAGACTGTAAAACTCCAATAGTAGGGAAAATAGTATACAGAATTCATAGAACTCGAGTTTTTTTCTCATGATATGTTTATCTTTCAGTTTAAAATTTTCCATTTTTCCCTCTTTCAACTAGTTTCATATTTTATCAATTCTTTGTGTCTTTTTTTAACTTTCATTTTTATATTTACATTTTATAGATATATTCTTCATTTTTGGATTCCTTTCACTCTATTCAAGTAAGTAAATATATATATATATATATATATATATATGTATATATATATATATAAGTAAATGTATATACACACACACACACACACACACACACACATATATACATACATATATATACATATATATAAAATTTCCATTTCTTTATAGTTTTGGGATTTAGTGTCTTCTAACACACAGACCAAAATATACTCAGGAACAAGTGGATCACCCTGTTTTGTCCGCCCCGTGAGATTATATTCTCTCTCCCCCCACTCCCTATCTTCTTTTGCTTTTATTTTTTGCTTTCTGACCTCTTTGGATTTATCTAGTGTGTACTTTGCTTGGGTCATGGTTGATATTTTTGATTCTTTTCACTCGTTCATCCATTCCTCTCTGGGCAAAATGACTAGAAGGAGGAATTCAGAACAAAAGTAACACCCAGAGGTAATACACTCTGCCACAGATCTAATCGACATGGATATAAGTAAAATGTCAGAGATGGAATTCAGGATAACAATTAGAGTTACTAGCTGGGCCTGAAAAAAGCATAAAAGGCATTAGAGAATACCTTTGTGCAGAAATGAGATCTAATCAGGTTGAAGTTAAAAATGCTCTGAGGTGCAGTCTAAATTAGATGTTCCAACAATTAGGGTAAATGAGGCAGAAGAGAAGTGACGTAGAAGACAAGATAATGGAAAGGAAGGAAGCTGAAGAAAACAGAGAAAAACAACTAATGAGAAGAGACTTCAAGAAATCAGCAATACCATAAAATTAAACAATATCAGAATTATGGGGGTTCCTGAGGGAAACGAAAAAGAGAGAAGGCCAGAAGGTATGTTTGAGCAAATCACAGCTGCAAACTTCCCTAATCTTGGGAAGGAAGCAGCCATTAATGTCCCAGAGGTAGAGAGGACCCTCACAAAATCAATAAAAATAGATCAACACACCATCATATAATAGTGAAGCTTACAAATTTCAAAGATAAAGAGAAAATCCTGAAAGCAGCTTGAGAAAAGAGGTCCCTTAGCCACAGGGGTAGGAACATTAGACTGGCAACAGACTTATCCACAGAGACCTGGCAAGCCAGAAAAGGATGGCAGGATATATTTAGGGTACTAAATGAGAAAAACATGCAGCCAAGAATACTTTATCCAGCAAGGCTGTCATTCAGAATGGAAGGAGAGACAAAGAGCTTCCAGGACAGACAGAAACTGAAAGAATATGTGACTACCAAGCCAGCCCTGTAAGAAATATTAAGGGGGATCCTGTAAGCAAGGAGAGAGCCCAAGAGTAATACAGACCAGAAGGAAACAGAAACAATCTACAGAAACAAGGATTTTACAGGTAATACAATGACACTAAATTCATATCTTTTAATAGTTACTCTGAACGTAAATGAGCTATATGCTCCAATCAAAAGACAAAGAGTATCAGATTGGATGGAAAAGAAGACCCATCCATGTGCTGTCTATATGAGGCTCATTTTATACCTAAAGTCACCTCCAGACTGAAAGTGAGGGAGTGGAGAAAAATTTACCATGCTAAAGGAACTCAAAAGAAAGCTGAGGTAGAAACCTTCATATCAGATAAATTAGATTCTAAGCCAAAGACTGTAGTAAGAGATGAAGAGAGAACTATATCATACTTAAAGAGGCTACCCAACAAGAAGATCTAACAATGTAGATATTTATACCAGTAATTTGGAAGCAGCCACTTACATCAACAAATTAATAACCAAACTAAAGAAATAATACATTAACAATAGGGAACTTCAATAGCCCACTCACAGAAATGGACAGATCATCTAAGCAAATCAATAAGGAAACAGGGCTTTGAATGATACACTGGGCCAGATGGACTTCACAGATATATAGAGAGCATTGGCATCCTAAAGCAACAGAATACACATTCTTCTTAAGTGCACGTGGAACTTTCTCCAGAATAGATCACATACTGGGTCACAAATCAGGTCCCAACTGATACCAAAACACTGGGGTTATTCCCTGCATATTTTCATACCACAAAGCTTTGAAATTTGAACTCAATCACAAGAGGAAATTTGGAAGGAACTCAAACACTTGGAGGTTAAAGTGCATCCTACTAAAGAATGAATGGGTCAATAAGGAAATTAAAGAAGAATTTAAAAAATTTCATGGAAACTAATAAAAATGAAAACACAACTGTTCAAAACCTTTGGGATACATCAAAGTTACTCCTAAAAAGGAAGTACAATGAAATACAACCCTCTCTCAAAAAAATAAAAAAGCTCAAATACACAAGCTAAACTTTCATCTAAAGGAGCTGGAGAAAGGACAGCAAATAAACCCTGAACCAAGAAAGAGAAGAGAAATAATAAAGGTTAGAGCAGCAATCAATGAAACAGAAACCAGAAGAAAAGTAGAACAGATCAATGAAACTAGAAGCTGGTTCTCTGAAAGAATCAATAAGAGTGATAAACCTCCGGCAAGACTTATCCAAAAGAAAAGAGAAAGACCCAAATTAATAAAATCACGAATGAAAAGGGACAGATCACAAACAACACCAAGGAAATACAGACAATTTTAAGAACATATTATGAGCATCTATATAACAACAAATTAGGCAATCTGGAAGAAATGGATGCATTCCTAGAAACTTAAAAACTACCAAGACTGAAACAGGAAGAGGTAGAAAATGTGAGTGGATCAGTAACCAGGAAGAAAATTGAAGCAATAACCCAAAACCTCCCAAAAAACAAGAGTCCAGGGCCAGACGGCTTCCCAGGGGAATTATACTAAACATTTAAAGAAGAAAAAATAATATCTGTTCTACTGAAGCTGTTTCAAAAATAGAAATGGGAGGAAAACTTCCAAACTCCTTCTATGAGGTCAGCATTACCTTGATCCCAAAACCAGACAAAGACCCCATCAAAAAAGTAGAAATACAGACCAATATCCCTGATGAACATGGATGTCAAAATACTCACCAAATAACTAGCCAATAGAATCCAACAGTACATTAAAAGGATATTCGCCAGACCAAGTGGAACTTATTCGTGGCTGCAAGAGTGGTTCAAGATTCACAAATCAATACATGTGATAGATCCATTAATAAAAGAAAAGACAAGAACTAAATGATCCTCTCAATTGATGCAGAAAAAGCATTTGACAAAGTACAGCATCCTTTCTTGATTAAAACTCTTGACAGTGTAAGAAGAGAAGAAACATACCTCAATGTCATAAAAGCCATCTACAAAAAACCCACAGTGAGTATCATTCTCAATGGGGAAGAACTGAGAGCTTTTCCCCGAAGATCATGAACATGACATGGATGCCCACTCGCACCACTGTTGTTCAACATAGTACTAGAAGTCCTAGCCTCAGCAATCGGACAACAAAAAGAAATAAAAAGAATTCAGATTGGCAAGGAAAAAGTCAAACTCTCACTCTTCACAGATGACATGATACTCTGTGTGGAAAACCCAAGACTCCACCCAAAAATTGGTAGAACTCATACAGCAATTCAGCAATGTGGCAGGATACAAAATCAATGCACAAATCAGTTGTATTTCTATGCACTAAAAATGAGATTGAAGAAAGAGAAATTAAGGAATCGATCCCATTTATAATTGCACCAAAAACTGTAAGATACCTAGGAGAAAACCTAACCAAAGAGGTAAAGAATCTGTACTATAAAAACTACAGAACATTTATGAAAGAATTTGAGGAAGACACAAAGAGATGTAAAACTATTCCATGCTCAAGGATTGGAAAAATAAATATTGTTAAAATGTCTATGTTACCCAGAGCAATCTACACATTCAGTGCAATCTCTATCAAGATACAATTGCACTTTTCACAAAGCTGGAACAAATAATCATAAAATTTATATGAAACCAGAAAAGACCCTAAATATCCAGAGGAATGTTTAAAAAGAAAACCAAGCTAGGGGCATCACTATGCCTGACTTCACGGTAGATTACAAAGCTGTGATCAACAAGACAGCATGGTACTGGCACAAAACCAGACACACACTTCAATAGAATAGAATAGAGGGCCCAGAAATAGACCCTCAACTCTATGGTCACCAATCTTCGACAAAGCAGGAAAGAATATCCACTGAAGAAAGAACAGTCTCTTCAATAAATGATGCTTGGAAAATTGGAGAGCCACATGCAGAAGAATGAAACTGGATCATTCTCTTTGACCATACACAAAGATAAACTCAAAATGAATGAAAGATCTCAATATGAGATAGGAATCCATCAAAATCCTAGAGGAGAACACAGGCAGCAACCTCTGTGACCTCGGCTGCAGCAACTTCTGGCTAAACACGTCTCCAAAGGCAAGGGAAACAAAAGCAAAAATGAACTATTGAGACTTTCTCAAGATAAAAAGCTCCTGTACAGCAAAGGAAACAGTCAAAAAACTAAAAGGCAACCTACAGAATGGGAGAAGATATTTTCAAATGACATACCAGATAAAAAGCTAGTCTCCAAGATCTATAAAGAACTTACCAAACTCGACACCCAAAAAAACAAATAACCCAGTCAAGAAATGGGCATAAGATATGAACAGACATTTCTCCAAAGAAGACCTACCAATGGCCAACCAGACACGTGAGAAATGCTCAACATCAACTTGTCATCAGGGGAATACAAATCAAAACCACGATATGATACCATCTTACACCAGTTAGAATGGCTAAAACGAACAAGACAGGAAACAACAAATGTTTGCAAGGATGTTGAAAAAGGGGCACCCTCTTACACTGTGGAAGGGAATGCAAGCTGGTGCAGCCATTCTGGAAAACAGTATGGAGGTTCCTCAAGAAGTTAAAAATAGAGCTACCCTACAACCCAGCAATTGCACTACTGGGTGTTTACCCCAAATATACAGATGTAGTGAAATGAAGAGGCACCTGCTCCCTAATGTTCATAGCAGCAATTTCCAATGGCGAAACTGTGGAAGGAGCTAAGATGTCCTTCAACAAAATAATGGACAAAGAAGATGTGAGATATATATATATATATATATATATATAGAGAGAGAGAGAGAGAGAGAGAGAGAGAGATCTCTATATATATATACACACATACATGTACACACACATATATATATGAATATTACTTAGCCATCAGAAATAATGAATACCTATCATTTACATCAATGTGAATGGAACTGGAAGATATTATGCCAAGTGAAATAAGTGATCAGAGAAAGACAATAATCATATGTTTTTAGTCATATGTGGAATACAAGAAACAATGCAGAAGATAATAAGGGAAGGGAGGGAAAACTGGATAGGAAGAAATCAAAGAGGGAGAAAAACCATGAGAGGCTCTTAACTCTGGAAACAAAGTTGCTGGGTTGCTGAAGGGGAAGTGGGTGCAGAGATGGGGTAATTAGGTGATGGGCATTAGGGAGTGCACATGATGTGATGAGCATTGGGTGTTATATACAACTAATGAATTATTAAACACTATATCTGAAACTAATTATGTACTATATGTTGGCTAATTGAATTTAAATAAAAGAAAAAAAGAAAAAACTCCGATAAATAAAATCAATGAAGGATTAAATAAATGTTCATGGATAGAAATATCCCATATTGTCCAGTTTTTTTTCAACTTGATCTATATATTCAGTGCAATCAAAATCCCAGACTTATTTTGTGGACATTAAGAAATTCATTCTAAAGCTTATATGGAGGGACAAAAAAATCAAGAATAACCAACACATGGTGGGAATGCAAGCTGGTGCAACCACTCTGGAAAACAGCATGGAGGTTCCTCAAAAAGTTGAAAATAGAACTACCCTATGACCCAGCAATTGCACTACTGGGTATTTACCCTAAAGATACAAATGTAGTGATCTGAAGGGGCACGTGCACCCAAATGTTTATAGCAGCAATGTCCACAATAGCCAAACTATGGAAAGAACCTAGATGTCCATCAACAGATGAATGGATAAAGAAGAAGTGGTATATATATATACAATGGAATACTATGCAACCATCAAAAGAAATGAAATCTTGCCATTTGTGATGACGTGGATGGAACTAGAGGGTATTATGCTTAGTGAAATAAGTTAGTCAGAGAAAGACAACTATCATATGATCTCCCTGATATGAGGAAGTAGAGAATCAATGTGGGGGGTTTGGGGGGTAGGAAAAGAATAAATGAAACAAGATGGGATTGGGAGGGAGAGAAACCATAAGAGACTCTTAATGTCACAAAACAAACTGAGGGTGGCCAGGGGAAGGGGGGTAGGGAGAGGGTGATGGGGTTATGGACATCGGGGAGGGTATGTGCTATGGTGAGTGCTGTGAAGTGTGTAAACCTGTGATTCACAGACCTGTACCCCTGGGGCTAATAAAACATTATATGTTTATAAAAATTTTTTTTAAATTAAAAAAAAAAAGAATAACCAACACAACACTGAAGAAGAAGAACAAAGTTGGAGAACTAACACTACCTGACTTTAAGACGTAGTATAAAGTTTGGGGCGCCTGGGTGGCTCAGTGGGTTAAGCCTCTGCCTTCTGCTCAGGTCATGATCTCGGAGTCCTGGGATTGAGTCCCGCATCAGGCTCTCTACTCAGTGGGGAGCCTGCTTCCACCTCTCTCTCTGCCTGCCTCTCTGCTTACTTGTGATCTCTCTCTGTCAAATAAATAAATAAAATCTTAAGAAAAAAAAGAGTATAACGTTATAATAATAAAAACAGTATTAGTGAAAGAATAGACAAACAGATGAATGGAACAGAACAGATGATTCACATAAAGATAGTAAACTGACTTTGACAATAGAACAAAGACAAAAGGGGTGCCTGGGTGGCTCAGTGAGTTAAAGCCTCTGCCTTCGGCTCAGACCATGATCCCAGGGTCCTGGGATCGAGCCCCACATGGGGCTTTCTGCTCAGCAGGGAGCCTGCTTCCCCTCCTTCTCTCTCTGCCTGCCTCTCTGCCTATTTGTGATCTCTGTCAAATAAATAAATAAAAATCTTTAAAAATAATAATAAACAAAGACAATAAAATGGAACAAAGATAATTTTTCCAACAAGTGGTGCTGGAACAACTGGACATGCACATACTAAAAAAAAAAAAAAAAAAACCCACAGACCTTAAACCTTTAACCAAAATTAGCTCAAAACAAGCCACTTACCTAAATGTAGAACAAAAAAACTATAAAACTCCTAGAATATAACACAGGAGAAAATCTAGGTGATTTTGGGTTTGACATTGACCTTATTATATGTAACGTCAAAGATATAATCCATAAATAAAAGAACTGATCAGCAGAACTTTATTAAAATTAAAAATGTCTTCTCTGTGAAAGGCAAAGAAATAATGAAAGAACTAATCAAAGACTGAGAGGACATATTTGCAAAATACATATCTAATACACATCTAATAGCCAAAAGGTACAAAGAATTCTTAAAACTGAACAATAAGAAAATCAACAACCTGACTGAAAAATGAGCTAAAATCCTTAACAGATACTTCACCAAAGAAGATATACAGGTGGAAAATAAGCATATGAAAAGATATTCAACAACAAACTCCTCATGGAAATGCAAATTAAAACAACAATGACATATCATGTCATGTTTATGAGAATGACCAAAATCCAGAACACTGACATTATCAAAATCTGGTGATGATATAGTACAACAGAAATTCTCATTTACTGCTGGTAAAAATGCAAAATGGCACAGCCTCTTTGGAAGACAGTTTGGCAGCTTCATCCAAAACTAAACATATTCTTACCATATAATCCAGCAATCACACTTCTTGGTATTTACCCAAAGGAGGTGAAAACTTACATTCAAACAAAAACATGTGCATAGATGTTTGTAACATCTTTATTCATAACAGCTAAAACTTGGAAGCAACCAAGATGTTCTTCAGTTGGTGAATGGATAAACTGTAGTACATTCAGACAATGAAATATTATTCAATGTTATCAAGCCTTGAAAAGATATGGAAGAATCTTAAATGCATATTATTAACTGAGAGACACCAATCTGAAATAACTACATACTGTAGGATTCCAATTATATTACATCCTGAAAAATGCAAAACTATGGAGATAATAAAAAGATCGGTGGCTGCCAGAGGTTTGAGGGAGGGATAGATGATCAGGCAGAGTACAGAAATTTTAGGGTAGTAAAAATACTATAATGGTGGATACATATTTGTCCAAATCCATAAAATGTACTACATTAAGAGCAGATCCTAATGTGTGAACTATGAACTTCAGGTGACAATGACGTTTTAATGTAGATTCATCAATTGTAACAAAATGTACCACTCTTTTTTTTAATAAAGATTTTATTTATTTATTTGACATACAGAGATCACAAGTAGGCAGAGAGACAGGCAGAGAGAGAGAGAGGAGGAAGCAGGCTCCCTGAGGAGCCAGATGCGGGGCTCGATCCCAGGACCTTGGGATCATGACCTGAGCAGAAGGCAGAGGCTTAACCCCCTGAACCACCCAGGTGCCCCAAAATGTACCACTCTTGCCAGAGATGTTGATAATGGGGGAGACTATGCGTGTGTGGGGGATTAACTTTTCTATTAACTTCTATTAACTTAAAACTTCTCTTTCTTTTTTAAAAGGGACATGGTCGGACTGTATTTAGTTCAAGTTTCTGCAATTCTTAAAATTCCCCAATCCTTCACAGAGACCTTACTTTTTATTATTTTGAGTGTTACCATTTATTAGCAAAAAGTGAGTCAATGATGAATAGTCACATAGAAAGACTAGAAATTACTCTATAATCCAATATCTTATAAACCCAGTCCAAAAAGAGATCTTTTAATATCACCATTTTAGGATACTACTACAGTCCTTCTTATACTCAATTTATTATAAGTAAGAGGTTTGTATTTCTAATCCATGGACATTCCTACAAATACACACACACATTTCAACTTCCCAGTGCCTATTCAACTTTTGCCACATTTTCCCACCAAAAGCAGTCCTTGAGGGGACATTCCATAGATCAAGAAGAAAAAACATTCCACTGAGTTGAATTCACCAATATGAGATGATTTTCTGCAATAAGTAACACTTTCAAATAAGTATTACTTGTCATTAATAAAAGTTCTTTTCTTTCTTTTTTTTCTCCACGCACCCTCCCCCCCGGGGGAAGGCAATATTCTTCCTCTTTCTTCCTTCCTTCCTTCTTTCTTTCTTTCTTTTTCTTTTTCTTTCATCTCTTTATTTTACAATTTGACCTGCAAAAAAGATTTTGTTTTTATTTGAGAGTGAGTGAGAGAGAAAGCATGAGCAGGAGGAGGGTCAGAAGGAGAGACAGAAGGGAGCCTGAAGCAGGGTTTGATCCCAGGACTTCGGGATCATGACCTGAGGGGAAGTCAGATGCTCAACCTACTGAGCCACCCAGGCACCCTAATAAAAGTTATTTTCATGACTGATGTTTCATATCTAGAAATACAATTGGTTTTTGGTCTGTAATTTCATTCTGTGGTTTTGTCTTTTTCATAATGATTTTATCAAGTTTATGCTGGTTTCATAAAATAAGTTTAAAAAAAGTATTCCCTCCTAAATGAAACAAGATGGGATTGGGAGGGAGACAAACCATAAGAGACACTTGATCTCACAAAACAAACTGAGGGTTGCTGGGGGGATAGGGGTAGGGAGAGGGTGGTTGGGTTATGGACATTAGGTATGTGCTATGGTGAGTGCTGTGAAGTGTGTAAACCTGGCGATTCACAGATCTGTACCCCTGGGGCTAATAATACATTACATGTTAATTTAAAAAAAAAAAGAATAAAATATGATACAATTTTTTTAAAAAAAGTATTCCCTCCTCCTATGGTTTCTGAAATAATCTGGGCAAGATTTGTATTATTTCTTCCTTAAATATTTGATAGAATTCTTATGAAGGCATCTGGGCCTAGAGGTTTCTTTATGGGTAAATTTTAAATTTCATTTCTTTAACAAATACAGGGCTGTCAATGTTTTCTATTTCTTCTGTGTCAACTTTTATTTCAGTTGTGATTTTCAAGGAATTTAACCATTGCATAAACTTATTCATAATATTTCATTATTAAGCTTTTCCTTCTTATAGGATTTTTCATTTCTAAAATTGTTAATTTGTCTCCATCGCCTTTCCTATCCTCTACCTCCCCTTTCTTCTTTTTTCTCTTTCATCACCTTTGCAAGGATTTATCAATTTCATTATTCTATTTATTTATTTATTTATTTTTAAGATTTTTATTTATTTGACAGACAGATCACAAGTAGGCAGAGAGGCAGGCAGAGAGGCAGGCAGAGAGAGAGAGGAGGAGGAGCCAGGCTCCCTGCTGAGCAGAGAGCCCGATGTGAGGCTCGATCCCAGGACCCTGGGATCATGACCTGAGCCGAAGGCAGAGGCTTTAACCACTGAGCCACCCAGGCGCCCTCATTATTCTATTTAAATAATTAACTGAATTTTATTGATTTTTAAATTTTTTCTTTTTCTTTCATTGATTTCGTACTCACCTGTGCCTTCTTTTTATTTATTTGGGTTTAATTTACTCTTTTATTAGCTAAGAAGCTAATAAATTTTTCTTTTATAATATAGGCATTCAAAGGTAGAAATTTCTTTCAAAGTTCTGCTTTAAATGTAGCCACTCTGGGGTGCCTGGGTGGCTCACTTGGTTAAGTGAGCTCAGGTCATGATCTCAGGGTCCTGGGATCAAGTCCCACATTGGGCTCCCTGCTCAGCAGAGAACCTGCTTCTCCCTCTCCATCTGCCTGCCGCTCTGCTTACTTGTGCTATCTCTCTGTCAAATAAATAAGTAAATTCTAAATATAGCCACTCTGGAAAACAGTATGGAAGTTCCTCAAAAAGTTAAAAATAGAACTGCCCAGCAATTACAATACTAGTTATTTACCCAAAGGACACAAACAGACTTATTTAAAGGGACATATGCTCCCTGATGTTTATAGCAGCATTATCAACAATAGCCAAATTATGGAAAGAACCCAAATGTCCAACAATTGATGAACAGATAAAGAAGATGTGGTGTATATATACAATGGAATACTACTACTCAGCCATCAAGAAGAATGAAATCTTGACATTTGCAAGGACATGGATGGAGCTACAGATGGAGCAAAATAAATCAGTCAGAGAAAGAAATACCATATAATATAGCTCATATGTGGAATTTAAGAAACACAACAGATGAACATAGGGAAAGAAAACAAAAAGAGAGAGGAAAGAAAACCATAAGAGACTCTTAACTATAGAGAACAAACTGAGGTTTTCTGGAAGGGAGGCGGATGGGGGATGGGCTAGTGGGTGATAGGCTAAATGGGTGATGGGTATTAAGGAGCGCACTTGTTGTGATCAGGGCTGGGTGTTATATGTAAGTGATGAATCTCTAAATTCTACTCCTGAAACCAGTATTACACTATATGTTAACCAACTAGAATTTAAATAAAAACTTGAAACAAAAAAAAATAAAGAAAATAAATTTGATCCATATTGAGTAGATAAAATTTATATCAATCTGTTCAAATAAATTATAGCCTACACACACATTTACCACAAAAAAAAAATGACTTAATATTACTTGGGGGAATAATTTTACATAGGATAAAAGTATGCATATTTTATCCAGTCTTATATTTATACATAACTTATATGAAGATTTGTAACAAAAAAATAAGGGTAATTATATATAAGCAATTAATATATATTATGTCTTTACATATAAGGTGATCACTTGTAAGCAGCATATGATTTTTTTCTTTTAATACTAATCATATGTGTCTCTTAAGCTTTTAACATTTATATGGAATATGATTATTGATTCTTAAGTTTTAAATTACTGGTTCTTAATTACAAAATTTTTAATTGTGCTTAGGCTACCATTATGATATGTATTTTCTTTTTTTTTTCAAGATTTTTTTTTTTTTTTTTTTGACAGATAGAGATCACGAGTAGGCAGAGAGGCAGGCAGAGAGAGAGGGGGAAGCAGCTCCCTGCAGAGCAGAAAGCCCGATGTGGGGCTTGATCCCAGGACCCTAGGTTCATGACCTGAGGCAAAGACAGAGGTTTTCACTGAGCCACCCAGGCGCCCCTGATATGTATTTTCTATACCTTCTAGTTTTTTCTATACCTTTTAGTTTGTTCTTTTTCTTTTCTTTTACTTCTTTTGGGTCAACTTTTTGTTAATCAGTTTTATCACTCCATTTGTTAAAGTCTTTAGCTATATCTCATTGTCTTAATATTTTAATGGATGCTTTTATGATAATACTATGCATCCTTTACTCATAATAATCTAACTTTAATATTATACCACTCAAAAAGTATGGTGTGAAAAACTTGTTATACTACAATTCAACTACCTCCTTCCTGTCTTTTGTGCTGTTGCTGCCATAGGTAGTATTTGTAAATCAATCATATAACCCCCCAAAATCATAATTATTTTTGCTTTAAGAAATTGCCTTAATTTTAAACTTTAAGTTTAATTAAAAACAAATATTTACACATACATTTTCCATTTCCATCACTCTATTCTTCTACAGATCCAAGTTTCTGGATCTATAGAATCCTTCAGCTTGAAGAACTTCCTTTAATATGTCTGTAATGGTCTTTTACTGATGAGTATCAACTTTTGCTTCTCTGAAAACATGCCTTCAAACTTCAGCTATGCACATAATTATCATCAGAACAACTTAATTTTTTATCAAATGCCTTAGAAATGTCACTCCATTTTCTTCTGGTTTCATTTTGTTTCTGATGAGCAATCAGACATAATTTGTATACTTGCTCCCCTGTATTAATGTATTCTTACTCTTTTGCTGATTTTAATATTTTTCTCTTTGTTTTGGATTTTAGCAGATTGATAAGTGTGTGTGTGTGTGTGTGTGTGTGTGTGTGTGTGTGTTCGTGTGTGTGTGATATGTGGCATGGGAGTTCATTCTATGAGAAGTATTCAATGAACTTCTGAGAACTATGGGTTCATTATTTTATTTAAATTTAGCAAAATCTGGGGGCACCTGGGTGGCTCAGCTGATTGTCTGACTTGATCTTAGCTCTGATTATGATGTCAGGGTCGTAGGATCAAGCACTGTATCATCCACACTCAGAGGGGAGTCTGCTTGAGATTCTCTCTCTCCCTCTCCCTCTGACCTTGCCCCCATCTTTATAAAATAAAAACAAATAAATCTTTAAAAATTTAGAATATTTTTGACCATTATTCATTGAAATATTCTTTATGGGGCTTTTTTTCAGGGGCTCCAATTGTTTGTGGGTCTGCTCTTACTCACTACTTTTTCTTTTCATTGTGAGTCATGTTTTCCTACTTTCTTGAATGTTTCATATGTTTTACTTAAGTTCCAGGCATCATGTTTAAAGGAATAAAGCCTGAAGTCTGATTATTTTTTGCTTTTATTTTCTAGATAATTTAAGCCTTTTTCTGTTTGGCAATTAGAACAAGTGGATAAGGACTGAGATTTTTTCAAAGTCAGGTTGAGTTGGCACTAAGCCATATAGCATCAGTTGGATTGAGTTCACCTTTGGTTAACCCTCTCTGCACTCTCCTATTCCACTGTCGTTAAGTCCTGACCATTTTGTTCCTGACAGCATTTGAGCTAGATGGGGAGGACCAAGCAGCTTTGGCCTGTGTTTAGATTCAATATCCCATTGGTTCTGTTTCTCTAGAGAACTCTAATACAATGGCAAAAGGGATTTTTGCAGATGTAATCAAGTTTATAATCAGTTGACTTTGGCTAATCAAAAGGGAAATCCATTTAGGTGAGCCTGACCTAATTACACGAGCCCTTTAAAAGCAGAGTTTTCTCTAGTGAGCAGTGGAGGAGGAAGTCAGATTTCTGGCATGAGAAGGAGTTGAAACAAGGTTCTTGGCTTGAAGATAGAAGGGGCCTCATGGAAAGGACCTGAGAGAAGCCTCTAGATTCTGTGAATAGTTCCCAGCTGACAACCAGCAAGGACATGAGGACTTCAGTCCAATAGCTGCAGGAAATGTAATTCTGCCAACAAGAATAAGCTTGGAAGCAGATTCTCCCCTGTAGTCTCAGAACAAGAGCTCAGCTCTGCCAGCATCTTGATTTTGACCTTATGAGACCCTGGCCAGAGAATTCAGCCTTGCTGTCCTGGGGTTCTCACATAAAAGACTGTGAGCTAATGAATGTATGTTGTTTTAAGCCACTAAGGGTGTGACAATTTGTTATACAGCAACAGAAAACTAATATAGCCAAGACATAAAAATGAACTACACTACCAAGTATAAAGGTGGTTAGGGTAATGGCCATCTGTTGATCTGAATACAGATAGCACTACAAATTCCACATTTCAAAAACTACTAATCTCTCTGGTTACTATTCAAAAGTCACTTGATGGGATGATCCAAAAAGTATCTTGACCACATGCTGTCTAAAAAATGCTTCTCACAAATCACTACATATCTTTTTTCATTCTCACACATATACACATAAATTTATAATCAGCAGCATAAATAGTCAGGAATCTAGAGTGACACTGGCTGTCTAAGGGGTATTGAAGCTAGAGAGGTGGGAATTACCCCTCAGTAGCGGAGGATGCAAAAAGTAAACTTGCTGGTACATGATGGTAACTCATTAGAAGTTCACTCACAGAAACTGAATCTCTTTTCTAAAGATTAAAAGAATCTGGTTCTTGCGGACCAAGTTGACATCTGCGAGTACATATGTATTTTGCATAAGTGTCAGAGTATTATAAATTCAACATCTGCCTCCCCTTGTATCGAACAATGTTCTGCTTTTAGCTAAATTGTTTTAGAGGAAGATCCTTATTGAAAACCCAGGAACACAGAGTCTTTTTTTTTTTTTTTTAACATTTTGAAAGCATGTTTCCTTTTTAACATCAAGTTGTAGCTGTAAACAGTGGTCTGAAAAACAAATGCCCTCCTCAGAGCCTTGTTCACAAAACTGCTTACCTAAATGTTCTCAACCTGCCACTAAAACAGCCTGGTGGTTAGGGATGGGGACAAGAGCAAAGATTTTGGAGTCCACAAGATGTAAGTATAAATGCCAACTTTACCAATTATCAGCTGAATATATAACACCTCTGCATCTCAGTTTTCTCATTTAAGAAGGAATTCCCTTTAGAACCAAGATGAGGATTAAAATCAGTTCATTGTTCTAATCTAATTCATTGTACCTGTGTTTATTAGTATTTTTTTTTTCTGAAATCGAATTGTTTTGATCTCACTAGCTCATTCCAAGTTTCACCAAAAAATTCTTCAATTGCACTTACAAAATGTTTTCTCTTGCTGTTTTCATTCAGAACCCGTTGCTTTTGTCAATAGTTCCTTTTATTCATTATCAAAGAATGAATACTAAAGTCACCAGTATGAGTTAAGGACACTATCTCTAATGATAATGACCTAGTACCTTAAAGTAAATTTGAAAAGGTATTTTAAACTTAATCCTCTAGTTGTAACGGGGATATTTAGCATTTGGACTGAAGGTTTTATTGGTCCAGACCAGAGGGACCATATTATATTAATAACTTTTTCTGTATTTCAGTTGCTGTTGCCACTTTCTGCCAAATTCTGTTCAATGGTAATAACTGTTCCAATGATATGGTAGTATTCATTTTCCAGGCTTTACAATGTCCAGCAAATGTCCTTTTTACACATGAAAACCACACTCACCAAGCTCTACTTCATGAGTCTAAACTAGGCCATTCAGTATTTTATAAATTCAAGGCAAGACTCTATTATTTATTCCAAATGTGAGAGCATAGCTTTAGAGGTGGGCAGTCTCCACACAAGTAATCTGCTGATTAGTAAGAGTATGCATATCAGAAGCCAGCAAACTCCAATTTGCATTGAATGCCAGCTGCATAACAACTTATCAGAGAAGCCCAGATAGAAAGGTAAAGAAATATCCCTTCCGTAATTATGAGCATGTGTATGCCAGTGCGAACCTGCATTAGTATGACTGAGCATTCTGGGATAATAATGCTATTAAGATTCATTACATATTCCTAATATGCATACCAATGCTTCTTAGTGGTAATATGTTAGATCCCAAGCTCCAAGTTTGTGCGGACAAACTCCAGTGAGAATGGAAAGAGGTCTAGCCGGGAATGCCAGTAGATGTTCTAATAAGGCTTTGCAACATTTTGGGAAAGATTCTTTTGGTGATTGTACATACTGCTAATTCAGTATTAACATCGGGTAATCTTAATTTTCATTTAAAAAAAAAAACTTTCCTGTTTTGGGTGTAGATTTCTACGTTATTTGTAAGAATATAAGGACAATTAATGATAAGGGAAGAGCTAATTGATGAGAGCCTACTTTGGCTTCAGACCTATTTTATTTGGCTAAAATTTAAACCTGTATGACATTAGGTGGCACTTGCACTGCCTGTGGCTTATTGCTTTCTTTTCCTTTTTTTTTTTTTTTAGATTTTATTTATTTATTTATTTGAGAGAGAGAAACAGGTAGCGACAGAGATATTGAGAGAGAGCAAAAGGGGGAGGAGAGGGAGAAGCAGGCCTCCCGCTGAGCAGGGAGCCCAATGCAGGTCTCAATCCCAGAACCCTGGGATCATGACCTGAGCTGAAGGCAGACACTTAATTGACTGAGTCACCCAGGTGCCCCTGGCCTATTGCTTTTATACAGGATTTATTCATTTATATTTTCTGACTGGTCCCTGAAGACAGTGGGGCTTGATGCTCCAGTTCTAAATGCAGATCTACTTGAAAGACCAAACGTTTTCTTCAGAGACAGACCAGGCAAGTGAACGGGACTCTGGATCTTTTGCCTACTTATTTATGTCAGACTGAAAAAACACAAGTGCAGGATCTTGTTGACATGGGAGAGTACAGCATAATGGGGAGTGTCTTGATTTGGGAGATAGGAAGTACAGTTTCATTCACCTACTCATTTAATCATTCAGTAATACAGATGATCAATATGTATGCCCCCCCCCTTTTTTGCAAACAACACCTAAGCTTTATCATAAACAGAAGCCTACGGGGTAGATGAGCATGCCCAGCGTGCTGTCATCTGCCTGCAGGATGCCGTGCCGTCCACTGTCAGGCCCTGAGCAAACAGCCGCTGCATGGCGCCTGCTGTCACCTGGTCTTTGGTTTGGCTGGAGCGCATCAGTGACAGCAGCACCTGGTACCTCCATACCTTTGGGAATGCGCTGGGGTCATAGCACGGTTCAGACCCACCCCCTTCCTTCCCAGTCCTCTTGGTACGAATGTTTACCAGCCACTGCTGCCCGTCCAGGGTACCCAGACTGCCCACAGGGTACCATTACTGGGATACTACAATGTAGAAAATAATAATACTGATCTTCTAAGACTGTTGTAAGGATTCAATTTGATAATGCACATATATTGGGTACAAATCTTCTTTTCAGATTCCCTCGACTGCCTCCATTTGTCTTTCTCTTGGTCAGCTCCTCACCAAGCTGCACAGTGTCTTTGTGGTTGGGTGAAACCCATACCCTCGGGTTCTGGCTTGCTGAATGGACACCACGATGCTGGATAATCCTACCTGGAAGTGTGAGAACCTGAGCTTCTGGTGGAGTAAATTTCACCACTGAGAAATGAGATATGAAACAAGATGAGGCAGATAATTCCTCCTCTTTCTCTCTTCATGGACTGCTTCTGGCCCCCAAAGCCCTATTTTGCATTTCCACAAAAAAGGAATTGCAATAGGTAATTTCTAAAAGAGCCAAACATCTCTAAAATTCTATAATTTTATGATTCCATTTAGAGTCTCATGTCTGAATAGGCTTCTTTAGAGGGGAGAAAGGAATTACCATTTGTTGTGTTGAAAGGTTAGTGCCAGGCACTGAACAATTTACTTTATATACATTATTTAGTTTTAAAATACCCTGAAGGCAGGAATTATTTTCTCTAATAGTGAAGAAATTAAGGCACAAGAGAGTAATAAATTGTCAAGTACCCATAGCTACTAAGAGGCAAGCAAAGGTGAAAAGCCAACTGCCATGTCCAAAACCCAAGCTCTCCCACTGTTTCACTTTTTAAATTTTAATCTCCTTCCCCTTCTCTTTTTTCCTCCATAAAAAAAAAAAATCTATTATTCAGGAATCATTCATTGACCCACAGCTACACAAATTTAATACCCCTTCGATTATTTACTTTTTGCTCCCGTGGTCAAACATCTACTAATTTACTTAGAGCTATAACAACTAGTTTAAATAGTACATGTAGCTGTGTCAAGGGTAACTGACAAATTTAAAAATTCCTTGACTTAGTACATCACAATACGCACCACAATTCACTTCCTGGATACAGTTCAACTGGTTCGATGTTTCATTCATTGTAGCAATAACATCCAGCAGTGTCTATTAACCAGCATATCTGTGCTTTGCAAGTACCACCGTAAAACTGTTCGCAAGTAATTCTCAAACTTAAGAAAGGCAAAGGGTGGGAGGAGTCAAGATGGCAGAGAAGTAGCAGGCTGAGACTACTTCAGGTAGCGGGAGATCAGCTAGATAGCTTATCTAAAGATTGCAAACACCTACAAATCCAACGGGAGATCGAAGAGAAGAACAGCAACTCTAGAAACAGAAAATCAACCACTTTCTGGAAGGTAGGACTGGCGGAGAAGTGAATCCAAAGCGACGGGAAGATAGACCGCAGGGGGAGGGGCCGGCTCCCGGCAAGTGGCGGAGCAATGGAGCACATAATCAGGACTTTTAAAAGTCAGTTCCGCTGAGGGACATTGCTCCAGAGGCTTAACTGGGGTGAAGCCCACGCAGGGTCAGCGTGGCCTCAGGTCCCGCAGGGTCACAGAAGGATCGGGGGCGTCTGAGTGTCGCAGAGCTTACAGGTATTAGAACGGGGAAGCTGGCTACAGAGACAGAGCCGAGGAGTAAGCTCTAAGCTCGGGGTTACCTTGAACCGGTTGCAGGCTCGGTCAGCTCAGAGCGCGGCCGGAGGCCAGGGTGATGGGAGTAATTGGGCACTGTTCTCTGAGGGCGTACTGAGGAGTGGGGCCCCGGGCTCTCGGCTCCTCCGGGCCGGAGACCGGGAGGCCGCCATCTTCATTCCCGCCCTCCGGAACTCTACGGAAAGCGCTCAGGAAACAAAAGCTCCCAAAAGCAAACCCGATCGGATTACTCAGACCCGCCCGGGTAAGGGTGGTGCAACTCCGCCTGGGGCAAAGACACTTGAGAATCACTACAACAGGCCCCTCCCCCAGAAGATCAACAAGAAACCCAGCCAGGACTAAGTTCACCTACCAAGGAGTGCAGTTTCAATACCAAGGAGAGCGGCGGAATTCCAGAGGAGGAGAAAGCAAAGCACGGAACTCATGGCTTTCTCCCCATGATTCTTTAGCCTTGCAGTTAATTTAATTTTTTTCTTTTTCAATTTTTTTTCTTCTTCTGCTAAATTTTTTTAACTTTTACCCTTTTCTTTTTTAACGTTTTTTAACTAGTTTATCTAATATATATATATATATATATTTTCCTTTTTATATTTTTTCTTTATTGGTTTTCTTTTTTTTAATT
>NW_019154085.1:49456706-49683391 GCF_002288905.1 Enhydra lutris kenyoni
TTTTTTTTTTTTTTTCTTTCTGAACCTCTTTTTATCCCCTTTCTCCCCGCTCACGATTTGGGATCTCTTCTGATTTGGCTAAAGCATATTTTCCTGGTGTTGTTGCCACCCTTTTAGTATTTTACTTGCTCCTTCATATACTCTTATTTGGACAAAATGACAAGGTGGAAAAATTCACCACAAAAAAAAAGAACAAGAGTTAGTACCAAAGGCTAGGGACCTAATCAATACAGACATTGGTAATATGTCAGATCTAGAGTTCAGAATGACGATTCTCAAGGTTCTAGCCAGGCTCGAAAAAGGCATGGAAGATATAAGAGAAATCCTCTCGGGAGATATAAAAGCCCTTTCTGGAGAAATAAAAGAACTAAAATCTAACCAAGTTGAAATCAAAAAAGCTATTAATGAGGTGCAATCAAAAACGGAGGCTCTCACTGCTAGGATAAATGAGGCAGAAGAAAGAATTAGTGATCTAGAAGACCAAATGACAGAGAATAAAGAAGCTGAGCAAAAGAGGGACAAACAGCTACTGGACCATGAGGGGAGAATTCGAGAGATAAGTGACACCATAAGACGAAACAACATTAGAATAATTGGGATTCCAGAAGAAGAAGAAAGAGAGAGGGGAGCAGAAGGTATATTGGAGAGAATTATTGGAGAGAATTTCCCCAATATGGCAAAGGGAACAAGCATCAAAATCCAGGAGGTTCAGAGAACCCCCCTCAAAATCAATAAGAATAGGTCCACACCCCGTCACCTAATAGTAAAATTTACAAGTCTTAGTGACAAAGAGAAGATCCTGAAAGCAGCCCGGGAAAAGAAGTCTGTAACGTACAATGATAAAAATATTAGATTGACAGCAGACTTATCCACAGAGACCTGGCAGGCCAGAAAGAGCTGGCATGATATATTCAGAGTACTAAACGAGAAAAACATGCAGCCAAGAATACTATATCCAGCTAGGCTATCATTGAAAATAGAAGGAGAGATTAAAAGCTTCCAGGACAAACAAAAACTGAAAGAATTTGAAACACCAAACCAGCTCTACAGGAAATATTGAAAGGGGTCCTCTAAGCAAAG
Organism: Enhydra lutris kenyoni; assembly: GCF_002288905.1. Lineage (NCBI taxonomy): Eukaryota > Metazoa > Chordata > Mammalia > Carnivora > Mustelidae > Enhydra > Enhydra lutris. Next base: position 49,457,787 of record NW_019154085.1, read on the forward strand.
AGAGACCCTAAAAGTAGTAGATCAGAAAGAAACAGAGACAATATACAATAACAGTCACCTTACAGGCAATACAATGGCACTAAATTCATATCTCTCAATACTTACCCTGAATGTTAATGGGCTAAATGCCCCAATCAAAAGACACAGGGTATCAGAATGGAAAAAAACCAAAACCCATCTGTATGTTGCCTACAAGAAACTCATCTTAAACCCGAAGACACCTCCAGATTTAAAGTGAGGGGGTGGAAAAGAATTTACCATGCTAATGGACATCAGAAGAAAGCAGGAGTGGCAATCCTTATATCAGATCAATTAGATTTTAAGCCAAAGTCTATAATAAGAGATGAGGAAGGACACTATATCATACTCAAAGGAACTGTCCAACAAGAAGATCTAACAATTTTAAATATCTATGCCCCTAACGTGGGAGCAGCCAACTATATAAACCAATTAATAACAAAATCAAAGAAACACATCAACAATAGTACAATAATAGTAGGGGACTTTAACACTCCCCTCACTGAAATGGACAGATCATCCAAGCAAAAGATCAACAAGGAAATAAAGGCCTTAAATGACACACTGGACCAGATGGACATCACAGATATATTCAGAACATTTTATCCCAAAGCAACAGAATACACATTCTTCTCTAGTGCACATGGAACATTCTCCAGAATAGATCACATTCTTGGTCCTAAATCAGGTCTCAACCATTATCAAAAGATTGGAATCATTCCCTGCATATTTTCAGACCACAATGCTCTGAAGCTAGAACTCAATCACAAGAGGAAATTTGGAAGGAACCCAAATACAAGGAGACTAAACAGCATCCTTCTAAAGAAGAATGGGTCAACCAGGAAATTAAAGAAGAATTGAAAAAATTCATGGAAACAAATGATAATGAAAACACAACGGTTCAAAATCTGTGGGACACAACAAAGGCAGTCCTGAGAGGAAAATATATAGCGGTACAAGCCTTTCTCAAGAAACAAGAAAGGTCTCAGGTACACAACCTAACCCTACACCTAAAAGAGCTGGAGAAAGAACAAGAAAGAAACCCTAAACCCAGCAGGAGAAGAGAAATCATAAAGATCAGAGCAGAAATCAATGAAATAGAAACCAAAAAAACAATAGAACAAATCAATGAAACTAAGAGCTGGTTCTGAAAGAATTAATAAGATCGATAAACCCCTGGCCAGACTTATCAAAAAGAAAAGAGAAAGGACCCAAATAAATAAAATCATGAATGAAAGAGGAGAGATCACAACGAACACCATAGAAATACAGACAATTATAAGAACATACTATGAGCAACTCTACGCCAACAAATTTGACAATCTGGAAGAAATGGATGCATTCCTAGAGACATATAAACTATCACAGCTGAACCAGGAAGAAACAGAAAACCTGAACAGACCCATAACCAGTAAGGAGATTGAAACAGTCATCAAAAATCTCCAAACAAACAAAAGCCCAGGGCCAGATGGCTTCCCGGGGGAATTCTACCAAACATTTAAAGAAGAACTAATTCCTATTCTCCTGAAACTGTTCCAAAAAATAGAAATGGAAGGAAAACTTCCAAACTCATTTTATGAGGCCAGCATCACCTTGATCCCAAAACCAGACAAGGATCCCATCAAAAAAGAGAACTACAGACCAATATCCTTGATGAACACAGATGCAAAAATTCTCACCAAAATACTAGCCAATAGGATTCAACAGTACATTAAAAGGATTATTCACCACGACCAAGTGGGATTTATTCCAGGGCTTCATGGTTGGTTCAACATCCGCAAATCAATCAATGTGATACAACACATTAATAAAAGAAAGAACAAGAACCATATGATACTCTCCATAGATGCTGAAAAAGCATTTGACAAAGTACAGCATCCCTTCCTGATCAAAACTCTTCAAAGTATAGGGATAGAGGGCACATACCTCAATATTATCAAAGCCATCTATGAAAAACCCACCACAAATATCATTCTCAATGGAGAAAAACTGAAAGCTTTTCCGCTAAGGTCAGGAACACGGCAGGGATGTCCATTATCACCACTGCTATTCAACATAGTACTAGAAGTCCTAGCCTCAGCAATCAGACAACAAAAGGAAATTAAAGGCATCCAAATCGGCAAAGAAGAAGTCAAACTATCACCCTTCGCAGATGATATGATACTATATGTGAAAAACCCAAAAGACTCCACTCCAAAACTGCTAGAACTTGTACAGGAATTCAGTAAAGTGTCAGGATATAAAATCAATGCACAGAAATCAGTTGCATTTCTCTACACCAACAACAAGACAGAAGAAAGAGAAATTAAGGAGTTAATCCCATTTACAATTGCACCCAAAACTATAAGATACCTAGGAATAAACCTAACCAAAGAGACTAAGAATCTATACACAGAAAACTATAAAGTACTCATGAAAGAAATTGAGGAAGACACAAAGAAATGGAAAAATGTTCCATGCTCCTGGATTGGAAGAATAAATATTGTGAAAATGTCTATGCTACCTAAAGCAATCTACACATTTAATGCAATTCCTATCAAAGTACCATCCATTTTTTTCAAAGAAATGGAACAAATAATCCTAAAATTTATATGGAACCAGAAAAGACCTCGAATAGCCAAAGCAATATTGAAAAAGAAAGCCAAAGTTGGTGGCATCACAATTCCGGACTTCAAGCTCTATTACAAAGCTGTCATCATCAAGACAGCATGGTACTGGCACAAAAACAGACACATAGATCAATGGAACAGAATAGAGAGCCCAGAAACAGACCCTCAACTCTATGGTCAACTAATCTTCGACAAAGCAGGAAAGAATGTCCAATGGAAAAAAGACAGCCTCTTCAATAAATGGTGTTGGGAAAATTGGACAGCCTCATGCAGAAAAATGAAATTGGAACATTTCCTTACACCACACACGAAAATAGACTCAAAATGGATGAAGGACCTCAATGTGAGAAAGGAATCCATCAAAATCCTTGAGGAGAACACAGGCAGCAACCTCTTCGACCTCAGCCGCAGCAACATCTTCCTAGGAACATCGCCAAAGGCAAGGGAAGCAAGGGCAAAAATGAACTATTGGGATTTTATCAAGATCAAAAGCTTTTGCACAGTAAAGGAAACAGTTAACAAAACCAAAAGACAACTGACAGAATGGGAGAAGATATTTTCAAAGTACATATCAGTTAAAGGGCTAGTGTCCAAAATCTATAAAGAACTTAGCAAACTCAGCACCCAAGGAACAAATAATCCAATCAAGAAATGGGCAGAGGACATGAACAGACATTTCTGCAAAGAAGACATCCAGATGGCCAACAGACACATGAAAAAGTGCTCCACGTCACTCGGCATCGGGGAAATACAAATCAAAACCACAATGAGATATTACCTCACACCAGTCAGAATGGCTAAAATTAACAAGTCAGGAAATGACAGATGCTGGCGAGGATGCGGAGAAAGGGGAACCCTCCTACACTGTTGGTGGGAATGCAAGCTGGTGCAGCCACTCTGGAAAACAGCATGGAGGTTCCTCAAAATGTTGAAAATAGAGCTACCCTATGACCCAGCAATTGCACTGCTGGGTATTTACCCTAAAGATACAAACATAGTGATCCGAAGGGGCACGTGCACCCGAATGTTTATAGCAGCAATGTCTACAATAGCCAAACTATGGAAAGAACCTAGATGTCCATCAACAGACGAATGGATAAAGAAGATGTGGTATATATACACAATGGAATACTATGCAGCCATCAAAAGAAATGAAATCTTGCCATTTGCGACGACGTGGATGGAACTAGAGGGTATCATGCTTAGCGAAATAAGTCAATCGGAGAAAGACAACTATCATATGATCTCCCTGATATGAGGGAGAGGAGATGCAACATGGGGGGTTAAGGGGGTAGGAGAAGAGTAAATGAAACAAGATGGGATTGGGAGGGAGACAAACCATAAGTGACTCTTAATCTCACAAAACAAACTGAGGTTTGCTGGGAAGAGGGGGGTTGGGGGGGTGGGGTTATGGACATTGGGGAGGGTATGTGCTATGGTGAGTGCTGTGAAGTGTGTAAACCTGGTGATTCACAGACCTGTACCCCTGGGGATAAAAATATATTATATGTTTATAAAAAATAAAATTAAAAAAAAGAAAGGCAAAGGGTCTTTTTTCATTTTCAAAGAAAGCTGTTTTTTAAATATTCAATTTTACTCTAAGCATAAGTTTATTTTATTATATTTGAATAATTTAAAATTGGTAATGCATACATGGACTAAAGTAAATCTATCTAATCAAAATATGAAGTTATACCAATATACCACTCACTAACTTTACGAAGCATGACATGAAATAGAAAATTAAATCAATGTTTTTGTGACACAAACAAATTGAGCTCAGTTTTTTAAATCACTAAATTATCAATATAATCAGATATTAACAACTTCTCCATGATAAAGCTAAACACTTCAGTGAGGAAAAAAAAAGTTTACATTAAGTATTAAACATAATGAAATACTATCCTCAGAGCATAGCTTAAGTAAATGTCTCAAAAGTAAAATAATCTTATATAACTGTGCCTGTTTCCTACACACTGATTTAATAATTACGATTCTAACTTAAAAATGGTCTAAGTGTTGATTGGTTAGAATACTCTGAATATCCTAGTTAAAATATTTGGTTATTGGAAACCTTTATAGTATTGCAGTTTTGACTTACTCCAATCGTCTAAAAACTCTCGGGGTCAAAAACTGTAAGATAGCATGGAAGAACAGAATGCAGATAAGACAGAAACACGGGTAACACATCTGTGGTGCTTCATGTTTAGTATAAAGCAAGGAATCTCATTACTAAACCAAATAAAAGCTTCCAAATGACCCCATATGGTCCCCAGAAGCTCAGCCAAGATTTCTAGCTCCATCATCTATGATGATACAGAATTTCTACTGAAATGACCTCCAAATGGCTGGACACCCAGATACCAATACTCCATATCAAGACAGAACCCAAATTTAGTCTTTCACTTGACGGGAGAAATAGCACAATTATTTTTAAAGTGTTTTGTTTTACCCAAGGCCTTCTCATTACTGTTCTACCCATGGCTAATAAATGTGTTGATCAATATTTGTGAATTTTTAACAACCCTAGTCGAAAACAAGAAGGAAAGTCCAAAGCAGGTGAGGTCATCATCAGGCTCACACATCCCTCCTGCCCATCCTCCCCAAGCTCCTGCATTCCAGAGTCCTTTGGCTTCCTGCCAGCTTTATAAGGATCTCTTATTTCAGCCTTCCACTTAAGTAGTGGTTCCCAGGTCAAGCTGTTGTATGACACAGTATTAGAGGAGCTGGTAGGTTATTTATTCATATACAAATAGATGTAACGATTCATTTACTCATCCAGTTATTCAACAAACATGTGCTGAGTGTCTCTTTAGCACCAGGCACCATGCTAGGAAAATATTACCATCACCAACTTAGTGAACACCATAGTAAGAAAGAGCAACCCTTACTCAGTTATCCACAATCTCACTTTGTTGTATTTTTAAAGATGTACTTTGTAGATTGTTACCCAAAGATGTAGTAGACACTGACTAAAGAATTTTAAGCAGAAATATACATATTTTAAATAAAAATGACTCTCCTAGAATTCTGAAATCCAAGGGCACATACCTTCTCTCTATGTAGAAAATTGGCCTTGAACTTCGCATACAAATTGTTCAACAGCATGTTAAATGGATCTTGTCCTATTACCACGGAACTTTTTTTTAAGATTTTTAATTTATTTACTTGAGAGAGAGAATGAGAGAGTGAGAGAGAGAGAGCACACAAGCAGGGGGAGAAGCAGACTCCCCACTGAGCAGGGAGCCCAATGCCGGACTTGATCCTGGGACTCCAGGATCATGACCTGAGCTGAAGGCAGTTGCCTAACTCACTGAGCCACCCAGGTGCCCCTGTCACCCTGGAATTTGAGATTAAGTCCTAAATGGGACAAAAAGCAATAAATTGCCTTATATTATAAAAAGCTGCCAAATAAGGGCGCCTGGGTATCTCAGTCACTTAAACGATTATCTCTTGATTTCAGTTCAGGCTTTGATCTCAAGGTTGTGGGATCGAGCCCCATGTTGGCTCCGTGTTCAATGCGGAGTCTCCTTGAGATTCTCTCTCTCCCTCTGCCCCTCCCCCACTTGTGCACACTCTCTAAATCAATCAATCAATAAACAAATCAATAAATAAGTAAAATCTTACCCCCAAAAGCTGCCAATATATCCATTTAAATTAAGGGTTGACAGAAATCAGTCCTCTCCTCTGACTGAGCCCATATAAATAACTGACTAGCAATTCCTGGGGGAACAATTCAAACTAAGTAGTTACCAGGTCTTGGACACATTTTGACTTTTCTTCTCTCAATGGGATGAAGTAGAGAGGACTCTCCACTTTTAAAGAAAGTAGGGAAGGTTCTGCAGACTACTCATGATAATTAGAAGGGCCAGAAAAAGATGCCCCTTTCCCTTTGATGTGAGTAAGCTGCAGTTCAAATGCCACTGTGAAAACATTTTTGGGAGACTTGACATGCTTCCCTTGGGTTTGGGAGGCAACAGGGCATCTTGAAACTGGGGAATGCCTCTGCCTTTGGGATTCTGAAGATGAAGATTGGCCAGAGCCATTGTGCCAGGGTGAGGAGGGGGAGCAGTTGAGGGAGTAGTGTGTGCTCTGATCATTTGGCAAGGCCAGCTCAAAAGGACATCACTCAAAACCCAAGCCATCTGGAAAATCCCTGTATTGGTTTCCTGTTACTACTGTAATGAATTCCACCAACTTCATGGCATAAAACAACACAAATTTATTCTCTTAAGAGTTCTGCAGGTCAGAAGGCTAAAATGGGTCTGTAGGGCCACCTTCATTCTAGAGCTCTAGGGGAGAATCTGTGTCCTTGTCCTTTCTGGCTTCTACAAACTGCTTACATTCCTTGGCTCATGTTCCTTTCCTATATCTTCAAAGCCAGCAGTGTAGCACCTTCTATCTTCTCTGACCTCTCTTTCTGTCCTTATATGTTCTCAGTATGACTCCAACCCTCCACCCTCCTCTTATAAGAACCCTTGTAATTACTTTGTATCCACCTGGATAATCCAGGCTAATGTCCCCCATCTCAAGATCCTTAACTTACTCACATCTACAAAGCCCCATTTACCATTAACATTCAGATTCTAGGGATTAGGAAGTGGATCTATCCCATCCAAGGAGGCAGCTTGTTGGGTCATAGGGACCCCGCATTAAGAAACTTGGAGGTATAATACTGGGGTGGGTGCATCTCAAATGATTGAGGACAACATGGCCCAAGTCAGAGCTCTCAGAGGACTTCTAAAGTACCACATAAATATGTCCCATGAGGGATCCAACAACTGAACCTCTGCCCTACAGAGACAACGTTGAATCCTAACAAGTCAAGGGTTCCTTTAGTCAGATTTCTCCTTCCCCTTGGATGTCCCAGGGGTGATATTTGGGGTTGAGGTGAAGAACGACGAGAAGTGAGAGAACACAACAAGCCCGGCCCTCTGGTCAGTCCTAAGACAACAGGAAGTGAGAGGCTATGAACTACATGTGAGATCAACTTAGACAACACTGAAACTTTTAGTACCCCAATGGGAGTCTCTATTAATAAGGTGTGACTCTGCTAATATTGGAAAAGCATGAATTCTGCCAGCAAGGCAGCCAAGGGATAGGGAAATAGAAATCCAACAGAGTCTGTTGGAAGAGTAAAGTTGGAAAATAATTAGGCCCTTTCCTATTTGTAGAAAACAGATTTCATCCAACAGAGTGGTTCCAGTGGGTTTTTCGCATATGGAGCCGTCTGTGGCTTTTGATATATTTTTTTTATGTTTTTCTGCCTCTGATTTCCTATGTGCACCTGCCTAGAAGCACTTACCATCTCAGCGGCTAAGGTCCGCCACTCCCATACTTTGCAGCAAACTGCCCATTCCAGATCTGCCTATACTCCTAATTATTCAGAGCCTGCCTAATTCTCTAAATGTATCAGCTGGCACTGGATTGACACCTTGTATGTTGTTCAGCAGTTGCTACACTGGCTTTGAAATTATTTCAGCCTGGCATTACAGAGATAATCTGTCACTAATGCAAACTTGTGTATTTACAATATTAGAATCGCTGTCTTGTTATTTTTTCATTACTACTGTATTTTCTGAGTCTCTCTCATTACCATGTGTATTGTTTCATTATTTACATTTTGAATGCTATTATCTCTAAGGCTGTCAGCAGAAGCATTGAGATAATGACGCTATGGGAAAAGAATTATCTAAATATGGATCTTCCTGCTTATGCTCAAATAAATTATTGTCGAGCTCTTCAGATGCTTCTTCTGGGTCCTCATTAAGACACTCATGGCCTCGGGGAATTATGGAGCATCAGCTGCCTTTGTCTAAGGGTCTGAAGGTACAGAAATAAAACTAGAGACAGAGAAGCCGATCAAGAATTGAAGTGAAGGACGTTCCTGATAGTAAGTAGCAGGGATGTGAAACATCCAATGAAATATGTATTTAACAGCAACGGCCTTGAAAGAGAATGGTATTTGAAAGTCTGAAGGTAAAACAATGACTGAAATGAAATGTTGCAGGTGTTTTGTTTTGTTTTGATTTAGATATTGCCTGTAAAAAAAAAAGAAAGAAAGAAAGAAAGAAAGAAAGAAAGAAAGAAAGAAAGAAAGACAATCTCCATGGGACCTTACCACGTGTCCTGATTTTAAAAGCCTACTACACAACTATGCCTCCCAAATTTCTATTTTTATCTCTGACCTCCCCACTGAGCTTCAAATTCAAATATCCAATTGCAAATCTGACATTTACACTTGCCTGTCCACTGTCAACTCAAACATAATATGGCTAATTCAGAGCCTTTTCTTCCCCAAAAGCCTTTTTCCTCTCATCCCCACTCCTCCGATCTCAGTTCATGCCGTCACCATGTACTGTATAAAATCCAAGACATTTTCTTCAACTCCCTTCTTCTCTTCTGCCCGCATGCAGTTGGTCAAGTCCCATAGCTCTATCTGTAAGGTGCACCCTAAGCCCATCAGCGGCTCTCTGCCTCCATGGAGACCACCCTTGCCCAAGACAACCTCATCTTAATGTGCACCACCTCTCACCAGAGGGGCCAAGATCCCCTCCTGGATCTCCACCCATGGCAGCTAAGCTGAACTGTATGAGACGTGCATCACATCATGTCTCTCTTCTGCTCCAAGCCCTGTGGCTTCTCATCACACTTTGAATGAAATCTACACCTTGTGCCATGGCCTGCAAAGCTCTGAGTGACCTGCTCCTGGCCACTGTTTAGATCACATCTCCTCTCATTCTCTCCAGCATAATGGCATTCTTCCAGGTCACTCCTGCTTCATGCTCCCTGCATATGCTGACCCTTCTGTCTAGAATATTCTGCTTCCAGACCTACACATGCATGGGTGACTGCTTCTCCTCATTTAAGTCTCTTCTAAACTCCTCAAGGAGAACTTTCAACTCCTCAGGCACTCTCCCTCCTATATGATACTCCTTCATGGTACCTTTCACACTCTAAAGCATCTTGTCCATTAATTTGTTCTCTTATTACCGGTTTTATCTCACTAGGTGAGAAGCTCCATGAGGGCAGCATCTTGTCTCTTTGATTCTCTCCACTGAATATCTACAGTCAAGTTTGGTAGCTACATCATAACACCTCAATAAATATCCATCAATAAATGAATGATTGGAATTCAAATTACTTGTGATTCAGTATCAGAGGCCCACACTGCCAGTCTTCTTTGTTATACGAAATAGGCTCATCTCTGGCTATCCTCCTGCATGTATGGAAGGATCCAAGTTGAAGACTTAATTTCTAGGTGGAGGGGTGGATGCTCACTGCCTTTTGCAAAGCTAGCATCTCAGGCTCTTCCTGACCACTTCACCACTTACCTGTTACCATCATAGTGAGAGATGTGTGTTCCAGTTCCTGTTCTAATGTGGGGAAGTCCTTGCCATTATCTCTGCTACTAGAGCCCAGAACCTCCTTTCTGGAATGCTTCTCTTTGGTAACATTATCTCTCCTGACCTCTCTCTTTGCAGATTTCCCAGCCATAGGCAGATTAGATTTACTCTCTTCAGGTCCCAATAAGAATGCCGGGTTTACTGGAAAGACAGAAACTTCTGTTTTGATACTATTGTTTCAATCCTTTTTGATATACTGTTGTGGTGATTGAGTGTAGAATTTAGCTATACGTTTTTGTTTCTTTTTGAGAGGGGTTATATAAAGGGAAGAGAGTGAGTGGCCAAATTTTTCTCAAAAAATATTTCTTTCTTTTTTTTTTTTAAGATTTTATTTATTTGACAGACAGAGATCACAAGTAGGCAGAGAGGCAGGCAGAGAGAGAGGAAGGGAAGCAGGCTCCCTGCTGAGCAGAGACCCCGATGCGGGGCTCGATCCCAGGACCCTGAGATCATGACCTGAGCCGAAGGCAGAGGCTTTAACCCACTGAGCCACCCAGGCGCCCCTCAAAAAATATTTCTTGAAGCTCTGCATTCTCTACCATTTAAATGCCACAAACAAACCAAAAATGTGTGTCCTTAGGTACTAGGACAGGTGTCACCCACATACAACCCATCTGTTTCTCCATCTGATAAAACAAAATGTAAAAAAATAAATAATTGATGCCACCTCCTCAACTCACCAAGATCCCCAAAGAGTGGAGATAATGAGGAGTTACTAAACTGTTTTCTTGGGAAAAAAAAATGGAACACAGATCATACTTCTGAAGGTCAAAAAGTAGGTCAATAAATGCAGAACAGCTAATATTAGAATAGTAAAAATACAGAAGAATATAGAATCTGACTCTTCAAAAGATACAAATGAAATTAGTTTCACAACTTAGACATCTGTAAACTATCAATAGAATTGTTTTACCTAAACATGTCAATTTCATGGAAAAGTACAATAATTCCGTGATTTGGGGGCAGATCTACATTTTTTGCAATAGAATTACTGCTGTTAAGAGCCCAGACTTAGTTTGGTGCTTCCTACGGGCCAGACACTATTGCATGTGCTTTCTGGATGCTCATTCCTGCACTCCTCACGAGTCCCTCTGAGCTGGCTAACAGTGCATGTCTAGTTACAGCAAAGAAACAGAAGCACAGAAGGATAAGCCATTGCCCACGGGTAGATGGTTCTCAGTAACAAGCTGGGGTTCAAACCCAGGCTATCCTTGTTTTACTCACCAAACTAAGCTACCTGTACCCTACTGCTGGGGGGTGGTAATCGGTGACATTTACTGAGCCCTCCCACTTTGCCATGCACTACAGAAAGCCTGCTGCAGGTTTTCTATCACCTCATCTTTCCAACAATCCTAAGGTGGAGGAACTATTATTATAACCATGATTTTAAATGGATGATGGTTCAATTTTGCAGAAAGTTTCTTCCATACATTCATTGCTAGAAACAGCTTAGGTTTTGTTCAATTTTGCAAGGCATGAGCAGCCACTGACAGCTCGGATCACTGTTTTCTTTAGTAGACCCGCACAAGGGCTACGACAAGAGAATTGCCAGGTACGTTTGATTTCCACTTTTTTAATGTAACCTCTATTTTTTGCATCTAAAAAAAACCCCTTAACCTTTTTTTTTTTTTTAAGATTTTACTTATTTAGTTATTTATCAGAGAGAGAAGAGAGAGCACACAAACAGGGGGAGCAGCAGGCAGAGGGAGAAGCAGGTTCCCCGCTGGGCAGAGAACCTGATATGGGGCTCCATCCCAGGACTCTGGGATCACGACCTAAGCGAAGGCAGATGCTTAACCAACTGAGCCACCCAGGCATCCCAATTTTTAACCATTTTATTCTTAACTGAGGCAGGCATATTTTTAAGGTGATGTTCCTAAGTCTTCTAGCTGTGAAGTTTTCTATCTGTGAGGTTATGTTTCTCATTCCAACCCAGCATTAGGGCTGAACACTCCAAAAGAAAGCTTATCCCCACCAAGAAGTCTCAATAATACCCCAGTCTATGAGGGCAGCAAATCATAAAATAGGAGTCCCTTTGTCAGCTACATTAATCAGACCCTATAACAGAAACACTAACACAAGACTTTATAGACTCAAACCAGTGAATCCTTTTCAAAGTGAGGCCTATAATATTCTTTTATTAGTCCACAAATAACAAATGTAATGAAGACATCAATCTCATCGGAATAGTAAAGAGATCTCTAGAGCCAACAGAAGAGAACTGGGAGCGCCATCAAACAGCGTAATGGTGATTTCGCATCAATCACCATTAATGGCAAAACATGCATGCCTAGGGGCGCCTGGGTGGCTCAGTGGGTTAAGCCGCTGCCTTCGGCTCAGGTCATGATCTCAGGGTCCTGGGATCGAGCCCCGCATTGGGCTCTCTGCTCTCTAGGGGAGCCTGCTTCCTCCTCTCTCTCTGCCTGCCTCTCTGCCTGCTTGTGATCTCTGTCAAATAAATAAATAAAATCTTTAAAAAAAAAAAACATGCATGCCTAATTAGGGAGGTAAACTAATGCAAAAATTGGGACTTATTACTTACAATCAAGAGTTAACACCCGTTCCTTATGATCTGACAGGCATTGTTCTGAACACTCCAAATGAATTATTTCAAAATAACACACAGCAGGTGGTACCATTACCATCTCATCTTACAGATTGGAAAAACTGAGGCTTAGACAAGCCAACTAAATTGTGCAGGTTTATAAAGCCTGGAAGCAGCAGAGCCAAATCGTGATCCTGCATTCTGGACCTTACATATTTTTAGTTAGTTGTGTTTTGTCAGCCCTTAGTGACTTAGAGTTGTAAAAGCACAGGCCGGCCACACTGAACTGTACACAGTTCCTACAGCATGGCCGACACCTTCTCACCTCAGCACCTTTCCCCCTGCAAGTTCTCCCTGCCTGGGCTATCTACCTCTGCCAACTCACTTTCTTTTTTGTTAGATTTATTATTATTATTATTATTATTATTTTTAATTTGAGAGAGAGAGCACAAGTGAGTGAAGGGGAGGGACAAAGAGAGAGGAAGAGAGAGAATCTCAAGCAGACTCCATGCTGAGCATGAGACCGAGGTGGGGCTCCATCCCACAAACCCAAAGAGATCATGGCCTGAGCCAAAACCAAAAGTTGGGCTCTTAAGTGACTGCCCCACCCAGGGGCCTCTCTTCCAACTCATTTTTTCCTAAGATTCAGCTTAAGTGTCACCTTGGGAAGGTTGCTATTATGCCAACCACTCCTGTCCTAGTCTTCTGCCGATGGCATGCTAAGACATCCTTTCTCCAGCTTAACATGCGTGATCCATTGTGTGCAATAAAAAGGAAACAATGGAATCAAATTGGCAACCTAGAGTGAGAAAGAAAACACGGATATCCAGAACTACCATGGTCTTATATGGACAAAAAGAAAGCTACATTCACCTAACTGTGGCTAAATACCTTTGATTTTTTTCAGTCACTGACTATCAGATAATGTTTACACTATTTATCTATTTTACAAATGCGTAGGGGTGAAGCTATAATGAAATATGCATCCATTATTTATTTGAGCCTTTTGAGAGTGCATGGTTCCTCATTATTTCAGTCCAATTTAATTTCAGCAAGCAAAAAAAAAAAATCATATTATAAAGATAAGCGAAAAGATTTTTTCTTTTCCTGGTGTAGGAGGAAATCAACTATATGGAGGTCTCTGAAAGATAAATAACATCTCCACCTCTTGCTTTTCTTGGCAGGCTTGTGAAATATTTATTGCATTTCTTTCTAACAGCTTAAAAGTATCTTTCTCCTCCAGAGAATATTATCCTATGACCCAACGTGTGTCCCACTGTTGCCTGCTTCAGCCGTGCTTGTATCTCCTGCCCCTTCGCCTGACCCCCGTCTTTCAGTGCTGCCTTCGGGTTAACGTCTTCTGACAATTTCTGTTGCCTTTCGTTTAAGTGGTTACACTCCATATGGCTTCCCTTTCTTTGATGTGGCCCAAAGCATTTTATAAACCACAGAACACAAGCTCAACAAGGTAATAGTTCCCCTAAGAATCTCTGCACTTTTCTAACCAGGGCAGAGCTTAGCATAACTCTAAGAAATGGAGAAAACCTAGACAGAGGGAGAAATCCCCATCCGTGTATCAACTCAATGTGTAAAGGAAACCGTTCCTCAGAACCATATGGCTACTTTTTACCTGTGGACAAATGTTAGAGCAAACCAAGCACTGGGGATATACCCAGTGCAAAAACCAGACAAGCTGACCACTGATCATCAGTTAGTGAGCCCGACTGGAGATTCAGATTTGAGATTCAATGGCAAATTGATCCAAAGCAGATTTTTTTAAAAAAATCCCAGAACTAAAAGCAAACAGATTCAGAAAATGATTTTAAAAATTATTCGTTATTCACCCATCCTCCCCCAAATGTATAAGAGGAGTTGAGCATCTTCAAGGGAAACTTTTTGAGTCAAGCTAATAGGACAAAAGAGAAGAGAATAAGAAATTGTCTGTCTTTGTGACAAATACTGGTGAATGTTGAAAATGAAATGGATTCCTCAACTGAAGATGAAGGACTCCTCAGCATTCACAGACTTAGTTTTGTATATAGCTAAGTGAGACAGAAAGAGAAAGACAAGCAGGAGATAGGGTGGGAGAACTAGGCTCCAGGGTACCAAGAGGCCATGTTTAATTCAGATTGTACAGCTGAGCTACCGAATATCCTCAAGCAAGTGTCCCAACCTCTGTGACCAAACAGACTCATCAGCTGGGCAAGGCTAATTAGGACCATCCACCTTCCCCTACCTAAAAAGAAGAGTTCATGTTAATTAACTCGGACATTTTGAACAACCCGAGCTCTACACACAAAAGGTGAAAAGGGTATTTCATGGTTGTTAGCAATTACCTGTGAAATTATTTGTCAGAATGACCGAGACAGATATGTCCCTGGGAGAGATCTCCCATGCCACAGCGCTGACCACACATTGTATGTTTTTAAAGAAAATATCCCTCTCATTCCACTCTGATTTCTTCTTCTGTCCCTCTTTCATTCTTGTCTCTTTCTCTCTCTCTTTTTTTAAAAGATTTTATTTATTTATTTGACAGAGAGAGATCACAAGTAGGCAGAGAGGCAGGCAGAGAGAGAGGGAAGCAGATTCCCTGCTGAGCAGAGAGCCCGACTTGGGGCTCGATCCTAGAACCCCAAGATCATGACCTGAGCTGAAGGCAAAGGCTTAACCCACTGAGCCACCCAGGTGCCCCTCTTGTCTCTTTCTCTTAAATACCTTTGTTCTATAAGATTGTCACTATCATTTATGATTTTATATTGACTTCTAAAAGCTAAGAAGCGACTTATCGTAAAATTTGATGTCCCTCCTTCCACATTTTCCCCATCCAGCCAAAACCCCAACAGATACCTTGCATCTCTTCTTCCTCTTAATATTTTCTAGTCATGTTTTATTAGTTAAAAAAAAAAAACCCTCTGCTCTTCTCTACTAATCCCATGAAACAGATTAATGTGGATGCATTTTTACATAGCAATGGCATCTAATTCTGGACAATCGAACAGAAGAAAACTTGAAGATCGACTTCAATGTCTTTTTTGTGTTTTAATGATTACACACACATGCACACACAGGGGATACTAAAGAGCTAGCTTTATTCTAAAGTAAATACATTATGAAACTATCTCACTGGATGTAAGCCCTTGTGTTGCCTGGGGACAGTATTGCTTTCTCTCCCCTCAAGTGCTTGTGAAGAGCAGTTCCACTGTGATCCGCAAACATACTTCACCTTCTCTGACTTTTGGAGAGTTCCTAGAGTCTTGTGTTTTAAAAGGTTAGATTATAGATCAAAAGTGTACCGCAAAGTTATTAAGCTTAATCTTTGAACCAGAATGGGTTATCTGGTGTCCAATTCATAAATTGACAGTAATAGATATAACAAGTCTAGGGGAAAAGGGAAAACAATGAAGAAAAAAGAAAACTTTTCAAAAAGTATTATTTGAATAACTACTTTTATATAAAACCTTTAGATATTACTAACTAACTGAAGATGTTTTAGGATAGAACAAACTAGAAATCATAACTATACCCACACCACAGGATGTAACCTTAGAAATTAAGTTTGAGGAACTCTGAAAATTATCTTACAGGAATCCCTTTAAAATGTCATCATTATCCATTCACCAGGTTTATTCTGTTTTAGAAATAATAAAATTTACCTGTCATTTAAACTTTAATTATGGATTTGGTTACTCTTTTCCAGGTACTATAGTAGGTTCTGGGAATAAATCAATGAAAAGATGGCCTTTTATCACAAGTCTTTATGGTTTAGCCAGAGTGAAAGACAAACATGTGAACAATTTTAATACCATGTAGAAAGAGTACACGTCTACATGCTTACCTCTGCTGATTTATCCAAGCCACAATTAGAAAGGGCACAGGGATAAGAAAGGGAAAGGCAGGGAAAAAAGGTCTGCAATGCTACATGTTAGTGAAACAATGTTTTAGTACACTTAGAGCATGAGTGTGACAGCTCACATGCACAGAGCTGCAGAAGAAAGCACAGAGCACAGGGAGCCCTGAATGATGTGAGAAGTAATTTTTACTGCAGATAATGGCAGGCCATGATAATATCTAAGCAGTGAAGTGATCAAATCTTGTTAGAGTTGCCCTTTAGAAAGATCACTCTGGAGACAATATGAAAGATCTATGTGAGAGACTGTCCCTTGAACACAAAAGATCCAAACATATGGGTTTTTACTGACGCCTCCCTTAAAACTCACAAAAAGGAAACATGTAATAAAAATGGTGTGAAGCCAGGAAAACAAACAAAAGGGGGGAAGGAAATAGATTTTTGCATGATACCAAGTCAGTGGAAGTATTTATGTAGTGCAGAAAAACCTGAAGTCTAAATGCCTACAGGGAGGGACGGTAATGAGCATCAGGATGATTCACAGAAGAAGGCTAGACTTAGTAAATAGACTCAAGGTGTTTGAGATGGAGGGGGTTGGAGAATGACATGGCTTAAAATAGGAGGGTTGATTTCAAGATTTTATGAGGAGTAACTAGATCTCAAGTCTCCACTCCAGCTCACACAACTAGGGAACTCTGTTCCCAACCTGGAGGAAGAGCAACTGTTTATTCTGTAGAGAAATGGAAGTGGAAAAGCTCTAAAATCAGCACTACAAGATTTAGTAAAGAGTGGACATGAGATCCATTTAGAGAACAGAAAAAAAAAAAATCAGTGAAATTCTACATCCTAAAGAGATGAGAACTCTCTGATTGACAGAATACTGATTCACAGAATACTGACTTCTTCCAGGAGAAACTAGCTAGCCTAGAAAAACAAATGCAGATATTGATAGTTAGGACTTTCCAATAAACTGCTCAAATCTACCACAAAGCCAACTCAGTGATAATAATCTTTCTCCACAACACACACACACACACACATAAACACACTCATGACACAGAGCTTTCATATGACTTTTACTGCCTCAATCTTATGTATGAACAGAAAAGCAAGAAAACTACACATCCAGACATATGACAGAAGCCTCCTGCAAAAAAGGCAGGAAGGCAGAGGAAAAGGAAAGAAAGACAGACAGACAGAAAGAAAGAAAGAAAGAAAAAAAGAAGAAAATGAACAAGATAAAACATAATTAATGGAGGAAATATGAGAGAATACTTCAAAATGAGATTCTATAATTTATATCCTAAGATAAAAGGTATTATACCCATGAAATAAGAAAAGAGCTTATAAAAATGGAACAGTATGAGAACATCAGATTAAAAATTCTGAGAATTAGGTAGAATAAAACTGCTTAAAGATAAACCTAGAAAACTGTCCCAAATAAAAACCAAGACTGTAGATGGAAAAAAAGAGAGAGAGAGAAAAAAAAAGAGTACTGTGGAATACAAAGAGATTTATATTTGAGATACAATAGCATTTCCCAGAACTGAAGAACATGCATTTCTCAACTAAAAGTCTTATAGGAATGCTCAGGAAAATAGCTGAAAAAGACCCATACCAAGTTACACTATTGTAAAATTTCAAATGCAAGGGATATAGAAAAAATATTTACATCTTTCAGAGGAAGAAAAATAAGTCACAGAGAATGAAGAAGGGCAAAGTTGTGATCTCACTTATTTGTAGAATCTAAAAAAGCTGAACACATAGAAACATAGAGTAGAATGGTGGCTGCCAGGGTCTGGGTGTGGAGAAAACGGGGAGATGTTGGACAAAGGGTACAAAGTCTCAGTTTTGCAAGGTAAAGAGGTTATGGAAATCTAATGTACAGCCTGGTGACTATAGTTAATAATACTGTAATGTGTACTTGAAATTTGTTAAAAGAATAGATCTTTAAGTGTTCTCACAAAAAAATAAGAGGTGATGGATATGTAAATTAGCTTGATCATTTCACAATATATACAGATATCAAAATGTCACTACATTGTACATCTTAAAAATATGGCATTTTTATTTGACATTATACTTCAATAAAGTTGGAGCTGGGGGAAAAAAAAAGACCAATCCTGAAAGCAGATGAAAGGAAATCAAGATTGGAGCCAAAATCAGTAAAGTTGAAAACAGAAAAATAATAGAGAAAAATCAATCACCTCAAAAAGATTCTTTCACAGGATCAAACAACTTATAAACCTCTATCTATATTAGTCGAGGAAAACAGAGAAGATTCAAATTAGGAGTGACATCACTACAGATAATACAGATGTTGAAAGAATAGGGAATATTATGAACAGCTTTATCCTAATTAATTCAACAACATAGTTGACATGGACAAATTCCTTAAAAGATACAAATTACCAAAGCTCACTCAAGAAGAAATAGATAACCTGAAGAACACCACATATTAAATATCTTCTTACAAACAAAACTCCAGGCCCAGATGGCAATACTGGGGAATTCTACCAAATATTTAAGAAAGAAATAATATCAGTTCTGCAGAAACTCTACCAGACAACTGAAGAAGAAACAGCTTTTCAATTCATTCTGTGAAGCCAATAGTATTCTGATATCAAAACCACATCAAGACATTTCAAGAAAAGAAAACTATCTACCAGTATCTCTCACGAACATAAATATGAAAAATTTTAACAAAAATTTTAGTAAACTGAAAGCAAAGTATAAAAGGTGTAACACATCACGACTGAGTGAGGTTTATCCCTGGAATGTAAACTTATTTAACATTTAAAAAATCAATGAAATTTACTACATTAATAAGCAAAAAAGAAAAAAACACATGATCATGTCAATCGATGCAACAAGGACAATAGAAGAAATCCAACACTTTTCTGATATAAATTTTCAGGAAATTAGAAATAAAAGAGAACTTCCTTGATCTAATAAAGAGCATCTATGAAAAATCTACAGCTAATATCATAAGTAGTAATGAAAGGCTAAAACCTTCCTCTTCAAGATTACAAACAAGGCAAGGAAGTCTGCTCTCCTTATTTTATCCAACTTTGTACTAGAGGTTGTAGCCAGTGCAGTAAAATAAGTAACAGAAATAAAGGGCAACCAGATTAGAAAAGAGTAATAAAAGCTGTGTTTATTTAGAAATGGCATGGTCATATGTGGATTTACATAAAAGCCACTAGAATGAATAAATTAGTTTAGCAGGCTTGCATGATATGAAATCAAAATTTCAAAAAATGAGCTGTATTTCTATACACTAAAAAACTCAGAAGTAGAAACTTTTAAAAAATACTATTTATAAAATTTCAAAAATATGAAATACTTCAGTAAATATATTAAAATATGTGCAAGACCTTTACACTGAAAAGCATAAAATAATGCCAAGAGATATTAAGGAAAACTTAAATAAATGGAGAAGTAAATTGTATTCATGGATCAGAAGACTCAGCATTGTTAAGTTGGCAATCTCTGAAAATTGATCTACAGAACCAATACAATTCCATAAAAATCCCAAAGTGTATTTTTTTTTGGTAGAAATAAAAAGTTGATTCAAAAATTTCTATGGAAATACAAATGACTTAGAATAATCAGAGCAATTCTAAAAGAATGAACAAATTCTTAGGACCTATACTACCTGACCTCAAGACTCACTGTAAAACTACAGTAATAATAACAGTTTGGGCTTGGCATAAATATAGAACAGAATAGAGTTCAGAAATACAATCACAGATATGGACAACTGATACAAAACAAAGGTTCAAAGGAAATCCAGTGGAGAAAGAATAGTCTTTCCAACAAATGATGCTGGAGAAAACTGATTTTTGACAATATTCAAAGAATAAAGGAGAAATGGAGAAAGGACAGTATTTTCAATAAATAGGGTTGGAAAATTAGATATTCGTATGCAAATAAAAAATGAAATTAGTCCATAGCTTGCACCATATTTAAAAATAAAGTCGAAGTGGACTATAGACTTCAATATAACACTAAAACTAGTGTTTTAAGCCTTCTAGAATATACAGAAAAGGTTTGCAACTTTATGTTAGACAAAGCATTCTTATATACTACACAGAACATCATTCATTGAAATACACACACACACACACACACACACACACACACACACATGGAAGCTTGGGTGGCTCAGTTGGTTAAGCGACTGCCTTCGGCTTAGGTCATGATCCTGGAGTGCTAGGATTGTGTCTGGCATCAGGCTCCCTGCTCAGTGGGGAGTCTGCTTCTCCTCTGACCTTCCCAACCCCCCTCTCATTCCCTCTCTCTCAAATAAATAAATAAAATAATAAATAAATAAATAAAATCTTTTAAAAATACACACACACACACACACACATATATGCCTCATCAAAACAGACTTCTGTTCTTCCAGAGAAATTGTTAGTGAAAAGGTAACCTAAAGTACCGAATTAGAAAAAATATTTGAAAATCAAATATCTGCTGAAGTATTTGTATCCAGAATATATAAATTACTTTCATCACTCAATAAGAAAACAAAACAAAACAAAAAACTAATAGAAAGTGAGCAAAAAATCTAGAAACACTTCAACAAAGAATGTACCACTGACAAACACATGAAAAAGTATTCAGCAACAATAGCCATTAAGGAAAATTCAATCTAAAACCACAATGCAGGGCACCTGGGTAGCTCAGCATCTGCCTTTGGCTCAGGTCATGATCCCAGGGTTCTGGGATGAAGCCCTGCCTTGGGCTCCCTGCTCAGCAGGAGTCTGCTTCTCCTTCTGCCTGCTGCTCCCTCTGTTTATGCTCTCTCTCTGTCAAATAAATAAAATCTTAAAAAAAGATAATTAAAAAAATAAAACCACAATGCGATAACACTAATATCTAAAATTAGAAGAACTTCCCATACCAAGTGTTGGTGGGAATATGAATTAACTGCTAAGAAACAATTTGGAAGTTTCATAAGAAATTAAATATACACTTACCTTATGACCCAGTAATTCTATTCCTAGGTATTTACCCAAGAGAAATGAAACCAAATACCCCAAGACTTGTACATGAATGTTCATAGCAGCTTTTTTAGGTAATGGTATAAAACTAGAAACAACCAAAATGTTCATCAATATGTGAATACCTAAACTGTAGTCTATCCCTACAATGGAATATTGCTCAGAAACAAAAAAGAACGAATTACTGACCCCAAAACATAGATGAATCTCAAAGTGACTACAAGTGAAAAAGAACCCAGAGCATATATAGTGTTTGATTTCATGTATATAAAATTCTAGAACATGTAAACTAATCTATAGTGACCTGGGCAGTTCAGTGGTGGCCTGGGTACTGAAGAGGTAGATGGGGCAGAAGGGAAGGATTAAGAAGGAATGCAAGAAAACGTTTGTGGATAATGGATATATTTACTTTCTTGATTGTAGCGATGGTTTCACAGGCATATAAATATGTCAAAATTTATCAAGCTGTATATTCCAAACCTGTGCATTATATCTTATGTCAATTTAATTATCTTTAAAAATTTTTAAAGACCTTAAAAGTATAAAAAGAAAATTGAGTGAAAAAGTTTTTATTAGAAAAAGAGAAGTCTCAAAATGAAAAGAACAGGAAGCTGTGACAATATTCAAATTAAAGGTAATGTCTTGTACAAAGGATTTAGCAAATGGAATGGTGAGCAGTAGACAAATTTTCAAATATTTATTGAACTTTAGTAATCAGGACTTGGTATTTCCTAGGTGGGGTAGTAGTGTGAAAAGATCAGTAAAGAATGATTTCACATTTGGGACCTGGGAATTCTAATTGGCTGGGACACCAGTACAGGGTCAAGAATTGGCATGAAAACATTAGGAGTTTAATTTTCATTATACTGAATTTAAAATACACACGTATAGAAATGCCCAAAAGGTAGCAGTGTAATGGGTCTGAAATTCCAAAGGTTGAGCTAGGATTTTAAGTCCTCACCAGACAGTTGATAACTGAAGTATTAATTGGTGAGATCACCTAAGAAAAGTTGAGATGTTACTTAAATGCTGAGGACCAAACCCTGAGTACTATGTGTATAGCTAGCTGGGCAGAGCAGAGGATTTCATTCTGTCAATAGGAATTTATTTTGATAATTCAACTTTCAAAACATGTACTTAGACATCAAACTTCATCAAAGTCAGAGAACTTTCAAATCCAAAAACTCAGTCTACAGTTCTCACTATGAATTGGTAGACATTACCAACAGAATACGCATTCCACTATTAGTTGTGAGAAGCAATAGTTTTTAGTTATTACTTGGGAAAACTCTATGATGGACGTTTGGTCATGCGTACAATTCAACATCCCCCCAACATACACAAAATAATATCTGCACTTAGAATAATTCTCAATAAATGGCTCTCGTTTAGACTTTTCACTAATTATGGCTGTTAACAATCATGTGATTAAGAAGAAAAATTAGCAGAATTCCACATGGCATTTTTAGCCTCATAAATTTGAAATGAGAGAATTTTCAACCATATTGCTGTTAATATTTAACCTGCCCACACCTGGTATAACAGTCCAGGCAACGTTTAAGCAGCATACTTGGAGTTATTAATACCAGCTTTGACTAGACCCAATATAATGACTTACTATTGTTCATATTTGCTGAAATAGAAAAAAAATTAATCAAGTGACAAATATATAACTGTGCTATTATGCTTCCATGAAAGATATTTCCATGGATATTAAAAATATTGAATAGAAAGGCTATAATTTGGGGCTTAGGTCTAAAGCTAAATATGAAATCCTAAGTAAAAATGCAAATAAATGATTAGTAACCCATTATATATTAACTACCAAGAAATACATCCATTAAAGCTCATACATTTCATTCCTAGCAAAGTCCTAATCAGATTTAATTAACTCTTATTTTAGAAATTTCTAACAAGCTTGGTTAACTAGTTTACTGCCTAAAAGCAAATTAGAAGTAATAAGCTGGCTGCAGACAGGACCTCATTTTGAGACACGCACATTAACGGCAGCAAGCTGTGATGACAGATAAAAAAGAACATGAAAGAAAAAAGGCTTTAGAAAGCAGAAATCAGAGCTCCAAAAGCAGAGCAGTCTGTGGCCATTTAGTGTGAAGTAAGCAACCTTCTTTAGTTCACTAGGCTCTCTGATGGTAGCACTAGCCTCTGATGATTATATCATCACCAAATGGTTAAATATAGTAACAGTATATGAAATTAATTTTTAAAATATTTTAATAGAGTTAAAATTGGTTAATAGTTACGATCCATTCTTTACAAATCTTGCTTATGCTGTTTGTTTTCTGATAATGAATGTTCTCCCTCAAAAATAAAACTCATTCATAAGTAATAATGTATCTCTTCAAAGATTCTTCATGATTTCAAATACAAAGCAATTGTTCATTGACCCTCAGATGATCTCTTTGTATTATTCAGAACTCCTTAACTTCTACCTAACATCACAGTTATTTGTGTAGAATTGTTTTAGCTTGTTAGATTATTAGCTACTTGAAGATAGAGAATAAAAATCAGACCCTCTAACTGTGCCTGCGTGACTCTGTCAGTTAACCAACCAACTCTTGAATTCAGCTCTGGTCATGATCTCAGGGGTCCAGTCCTGCATCGGGCTCTGCACTTGATGCGAGCCTACATGAGATTCTCTCCCTCAATCTCTCTCTCTCTGCTCCTCCCCCCAGTTCACACGCTCTCTCTCAAATAAATAAATCTTTTTTAAAAAATCAGACCCTCGAGATGTCTGGGTGGCTCAGTCAGTTAAGCATCTGCTTTTGGCTCAGGTCATGATCCTGGGATAGAGTCCCACATCAGGCTCCTTGCTCAGCAGGGAGCCTGCTTCTCCCTCTGCCCCTCCCCTTGCTTGTGCTCTCTCTCTCTCTCTCTCTCTGACAAATAAATAAAATCTTTAAAAAAGAAATCAGACCCTGTAATTCATCTTTGTATCATGTGCCCTCCAATACATTCTACAGCGCCTACGATGCAGAAAGTGCTCAATAAAGAAAAAGACACACTTACATCTCTTATCCTTTTAGTCACAATAAATAGTGTCAAAACCTACATTTCAATAACACTGTAAAAAGTAAAATCACTTAAAGAAATTAATATATTTAATCTCAAATTCAAGTTTACTGGGAGAAAATCAGTTCAAACAGGCGAATGAAGAAAAGTATAAATTACTGAATATCCTTAAGGAATTGTAGTGTAGACAGAGCTGTTGCCGCTTATTAATAAATTTTCAAAATGTACAGATTGAAATTTTTTGTTAATATCATATGTCATAGTAATTTTACAGTCTCAAGTAGATTGCAATTTGCATTTCATGTTGAGAAAATGCTTTAAAACAAAGTAGTTTTATGGTACTATGCTCCCTTACTAAATATTTTTAAATCCCTAATTAATGGGGTCCAAAATAAATTATTTTGCCCTATATATATCATAATCTCTAAGGCAATTTCTATTTAGTTTATTTTATATTCAAGAAATTGTTAAGCAGAATATTTAAACTTTTGAGAGACATTTATATAAATATGTCCTAACTCCTATCTTATAACACTTTTATTTTGAAGAATATTTTCATTATCTCTATATTATATTCATGGTCAGGTTTAAGGCTCAATCACAATATATTTGACATAACTTAGGATTTATTCAGAAATAAATTAAAAGTTGAACATCCTAAGTTTCATAAAGATAACATTTCTAATAAATTATCAAGCAATTTTTGATGCTTATAGTAAAATGCTATAAAGAGGGAGAGATTAGATTTTAGTTAACAAGAGAATGCCATCTGACTGTAGTGTGCAACTTTGATATCTAGGTGTAGTTTTGGGGTTATAGAAAATGAGATGATTTCTGAACAGACAAACCCTCAGGATTCAATCACACTGGAAGATTAGAGGTTTCCTGTGAATAATAGGAAGTTTTTTTTTCATATCTGAAGGAGGGACAACTGGCAAACATAATAAACATTCTAGTGTAACTCATGGAGGAAAGTAGATAGCAAGATGTACAAATGTCAGAGCTGAATGAGTTTGATAAGCAAATAGCCAATCGCTTGTTATTACTTTTTTTGCTTGTTAAATCCAATAAGCTCTTTTATTAATGTAACAATATAGGTGATCCTGTTTTGAAAAGATAATTATTTGAACAGGGCATTCACTCACTCATTCAATATTCAGTGCCTAAAATGTGCCAGTCAACTGTGCCAGAAGTAGAAAATATAAATACGAATATGACATTCTTTCCCTCACAAACTGTATTGTCATCCATGGGAAAAAAAAATAGTTGAAAGCTGGACTTTATTAAAATTCAAAGTTTCTGCTCTGCAGAAGGTAAGGTCAAGAAAATGAGAAAACAAGCCACAGACTTGGAGAAAATATTTGCAAAAGACACATCTGATAAAGGGTTATTATCTAAAATATACAAAGAATTCTTGAAACTCAACAATAAGAAAATGAACAACCTGATTAAAAAATGAGCAAAAAACTGAAGAGATACCTCACCAAAGAAATATGCAGATGGCAAATAAGAAACATATGAAAAGATGCTCAACATAATATGGCATTAGGAAAATGCAAATTTCAACAACACTGAACTACCACCACATACCTATTAAAATGGCTGCAATCCAAAACAGTGACAACACCAAATGCTAGCGAGGATGTGGAGCAATAACCTTCCCCAAATGCAAGTCAGCTGTCTGTCACTTGAAAGGCCAATCCTCAAGAGACAGGTTTTGCCTGGAAAGGAATAGGAGCTTTATTCAGGAGGCTAGCCACCTGTGGAGACAGACTCTTCTCCAAAGGCCAACAGAGTTTTCTGTCTGGCGCAGAGATTTTTAAAGAGGCTTAATCAGTTAAGGAGTGCAGTGGTCTGTGACATTTCTTGATTACATTCAGACTTGATGATGCCAGGTCCAGATTATCTCAGTGCTCAGAGGTTGTGTAAGAAGTTCTAGCGCCTTGGTACCCAAGGGCTATGCAAGAGTACTCTGTTCTTTCTGCAAAGGAGGGCAAGGTGTATAGACGTGCAAAGGAAGGTCAGTGAAGTCACCTGTGTGACTTTAAAAAAGAAAAACATTTTGGAAGAGATTTCTGGGCTAATCAGAAAGCTAAATTAGCTTCAAACAAACCTGCTGGCCTCTGTGGCCTTGGAATGTTCTGGTCCTTCATTCCCCAAGGCCAGCTGTCTACAAATCTCAAAGAAAGTAAATTAGTTCTGTTACAGATCAAGGGCCTTAAGTCAGCAAGCAAGGAGTGTGTTAACTTGAAGCAAGTTAACCCATAAGACCAGTTGGAGTGCTGTTACAAAAGGAATTCTCATTCATTGCAGGTAGAAATGCAAAATGGTACAGACCATTTGGCTATTTCTTACAGAACTAAGCATATTCCCAACATGTGATCTGGCAATTATACTCCTTGGTCTTTATGCAGATGAACTGAAAACTCATGTCTGCATAAAAACCTGCACACAGATTTGAGGGTTTTACTCATAATTGCTAACACTGTAAAGCAACTGAGCTATCCTTCAGTAGGTAAATGAATAAATTGTGACACACCCAGGTAATGGAATATTATTCAACACCAAAACTAAAAGAGTTTTCAAGCCATGAAAAGACATAGAGGAAACTTAAATGCATATTACTAAGTGAGCTACATATTGCATGATTCCAACTCTGTGACATTCTGGAAAAGGCAAGACCATGGAGACCATTAAAAGATCAGTGGTTGCCAGCGGCTGTGTGGGAGAGAAGGATGAACAGGCAGGGCAGATCTTTAGGGCAGCAAACCTATTCTGTATATTACAGTTGTGGATACTTGACATTATAGATCTGTCAAGACACACTGAATGCACAACACCAAGAGTGAACTCTAAGATAAACTATGGACCTTGGTGATAATGATCTGTTAGTGTAGGTTTATGGATTATAAGAAATGTGCCCCTGTGGAGAATGCGGGTGTTGACAGTGTTGGAATTTGAGGTTTTAAAAATACCATGCTTACACTAATCAAAAGAAAGATGAGTGACAACATTAGAATTAGACAAGATAGGATTTCAGAGCAAAAGAGTTTAGCAGGGCTAAAGAAAAAGTCATTTCATAATGGTAAAGGGGCCAATTAATCAAGAGGAGATAAGAAGGTTAAACATTTGTATACATAAAAGCAAAGCATCAAACTACATGAGGCAAAAACTGATAGAACTGCAAAAAGAAAGAAATCCAAAATTTTAGTTAGACATCTTACCACCCTTCTTCAATCACTGATAGAACAAGTAGACTGAAAAACAGTAAGGACATAGAAGATTTGAACAGCACTGTTACACTTGATCTAATTGACACTTATAAAGCACTCCAGTCAACATCAACAGAATATGCACTCTTTTCAAGTGTACACAGAACATGTACCCAGAGGAAATATATTCTAGTTTAAGGAGAGTTGCATTTTTCTGCATGTGTATGTAAGATGATTATTTGTGCTGCTGGGACACAAAGTGAGGTAAAGAGAGGGTTACGCAGAGAGAAGTCAGAGGTTCGAGCTTGATTCGGAAACAATGGCCAAGGAACTTTATGAGGCCAGAAAAATTTAATACCCAATTTCAAGTTTTCTGTGTTGTATATGCCCCTTCCCTACACTATGTAACCCCAAATCTCAGTGAATTTTTTGTATTCACAGCTGTCTCTGGTGAGCAGGAGGAGGACAAGCAGGGCATAAAATAGAGAAGGAAATGCTCCCACATCTGACTTGAAGCCAGGGCAGAGATAAAGCAGTCTCAAGACTCAGAGTAATGAAAATTCAACAAAAGCAGGAAACTGGAGTCAGAAGTGACTAGCACAAATATATTTGCCGAAATCCTGAGGGCATTGGACTTGCCATAAAACATAGTTGCAGAGTTTGACCTGACCCTATCCCATCCTGACGCTGAGGAGCAGGGTGACCCCAGTGAACATCTGTGTTACATTTTTTTCTCCCCCCACCCATCACCATAAGAGAAAAGAAACAGTATAAATTTAATTTCTGTTACGAATGATTCCAAAGCCCTCCACCTAGAAGGCGAAAGTGGCTACGAATAGTTTTTAAATAACGATTCCATTACCCACCAACCACCCAGTTTAATTTGAGCATAGTATCTCAAGAGCTACAGCAACAAGCGGATGCCAGCAGTAAGATAAAAATGAGAAACAATGCAGGATGTGTGCAGGGAGGGAGAGCAGACATGTAGACAAGGACTTACTTTTGAAGAGTGTGCCTGGAAGGTAAAACCCAGGTGTTTATGTCTCTCTGCCCCCACATATTTAACATGTTTCAAATGATAGTACATAGGAACAGAGAAATGCTAATTGAACTTTTTGGCTAATATAGGCAGAAGGTAAAAGAAAACATGAGTTTTAGATAGTCATAGCGAATTCAAACTGTTTTAAAGCATCTTCATAGAGGGGGAGGGTTTGGGGACTCAGTCACCTAGAGAGTTCAAGGAAGATCTTTGATCCAAATTCTCTGCATTTGAATTTTTGAGAGATGCCAAATCTTGGTACCACTTGTCACATCCTACGAATCAATTTTCTTGGTGCGAACTACAAAGTTCCTTGGCCTCATTCCTTGGACCGTAAGGCTGCTCTGCAAAGAACATCTGCATCATCCAAGACCTCCATGATTAGCAGCTGCAGTGGGACAGAGGTGACAGTGAACCCAGCTCCCAGAGCGGGAAGGATCTTTCAACAGTCTGAAATCAGCATGCAACATTCTTGTATGCCCAGATCTTACTCCATAAGGTGGTGACATTTTCTAGATTACTCACATTTGTTCCTCTGGTACCTGACACCAGGCCTCCAGAGCTTAAGAAGGTGCTTAATATAGTTGTAGAATCGGACTGAGGCCACACTCAAAGAGTATGAGCACGTCTGAAATACAACAACAACAACAACAACAAATGTTTATGATCTTGGTCATGACTGAAGCTTCAACCACTGCCGGGTGGTAATAAATCAGGTATCCTCTGAGAGATGGAGTTGTGATTTTTCCCAGCTATCAAAGCAGGACAGTTCTTTAAGCTCCAGAGATATATGGTCAGGAAGGGTAGTTAAGGTTACAGAGATGTAAGAAAAGCATTTGTGAGGGTTTTTTTCAGCACAGTTTGTAACAAAGTTCAAATTGTAGGCCAACCTGTGAGGTAAGCAGACAGTTTTACAAATGACCTCCTTTCTCTTTCTGTGCCTTTTTATCATCCTTTCCCAGCACTGACCCCCTATTCTCCTATTTCGCTACAGCCCTCCTCCTCCCCATTCCTCTGCCTTTGCCTAAATAAGCCAGAGCCACACAGCCAGCAACCGGATGATACTAAACATTTCCTATTTTAAAAGAGAGCAGTTTGGTGAGCATATTTTTAGCAAGGTGTTATGACTGCTAAGAACTTCATGTGTTACCCCTCTCAAAGGTCTCTGCATTTGCAGTGGGAGAAACCATTTTTATCTTAACTCAAGAGAATGCATGAAAATGGAGGTATTTGAGCAATCAATAAATGTGGATTTAAAAAAATTTAAAGAGGAAAGCCATGTAGTAAGGATTTTATTCAATATAAAAAAATTTTGTTTTCATTGAAACTAAGTAGGAGGAAAAGAAAAGCAATTTGTTTGATGTGGTACTTTCTACTGGCCTTAAGACATTTGATCCAGAAGAGCATTTTCAGTGGAACAGTAAGAAATCTAAATCAAATGTATAGTAATATCACTCTGAGTTTTGCTCCATCTCTATGAAAACTGCACAGAAGCTTGCATATGTCTTCCTTATTCAACATTCACAGAAAATATAAATCACAATGTGTCTTGGGAAAAAAAAAAACAAAAAACCTAAAGCAGACATGCTAGAGGATTCTCAATTTCCCCTTTGCTTTCAATTGTGGCTTTATCTCCCAGTTTCCTCTCCCACCCACACTTTTTTTTTTTTTCTTTTTGCATTGCATCACCTACCCCTGAACCTTAACTACCAACAGACCACAAGGCTTGCAAAAACACAGCTCTGAGGAATTACAACTCTGACTGTTATCAGACAGGATGGCACCAAAAATCCTGAGCCAAAAACATTAAAACCAGAACAATCTCTAACAGCAAGTTTCGTGGCAATTAAAGATAAAATTGCTACCTTCGCCAAACCACAAAGATACATATTTCCCTCACCTCCTTACCCTATAAAAGTTCAACTCTGATTCAACTGCTGTCCATCAACTGAAGAAAGTTTTTAAAGTCTATTTGATTTTATTAATTTGGGTCCTCTCTCTTTTCTTTTGGATTAGTTTGGCCAATGGTTTATCGATCTTATTGATTCTTTCAAAAAACCAGCTTCTGGTTTCATTGATGCCTTCTACTGTATCTCTATCAATATCTCATTGATCTTTGCTCTAATCTTGATTATTTCCCTTCTTGTGTGTGGATTTGGCTTAATTTGTTGTTGATTCTCCAGTTCTTTAAGGTTTAAAGACAGCTGGTGTGTTCTAGATTTTTCAATATTTTTGAGGGAGGCTTAGATGGCTATGTATTTCCCCCTTAGGACTGCCTTTGCTGTATCCCATAGGTTTTGGAACGAAGTGTCTTCATTCTCATTGGTTTCCATGAATTGTTTACGTTCTTCTTTGATTTCCTGGGTGAGCCAATCATTCTTAAGCAAGGTGGTCTTTAGCTTCCAGGTGTTTGAATTCCTTCCGAACTTTTTCTTGTGGTTGAGCTCCAGTTTTAAGGCACTGTGATCTGAGAATATGCAGGGAATAATCTCAATCTTTTGGTATCAGTTGAGCCCTGATTTGTGACCCAGTATGTGGTCTATTCTTTTGTATCAACATGGACGGGACTGGAAGAGATTATGCTGAGTGAAATAAGTCAAGCAGAGAGAGTCAATTAACATACAGTTTCGCTTATTTGTGGAGCATAAGAAATAACATGGAGGACATGGGGAGATGGAGAGGAGAAGGGAGTTGGGGGAAATTGGGGAGACAAAACATGAGACACTGTGGACTCTGAGAAATAAAAAGGGTTTTGGAGGGAAGGGAGGTGGGAGGTTGGGTGAGCCTCCTGGTGGGTATTATGGAGGGTATGTATTACATGGAGCACTGGGTGTGGTGCATAAACAATGAATTCTGGAACACTGAAAAGAAATTTAAAAAATAAATAAATTTTTTAAAAGTCTATTTGAATACTTAATTTGTTTTCTTTTGTAAGTCTTCATGTGAATGTTAACATTTAAATATAAGCTTCTGTGCACTGAGTAATAAAAAGTC
Source organism: Enhydra lutris kenyoni (assembly GCF_002288905.1). Lineage (NCBI taxonomy): Eukaryota > Metazoa > Chordata > Mammalia > Carnivora > Mustelidae > Enhydra > Enhydra lutris. The sequence goes on from NW_019154085.1 coordinate 49,489,496, forward strand.
ACATACATAGCAGGTTTTCTCAAGAATGCTTGAGACCCACTTCATTACTCCCTGGGGTCAAGATGTCAGTGGGGCAGCATAGGGTTTGACTAAGGTGTATCTGCTCATAAGCAGGTAGATTAATTTCTCTCCTTCATCTGATCCCTCTTTCCCCAGTTTCCTTATCTTTGCAGCCCAAGATTATATAAAAAGGTAATTTGCCATGGATTCTTTGAGATCATTTATTAACCACTCGCAGACATAACAGATCTACAAAACCTCCTGCTTAAAACAGAGCAATCAATCTGCTTATTCTTAAGCTATGACCAGTTGCTGAATCTGCATGCATGACATAATTTTTTGCTTATTAAAACTCCCTACTTTATTTTGATGGATTTCCAGATTCGTGGAGTTGAAAAGGAGACTATGAAAGTCATCATTCATTCCAGCAGTGCTACTTCCTTCAGAATATATGGAGCAATAATAGCATCTTTCCACTGCAGAATATGTTTTACAATTTACAAAATATATACAAATGCACTCTCTCTGGTGTATGAACCCAGACATAGAGAGACATCTAGTCTCTCCTTAAATACTACTTATAATGGTGGGCTCATTACGTTTAAAAAGCTATCTACTTCTCTGAATGGAAATTATGCCAGACAGTTCCTTCTACTGATAGCTGGGCCTCAGTGGTTCCAATCTGTCACCTGCACAACTGCAGGAAATCCAGTTTTCCCAGAAAATTCCTGGGACTATGTGCTGTGCTCTTTGCTCACCACTCTACCCAGCCGACCTGGGATATTTCCATAGCAGTTCCAGACCATTTCTACCAACACTCTACTCCAACCTCAAACTCTGCCCCCTCACTATCAACAATGGAACTGGATGCCTTCCCTACAAGGTCAGCCTAGAAACCTGTGCTTGCTTACAAATAACACGTTTCTGTGTTTTATTATTCCTGTTATTTATTGTATTATTATTCCTGGTCTCTCAGAGAACTTGCGGCAAGATTGCTTAGACACAGAAGTGTTACAGCAGAACAGTTCTTTTGATTCACACACACATTCCCTTTTCCCTTAGGACATGCACAAACAGCCAGAATGGCAGGTCAAGACAAAATAGAAGATTAGCCACCAATGGAGAAACTAGACTCGTCATTGCTTTTGAGCACGAGGACCCAGTTACCGCACCTGGCCACACTCTTTTTTAACGAGCTGTTCTCTCAAGGGGCCAACTTTCTCTTTTCTTGTAATCTGACTTCCACAGAGCCACTTCTATCAGTAATATTTTTAAAATATGTTTGAATCCTGGTTTTGGACAGGCTTAAACGGATGAGGATAGTTGGCTACTCAGCAGCAGAATCACTGTTTGGATTGGTCATGAGAAATCCCAGCTTCTGCCAAGACTCCTTTATACATTTCTTCTAAAAACAAAAAATTCTAAAAAATTAAACTAAATTTTAAGAAATTCGACATCTTATTACCTCTTCTCCTCACCTTTCATTTGAGGTTTGCCCTCTGGAGAAGACTTCCTCCTTTTCAAAGTCTATTCAGATCTTGGATACCAAAGATCACTTACTCCTTTCCAGCCTACACATATCAATTCCTTCCCATTTCTTATAGGCAATTGTAGTGGATCATTAATCAGGCTAGATCAGCTTAGTTTGCTAAGATAACTTTTAAAAGCAGAGCTCCAGGGGCAGTCAGTTAAGCATCTGGCTCTTGATTTCACCTCAGGTCATGATCTCAGGGTTGTGAGACTGAGCCCCACATTGGGCTCCATCCATGCTGAGTGTAGAGTCTGCTTAGGATTTTTCTCTTTCTCCCTCTCCCTCTGCCCCTCCCCCCACTTCTCTCTCTCTCTCTCTCTCTCTCTCTATCTCTCTCTCTCTGACTCTCTAAAAAGATAAAATAAAAAGTAACATGCAGGAGCTCCAGCTGAAGTCCAACTGCAATTAGGTAGAGTTGGATGTGTCCCTCTCTTAATCTGGGTACCATATTTCTATCAGAAAGTCCTAAGATGGTTTCTTCTGCCTAACTTTCAAGAGTGGGCAGATATTGAACTAATACTTTTGAATTTCACAAAGGTTAAACTCACCCTAATCAGATCATACCACTCTTAACATAGTTCTAGTCAAAGTTACCAATGACATTCTTTTGCTGAATCTAGTGACCACAGGCAAGACTCCTACATCCAGCGGCTCACTGGCCAACCCCACTACTGAGTACCTCAGACTTAACATATTCAAAATGTGGAATTTAAGAAATAATACACATGAACAATAAAAAAGGGGGGGGGGCAAAAAAAAAAAAAGAAAGAAAGAAAAAGGAAAAAGAAAGAAAGAGAGAGGGAAGCAAGCAAACCATAACAGACTCTCAAGAGAGAACAAACTGTGGGTTGCTGGAGGGGATGTGGGTAGGGGATGGGCTAAATGGGTGATGGGCATTAAGAAGGGCACTTGTGATGAGCACTGGGTGCTATATGTAAGTGTTGAATCACTAAATCCTACCTCTGAAACCAATTTTAGCATTTATTAACTAGTATTTAAATAAAAACTTGAAATTTTTAAAAAAGTGAAGCTATCGTTTCCTCCGCTAACATGCCTCACCCACAGTCTTCCTCACCAGAGTCTCTCGGTTATTCATAACGTCTTCTTTCCAGTTGCTCAGGCCAAACACCTTGGTGTTATCCTTCAGTGTTTGTTTGTTTGTTTGTTTGTTTATTCATTTGACAGACAGAGATCACAAGTAGGCAGAGAGGCAGGCAGAGAGAGAGGAAGGGGCTCGATCCCAGGACCCTGAGATCATGACCTGAGCCAAAGGCAGAGGCTTTAACCCACTGAGCCACCCAGGCGCTCCTCAGTGTTTTTTTTCATACACCTTGTCAAATTCAACAGCAAATTTGGTCAGTCCTTCTTCTTAAATATATCCAGAGTTTTTGCAAGCACATCTCATATTCCCTCTAGTCCTGCCCTGATTCAAACCACCTCTCACCTGGCTTTGTACAGTGGCATCCTAACTGGTCTCCATGCTTGTCAACACGGTAGCCAAATGGATCCCGTTAAAACACAAGCCAGCTCATGAAAAACAAGGATTTTTCAATATCCTCTGACCGCTTGGCATCTCTTTCCAAGTAAAAGCCAAAAAGGTTTTACAATTGCCTACCTAGCCTGGCAAGCCCTATCTTCCCCTTACTTCTCACTGCTCTTCCCTTACTCTCTGTGCTCTGGCCACCCTGGCCTCCTTGCGTCCCTGAACACACCAGGAACACTCTAGGCTCAGGCCTCCTGGAATGTTCCTTCCAGAGATAGCCACAGATACTACTTCATCACGTCCTTTAAGTTTCCATTCAAGTATCATGTTGTTGAAGGAAGGAAGGAAGGAAGGAAAGAAAGAAAGAAAGAAAGAAAGAAAGAAAGAAAGACAGAAAGAAAGAAAAGAAAAGGAAAGAAAGGAAGTGAACAGGTAGAAGGAAGGAAAGAAATGGAGTTCTAAAGGACCACTACTAAAAATTATTTCCAAAAACAGGCAAAATTCAATTGTTTTTCTACCATAAAACCCATGAGAATGCTTTGGTATTTCAGGATGAGAAGTATTTTTTAGAATTTTTTAAGATTCTAACAAAAAAATAGCCCCAAGCATGTTTGATTTTAAACTTTTTATTTTTGTGATGGCATTCCTGTAAATCTAAAGTTTATCTTTTCTAAAGTGTTCTTTCAGGTGATTTTATTGGCCAAGATTCCCTCATTAGATGCCCACTCTGTACCCTTGGAGGTTACACCCTTGCCCAGTGGATGTCCAGCTCTTCCTGCCTCCAGACCTTTATGCACACTAGCACCTCCACTGACATCTTCCTTATCCACATTCATACTGTTGCAATTCTTCATATACTCTGTGGCCCAGATCTGATGCTACTTCCTCCATGAAGCAAGCTTTCCTCTGATCTCTGCTGCAAAAAGCACCTCTACTTTCTGAGAACTCAAATTGTTAATTTGTATTTCTTAATGTATCTGCTCTTGTGCGTATTCTTTTTATGGGACTATGTGCCCTAAATGTTATTAAGTGTTTCTTGACACTATAAGCTATATTTTATTTGTTATTTTATTCCCTGTAGGACTTAAAAGTGCCTCACATAAAGTGTAATTTCAATAAAATGTTCATTGAATAGTTAGCTAAAAATGGGATGATTAATAAGTACATTAAGACATATTCTTAAACTGCCCCTTTTAAATTATTGTTTTTAAGTAGACTTATTTAAATAAAGGTCTCATTGTTACCTTAAATAATAATATTAATGACAATAGTACGGGAATTGCCTCCAATCATTTTGAGATCATTATTTAAAATGTTTTCATTATTAAAAAAATACCTACTACTAATATTTTGGGGGGCTTTTTATTTTCAGGTGTGTTTGCAAATATATAAAACATATATTAAATGTTTCATATGTCTGTATATATTGCATATGGATTTATATGAATAAATATTCAAAGATGTTCATCCTCCACTAAGAACATGTACATATGCACAAGTTATATTTCCTATGTAGTCTTGTGTTTGTGTATCACATAACTTTTCAAGTAGGACTATTGATCAAAAATGGGAGTAACTAATATAAAAACCCGTAGGCATTTCCAAGGACCAGAAATCTTTGAAGTATTCCAGCGAGAACATATTGACCTCTTTTGGGAAAAGGATTGTGTGCAGCAATCAGACATGACTATCTAATGTTGAAGATCAAAGGGTATTGACTGAAATCTGCAGTTGCCATAGCTACTGAGCCCTGTGAATTTACTAAAGTTCTCTTATTACAAGCACAAGATTTATAGTTAAGACCCGCTTTATTGACTGGAGAGGTTATCTGTTCACTAAATCTGGGAGTTTACTGTAATGATTTTCGGCCCACATTGTTTCGCTAAATTGAATTTGATTCAGTGATATTAAAATTAAAATACAGTGTTCTCAAGGCACACATTCATAATCTACTCAAACTCCATCAATCTTTTTAGGATGTGCAAAATATTCAAAGAGCAATACCTATCTTAGAGGAAAAGAGGTTTATGAAGCACTTTTTCATGGGGCAAGTTCTCAGTTGACTGTAGCACCTGAAACAGATGTTCAGTGGGGAAGCTGACAAGTAGAACCAAGCCAGCACATCTCAAATTGCCTCCCACGAAATAGCTTAATGCCTTCTCCCTGGTGACACCAAGTGGATTTCTGAAGCTAGGTTTTGAATCCTAAAATGTCAGTCATCAAAGTATGTCTGGTTATCTGAAGCCACTTTCTGAAAGCTTCCTTCAAATGAGGATTTTTAACATAATCCTACATTTGGCTGCCTTCTCTATAATTGACGTGGTTCTCAATTTATTTGGTCTATTATTCTAAAAACTATTTAATATATTCATCTAATTTCTGAATAGATATTTGCCTGTTGGGTCCCTGTTCCCAAGGAGCTATTTTCATAACTAACTGAGTGGTTGACCAGAGGACAAATGGAGAAGAAGCCAGTCAGTTGCTGACGTTGCTGAAACCAGCCAATAACTCTCCAGCTACTTGCTGTGGCAGTAACTGAAATCACTCCAAATGACAGTTGCCTTTACAGGCATAAATGCGCCCTTCTGTTGATCCCTAGGGCCTTAGGGAAAAGAATCTCCAAAACCTTTCTTGTTATTATTCTGGAATTAAAATATGCAACAAGAAGAACGCCTACATGGAAGTCCAAAAGTGTGATCCTAGCAACCCTGTGAATTCACTTCAACTGAAGCAGTGAGCTTCAGTTTCTTCCACGAGGAAGCAGAAAAACGAACAGTTTCTACCTTGTGGTGTTTTGTAAAGATAGAATAAATTATATGAGGTGCAGAGCTGAGTGACTAACGCATAAGCGCTCAGCAAAGTTAGGTTATTTTTAGGACATACTACTCTGCTAAAACGTTTTTAAAACTAAGAAGAGAAAGGAAATATGAAGAAAAAATTCTTGTGATTCCAAATATCATTTTTAGAAGATACAAGGGGGTCACTACTAAATTTATTGTACAATCCCCTCTTTCCCTTTGATAAGCAACACATTTTAAAAGTGTTCTTAGGAAACATTAATCTCTTGGGAAATGCCACCATTCTACTGTAGAACTTAACAGTAGTTAGAGACATGACTACTCGTCCAAATTCAGATCCTTTAGGAGAAAATGAAATACTGGAGCACAGTTTTTGGCAATTCATTACAACTAAAGTTTACTCTTGTTGCTCAATTGGAAACAAACAAACAAACAAACAAACAAACAAAAAAAAAAAAACCAAGCAACAACAAATAACAAAACCCAGAACTTTCTCCTCTATTTTTAAGCTTTTTCCTGGGGAGCCATCAGCAGCCTTAAAAAGAAAAAAAGAAAGAAAGAAAGAAAGAAAAAGGGGCAGTAAAGTACACTGGAACTCCAAGGCTGGGGATCATGACCATGGTTTTTTTTTACTAATACTGATCTAAGTCCACATCCTCTTAACTAGATAAAATATAAATATAGGAAGTGTGTTGGTAAGGAATCAAGTTTTTTGTTTGACCTACAAAAGCATCACACCTTCATTTCCTTACCTCCAAACATTCTCTCTGTTCATCAGCAAAGAAGAACATAAGATGACATGTAGCTATGTGATTTTTAAAAAAATGAGAATCTGTTTAATACCCATTTGAAGCATAACTCAATTATCTATATCTGCTTAAAATACTGCAGGGTACGATGATCAAATAGAAGTCAAGCTGGGGAAGTAGTACATGGGAAATTTCCATTTTCTCAGGCTACAGGGATTCACCCAATTGCTCACTCATCCTTAAGTCAATAATTCTTTACTCTTGCTCAGGTGATTTACAGTCTTCAGGTTATGCATTCTAGAACACAGTGAACAAATCCCTTGTGTGCCTTCCCAAGACTTCCTATTTAGGTTTTCATCTGCACCAGTCACCTCTGCATCAAACCCAGGGAAAAGACAAATAGCAGTTTTCATACGAAGTGTACCTATAGAAATCAAGAAAACACATGAAATAAAAAAAAAAAAAAAAGTTGCTATTGTAATAAGCAGAAGTGAGAGCATGCATTCTGTTCTACTGAGAATTAATGTTTCTCAGTTGTTCTTATTCTGAAACAGCTTTGTTGTAATTTGGCAAGATTGAGGTATGTGGGAGTTTTTTTCCGGTTGGCCCATGAACAATTTTTATATGAGATAGAACAATAATTGCTGGCCAGAGTATTAAGGCCCAGAAGATAATTAAATCATGCAAAAGGAACAAAGTGGGATCTCCAACTGTCTTACTCCTTCCCAGTATCTTGCTCTGCAGAGAACTCAGATTGCTACTCAATGGTTTTATTGTGTAATCTTGCTATGAACAATATATAAACTATAATTTAACTGGGGTTTTTAATTTAAACAAATAAAAATTTTAAAAGAAGTAAACTATGATGTAGCTTCCAAATCTTCCAAGTTAGTTATACTGGAATAAATGTGTCTTCTCTGAAGTGCTATAACTTGGGTCTGTGAGGCCCAGCCATGAAGAGAGTTAGGTTTTTATGTCCTCTCCTCTTACATTAAAATGGAATGTATTGGCGACCCCAGAGTTCGTGTGCATTGACTTATCAGGAAATGCCTTCTAAGTAAGTTCAGACATTTCCTAAGTAACCTTGTAAGGTTATCAGTGATTTCACATATTAAGACTTTCCCAAAGTTGTACTCTTATTAATTCTAATTTTATACATTTATACATGCTTGTATCATAGAGTAAGATTTAAATTCTTTTCCTTCCCTGAAAACAGAATTGAAACTGCAGCATAGAGATTCCAGTGATCAAAAAATAACCCTGGAGAAACCAAAGCAGAAAGAATTGAAAGTGAACACTTCCAGCAAATATCTTCTTTGAAACCTAAAGTTTAAAAATACTGCCAGAAGTATTTCTTTCAGATTGTTTAGATAATCAAACAAGGCCTTATCAAGAAAAATAAAAATGAGATGATAACATTCCCATAAATCGCTCAAATGGACCCAAAATAAGAAAGATTGAAAATACTTCATTAATGGGGCACCTGGGTGGCTCAGTCATTTAAGCATCTGCCTTCAACTCAAGTCATGATCCCAGGCTCCTGGGATAGAGCTCCGAGTCGGGCTCCCTGCTCAGTGGGGAGCCTGCTTCTCCCTCTCCCTTTGCCTGCCTGTCTGCCTGTTTGTGCTCTCTCTCTCTCTCTGTCAAATAAACAAACAAACAAAAAAATCTTAAAAAAAAAAAAAAAGAAGAAAATCATTCATTAATATATTCTGTTTTAGAGTAGTCATTTTTCTATTGAAACTGAATTCAAGGATATAAAGAGTAACAAGACTGTTCATATGTATACATATGTACACATATACATATGTACACATATATTAAGCCACCCGTAAGCTATATACTGAAAGGAACGGAATTGTAAAGAGGGGTGAGCTCTTCCTCCTGGATCTGGTTAGTTATACTTTCATCCATAGGTGGAACTGCCACGTCTGGGCATGGTTAAGCAGAGTATCTTGCCTCCCAAAGGCCAGGGAGAGGGGAGGGTTGATATGCTGGGGAAGGAGAAGTCAACAAAACATTTAGAGATCTCATGAACCTGCTTGAAGGACTGGAATCTAGAGCAGTTTCAAATGCAGAAATAGTTCCTCTCAATTGCCACTGATTCTACCCCACAAGTTTGTCAGGGTTCAGGATGCTCAGTGCTGAGCTGGAAGGCAAGGAAAGCTCTCTTGCAGTCCTAATGGTGCTTAGATCCCAAAGTCTTACCAGAGACATGCCTGTAATACACACAGAACAGATTTTGCCCTGAGGACGTTTGACACAAGAGGTGAACTGAACTTAACAAAGTTGTAACCCAGCCTCAGATCTAGGTCAACTTCTGGCTGGATCAAAAAAAAAACCATTCTCTGTCTCTAAGTATCTGACAAAGGAAAAAGAAGGACCTCTCTGGAGAAAAGATTTATATCTATGGGCCTTTCAAACACAGTGTCTGCCATACCATTTAAAAATTATGATAGTTTTTTAGGACAATATGACCCATAATTGAGATCTTAAAAAGAAGTTTATAGAAGCAAAACCACAGATCTGAATGTAAAAATTAACATATAAGGATTTTTAAATAAAATAAAGTTTTAAAAAAATTTAGAGGAAAAGATGGGGAACTTCAGCAGAGAAATGAAGACTCCATAAGGAAACAAATGGAAATTCTAGAAGTAAAAATACAATACCGGAATGATTTGTTGGACGGGCTTAACAGTCTAGATTCAGTAAAAGAAACAATTAGAAAACTCATAGACAGGTCAATAGAAATAATATTAACTGAACCACAGAGTTGAAAAAAGAACTTCAGAGACCTATGGGACAATAATTAGTGGTTTTATAGGTGTTTAATTAGAATACTAGATAGAGAAAAGAGAAAATCAGGCTAAATAATTATTTGAAGAGATTACTGCTGAGATTTTTTTTTCAAAATCAATGAAAGATCAAGCCACTGCAAAAGTGAAGAACTTGGGATAAATGCTAGGAAAACCATTCCTAGGCATATAACAGCCACAGTCCTTAAAACAAAAAACAGAAAATCTTAAAAAAAAAAAAAAAAGTGACATTGGGGCGCCTGGGTGGCTCAGTGGGTTAAAGCCTCTGCCTTCGGCTCAGGTCATGATCCCAAAGTCCTGGGATCGGGCTCTCTGCTTAGCAGGGAGCCTGCTTCCTCCTCTCTCTCTCTGCCTGCCTCTCTGCCTACTTGTGATCTCTGTCAAATAAATAAATAAAATCTTAAAAAAAAAAGTGACATCAAAATATCACAGTACATTTAGAGAAACAATGATAAGAATTAGAGCTGACTACTCATCAGAAATAATGGAAACTAGAAGAAACTGGATTGATATCATAAAGCGCTGTAAGGGGGAAAATATCAATCTAAAATTCCAGACTTCATAAAAACATCCTTCAAAATTGAAAGTGGAATAGAGATATTTTCAGATGAACAAAATCTGAGGCAATTTGTCACCAGCACATGTGCACTACAAAAAATACTAAAGGAATTTGAGGGAAAAGGGAATTATTCCAGATGTAAGCCTTGAACTTCAGAGAGGAAGGAAAAGCCCCAGAAATAATACAATGCCATTTTTAATTTAAAATAATCATTTTTTTGTTAAAGCAATAGCAGCTATGTATTATGGGGTTTATAAGATAGATGTACAAAAGTATATGAAATGAAATTATTTGCCAACACAAGTAACAGAGAAACAAATTCAATTATGGTGATTCACAGCTAGACATAATTGTGCTTTTCGTTATTCTGTTGACAAATTGACTTTTCAAACATATAGGAATTCATATGCCAAAATTTTGCCACACAGATAATATGGGATTTGAATTGTCTTAGAAAATTATAAAACTGTACCCCAGTCTGTTGTTACACAAATGGCTGTGCCGTCTTCCAAATGGTTCACAGATTTCATAGGTTCATATGTTGGTAGGAGGAGAGATGTAAATGAGGCGACAGCTAAGAAAGGGGTGTAACATGGAAGACCTCAACAGTAGGATTGGGCAGTTGAGGGCTCTTGAGAGCCCTGGATTTGGAATGTGGCAGGACCAGATATGTGTTTTGTGAAGCTGATGAAATTTACAGTCACCTCTTGACTGTGAAGGAAGGCCACCACTTTCCTCAAGAGTTTCCCCCAACATTCCAATTCTTTGAATGGCAGACATTCATTTTTATAAACCCAATTTCCCTTCATCTATTCATAATTATCACGCACTGGTCCATTCAAACCTCATAAACATTTTTTTAAAAACCCACATGGTTGTCCTTATACCAAAAACTTTCATTCGTACATTTTTCCTCTCTGACTATCCCAGGGGTCTCAGACTGAGTTTCCAAGCTGAATGTTTTTTCTGTTTACATTACCTACTTCTATAAAAAGTTATACAGAGTTCCTTTTCTTTCAGAGACGTATTTAGTCATTTAACCTTTTGAGTTTTATACGTCTTTGATATCACCAATGTTTATTATGATTACTTCACATGTGTGATGATTTCCTTAGTGATTTGAGGTCTCCTTTGCTCTTTCTCTCTCCACCCTACCCCTTCTTCTCCCCACTGCCTGTTTACCTTGGGTTGTTGAGTACTTCTCTTCTGTAGGTTTCTGTGGATCTTCCTGTATCATCCCGTGCTTATTCTTTTCTTCTTTCTCCCTCAGTTTCCCTTGGTTACAATATCCTTTCTCAGCCATTAAAGCTTTCTTCTTATATAGACTCTAAGCAAATCTGTTTCTTCTGAAACAGTTATATCTAATCTCTCTTCCTTACCAAGAACTTCATATTTTATTAAATATTTTAAAATAATTTTATTTTATTAAATATTCTTTAAAAATAGCTTTTATTTTATTTTATTAAATATTCTTAAAAAAAAGCTTTCCAGTATACCTCAGATGCCTCTAGGCTTGCTCCTCTGACAAGACTACATGTCCCTGGCACAGGCCACACGTTTCTTTTTTATTACCATGGCACTTCATGCTTGGTCAGTTTTCTCAGAGTGGCAGATGTGAATGGAACTATATGAATTTGACCCAATTTACTATCCTTACATTGTAGTCTGGAATGCCTAAAAGCCCCCAATGTCTCTGAGACCAAAATTGTCTTCACAGTACTAAGACATTACTTGCTTTCACATTCCTCTTCTCCCATGAATGTACAGGGAGGTCCCTGGAGGCCACTTGACATGTGGTGACATCATTGCTGTACTGGCTAATGGACTGGGTATATGTGTATTCTTGTTTGTATCTCTAAAATTTTCAAAGGTAGTAGGCTTAGGGTATAAACACTTGTGTTTTCAGATATTTATTTATCTATTCCTCAGTATTTCCAGTACTCTCTTGCTAGCTATCTTCCTTTAGAGCTGTTAGGATCTTTGTAAACCCTTTAATCAGTAAATTATCATGTATGGAATTCTAAAGTTCTCCCTGCCCCTATGTGGAAACACAATGACAAGTACATATATTTTATGGTCTTATTTTGCAATGATATTTCAAAATTGTTTTCAAAAGCTTTCTAAACTTTTAAATTTATTTAATGGTATTTTAAGACTCAGAAGTATTTTATTCTAAAATAAAAATATTCTATTTTTTTTCTATTTCAGAATGGATCAGTGGCTTAAGCGGGGGAGATTAAAAGATAAAGTTTCTCAAGGCACAGCTGTATTGCCTATGATTAAAAGATGCTGACAATTATGAAACTGACATTCGAGAGTTGGTTCCCAGACACACAGAAGGGAAGAAAACACTCCAGAGAGGTTGAGGAAAGTGTAATTAGGGGAAAAAAAATAATAACAAAAGCTATATTTATCTCAGCTCTGTAGATGTTGATAATTTCCCTTTATGTGTCGTATGCAACACTGCGTTTAAAAAATTTTTTTTAGAGAGAGAGAGAGAGAAAGAGAAAGCACAGGAGCACATAAGCATGGGTAGGGAGGGGCAGACGGAGAGAGAGAATCTTTAAGCAGACTCTACACGTTGAACATGGAGCCTGACGCAGGAGTGGAACTTATGACCTGAGGTCACAACCTGAGCCAAAATCCGGAGTCAGATGCTCAACTGAGCCACGCAGGCACCCCAATACTGCATTTTTTTAAAAGATTTTATTTATTTATTTGATAGACAGAGATCACAAGTAGTCAAAGAGGCAGGCAGAGAGAGAGGGGGAAGCAGGCTCCCTGCTGAGCAGAGAGCCCCATGTGGGGCTCGATCCCAGGACCCTGGGATCATGACCTGAGCTGAAGGCTGAGGCTTTAACCCACTGAGCCACCCAGGCGCCCCCCAACACTGCATTTTTAAATGGCATTGTGGTGCCCACAGGGTCATTTTCAAACCAAATATTTACAGTTTAAAGGAAAAGCAATTACATATTTTAAATGCCCAAACCCAGGATGAATACCTTTGTAAAATACTGTAGAAATGAATTAGTGGAGAGATTAAATCCATCTGGAGCAATGGCTCTCAAACTTTAGTGGGCATTTCAAACACTTGGATGGCTCTTTGGGGGGCAGGTTGCCGGGCTCCAGCGTAAGACTTGCTGCTGGTCTGAGAATCACAATCTGGGAATCACCAATCTAGAGCAATGATTCTCAAATTTCAACGTGCAAAAAAAAAAAAAAAAAAAAAAAATCCTTGGGGAGTTTAAGCCAAGTCCTGGGTTCCTGCCACCCCCTACTGTAGAGAATGATTGAATAGGTCTGAGTAGATCTGAAAAGGTTACAAATTTCAGAAGCTCCCCAGGTGATTCTGATGACAACACACAAAGGACTTTGCTTCAGGTATTTAAAAAGCTCCGCAGGTGATTTAAACATTCACTCAGGGCTAAGAACCAATGCTTTGGCGCTCTCAAATGATCTGGCAGTACTTCTAAATGATTTGGCAATACTTCTAAACATTCAACATTTTTTGTATCCTTCCCCTCTGCATCTGGAGCAGTTGGTCTGTGCCCGCCCCCCACACAGACTACAGCCCCACAGTATATCTGCCCTACAACCTCCTCTCCTCACCCCCACCTCAACAACCACATCCATCTCCCCACTATTGGTTTGTAGGTATCTGATCCATGCTAAGCCATAAAGCTTGGGAGTTATTAGCAGCTCTTGCCTACCCTGTGAACGAAGCTTTTGTGCAAAAAACAAAAAACAACAACGACAAAACAAAGGTAAGGAACAGAAGAATAAAGATGTCCCACAAGAAAGTGAAAATAGGAGTATTAGAATCCCTGGATATAGTTGTTACTGAGGCATGGGTGTAATCTGGTCTATTTCTGTTGAAACATCACATAGCTTCCCCCAAAAATCTATACTTTTTGTTTTTGTTTTTATTTTTGTTATTCTCATTTGATTTAGAGATCTATAACTTGCAGTCAAGAATTTAATGACATTATAGAAACACATGTAACCCCTCATTGACAAGTCCCAATCCCCAGGACAGCATTTAAAGGAGGGCAGATATTTTGTGGATAAGAAAAATGAGGCTCTGAAGGGTTACGAAACTTGCCTGAGGTCACACAGAAAGATAGGACCAAAAGCAGAAATGAAAATAGTTAATTGGTATCTTTTTTTCACACTCCATAGCCTCTCCAAGCATGAATTCGATTTACCTAAAACTTCCAAAGGCAACTTAGTAGCTTCTTCTAAAGTAGTGTGCATAGAGATCCTAAGCCAAACATTGTGTTCACAAATGAGAATTTCCGATGATTATTTAGCTATTGCCAATCTAATGAATTAGACAATATGTTTGGGTTTGGCAGTCAGAGCTCTCTAGGATCTGTCCTTCATGATTTCCACCCCTCCTTGGGAAAGGTCAAATGCACTAATGGCTTTCTGGAGAAAGAGTCCCTGACCTATTGAATAGTGTACCCAAGTGTACGGTTAATGTCTGTGGAATCCACAAGCTGGTCACAATCCTTGCTGAACCACAGCTCAGACACATGCCTTGACTTTTATGGCATTTGAATAATGATATTCTACTTTAAAGAGTGTAAGGGGTTTTAAAAATTCTGGTCTTATACCAAGTTTTTCCACTTCATGTAAAAGGAATTCTTTACCCCTAACTGTACGAAAGGGTGAAGAAACCATAGAGAAAGACAAAAGAAATTCTCCTCGTCTATACTTTTTCTATCTTCAAACATGACCTACTGTGTGAGATGCTGGACATACTCAAATGACCCCATCAGAATTTTCAGTTGCAAAAGCTGTCTTCTGAAAGCTGAACTTTTGTTATAAAAGAGATGTCTAGGAAAATGAATGGATTCTATAAAGTTACTAGTCATTTTCATTAATCTAAGTTTTCCAGATAAAATCTCAAAAACCCTTAGAAAAATGTGCTGTAACAAAATCCCACAGAGATTTTAAAAATGAATACGCTGAGCCGGGGTGGCTCAGTGGCTCAGTCAGTTCAGCATCTGCCTTCTGCTCAGGTCATGACCTCAGAGTCCTGAAATGGCTCCCTGCTCAGTGGGAAGTCTGCCCTCCCCCAAAACAAATGAATAAAATATTTATAAATAAATAAAAAATAACGTGAATACAAACACAAATTTCCACAATCATATACCTCACACACAGAAAGAACAGTAGTGAGATTTTTACCTCCGGAATGATAAACTTTAGTGTAGGCAACTGAAAATACTGGGTGGTATGTGTGGATTGGAGGTTGTGGGTTATATAGAGAACTAGAAGCTTTCCCAGGGTGGGGGCAGCAGGGGATTGCATGTGTCAGGCCCATATTCCTGGCTCTTGGCAGCCCACATAACTGGCTGTTACCTGGAGACACTAGCTCTCGGCCACATGGGCCTCTTGACTGGGCTGCTCACAACCGGCACCTTGTTCCCCTCAGGGCAAAAGTTTTAAGAAAGAACAAGAATGCACCCCTAAGCAGGAAGTGTTGGGAACAAAGTCCTATCCCATCTGCCCTATTCTCCTCATGAGAAGGGCCTCATTCTGTGCAGCCTTCGTTCCAGAAGAGAAAAAGACACAGGTGTGCAAACACCAGGAAGTAGAGGTCATTGAAGCTCTCTTACAAGCCGCCTATCCTAGAGTTCTTATCATTCTAATAGTTGAGGAAACTGAGGTGTAGAGGGGATAAAGAACTTGCCCAAGTTCATTTGGCTGTTCTGTGATGCAAAAGGCATTCATTCCCAGGCTACTGGAGCTCAGAGATCGAGTTCTTGATCAATATGCAATAGAAAAAAAATACAATTTAAGAAATTAACCTGTTTGATGCTAACCCCTTTTGCTGACCATTTCCCCTTCTGCAGGAAAAGATTAAGACCAATGAATGGTGGTACAGATTTATCAAATGTACTGCACTATTTAGACATGCAGACCTGCACTGTTGCTTTCAACATATTTTTATACAGTTCAGTATCTAGCAATTCTCTCAAGTCCTCGCTCCTTCAGGTCTACTATATGAGTTGATAAAACAAGAAATGATTGACACATGTATTTGTATGTTTTTATGGACTGGGAAGTATGTATTTGGCTTAGGGTTATTATGAAAGGAGAATATAGGATTTTGCACAGGGTTAGCTTTATTAGAGAATGGTTACAAACACCCAGCCCCAACCTAGGTGTTGCACTACCGTTGAAGAGCACAAGTTTTTTATCTCAAAAAGAAAGCAAATGCAGAACTCTTAAGAGGCTGTGACACCATAGTCATTTATATAGGAGACACTGATATCCTGATATTTCTTACATAGATTGAAATGCTCACCACGAGTGTGATGAGTCCAGAGAGCAAGTAAAGAAAGGACTTCCTAGGTGCAAGTTTTATCACAATACAGGAGTTGCCAATGGGAGAACCAGAGAGGCTTTCCGACAGCTGCATTATCAACTCTGTCAAGCCCTCTATGTAAACCCAATGGCCTGCATCCCGGTCAGCATAGCAGAATTATCCAACTGTCACCTTCTCCCCACTGAATGTGTCACAGCTGAACCAATACATCATGGCTTTCATCTTTATTGTATCGCTCCTATGGAGAAAACTTTGGCATTACCTACAGTCTTAAGATACTCACCTGCATTTCTTTAACATCGAACACATTGAAAGCTCTTTTAATAAATGTTTAAGAACTGCCCTGCGATTTTATGAACACATGGATGGTTTGAGCTTTGGATTTTTCATCTTTATATTGACTGCAACCAGCTGGTAACATAAGTGACAAAATTCGGAGAGACAGGTTGTCTTGTTCACACTGTACTTCATTCAGCAAAAAGAGAAAGGGGTATATCAGTTTTTTAAGATGAGGATTCCTTATGGGATTTCCAGATCACGAGCATCTAAATGTTGAGGGTTATTCTTTAAATCACACTTTTGTTTTTCACGGATCCATGAAGCTGTCTGAAAATCCAATTTGTGCTGAAGAATATTCTCATCAGAGAAATAAGATAAAAATATTTTTCATACTTGTGAATCTAGGTGTATTTAATAACCCCTCATGGACGACTAATAAGGTGAAGGAGAAAAAAATGTATTTCTCTTTAGAGAATGATAACAATATTAGTAAAGAATTTGATGTGATTGTACCTCTTGTTATAATCCACTTTTCTGTATTTCCAATACACTGCTGTATCTAATACCCCAAGTACCATTATTTGGAAAACTGTGTTATTTATTCTCAGTAAATTTCAGAGTAACCACTTGTCATCATTCCATTTGAAAATTACAAAATGACAGTATCTATGAACTGCATAGCAAGTCTTTACCATATAAAAATAAACATGAAAAATTAAATAGTTTAGTTAGCTATAAACATTTTTAACATAAATAACCAAATGACATATCTTCAAATAATCATTTAATTTTAAATTTTAAAAAAATCGTATTGAATTTGTACAACACAATTAAGTAGACCTGACATTACCAGGGATTGGGGGCAAAGTTTTCTCTTTTCAATCCATCTTGTTCTTGTATTGTCTGTTTTGAACTTTCTGGAGAAGAGCAAATTGGGACTACAGAGCTTTGAACTAGTAGAAAAGAAAGAAGGGGGATTTATGTGGTGACAGAAGCCAGAAGTGAGTTTTGTTCACTCCTAACCTTGACCCTGCCCCTACTTATTGGTTTGCCCTCAATAAAGTGTGAGGACACTGTCAATGATTCTTTCCCTTGAGTTACCTGGCTTTTAATCATCCAGCCTTATATTCACCATGAAGAAGAGTAACATTTATTGAGTGCTAACCGAGTGCTTGGCACATGCTCTAATTTTTACCACTACAATCTCAGGAGGTAGATGGTAGTATTATCCTCATAACTATAGAGGACAAAAGTGAGGCTTCAGAGTCAAGTAACTGGTCCAATTTCATAGAAGTAGTGACTCGGCTGGAGCTCACTCTGTACGTATACTCTAAACTTGCTCACATATTTTTGAGATGGTCACTGGGGACTAGGGATGTCATCTGTGGGTCACAGTGAATGTTATTAAAAGGGAAACAAAGCTCTGATTTCAGGTTCATTTAATTAACAAACTATTTTACTCAAATCTTAAATTCTAACATACCTACTCATACATTGCAAAAAGATGAGTAGTATTCAGCTGAATTACACAGTCAGCAAGATGACACACCCTACCTACGGGGCTGCCTATGTGTTCTTTAAGAGCGAAGTAAAGCAGGGGAAAAATTTTTTTCTTTATCATATTTTAAGTTTACCCATTAATCTCTACAACAAGATTCTCTATGGTTTGAATATATACAATAAGGTATTTATTTATTTCTTTAGAGAGAGAGAGAGAGAGAGAGAAAGCACAAGCTGGGAGAGGGAGAAGCAGACTCCCCACTGAGCAGGGAGCCCGATGGGGAACTCGATCTCGGGATTCTGGGATCACGACCTGAGTTGAAGTCAGACTCTTAACCGCATGAGCCACCTATGTGCCCCCACAATAAGGTATTTTTTAATTGCATCATTGTGTTTTCTCAACACAACATCTAAACCAAATGGCATCCCTATTATGAATAAATCCTAACTTCACCCTCTCCACCACATTTTTAAAAGATTTGCCGTACTTAAAACCATTCAGAAAATTTTAATGTTTGCTTGCTTTGGTGGGAGGGTGGGGATTAGATCAGGTAACATTTCCATAAGTATGAGTGTTTTTGTTTTCCTTAGTTTTGCTCTTTGTCAGCATTTGGTCCACCTGCCTGATCAGTAAGCTGTGAATGAAGCCAGAAACCTTGCCTTATGGCTTTAGTTATGGTTGAAAAACGCAACAATATTTTCTATTTTACAAAACCTGTTGCTTGGTCGAGCACACGCAGCCAAACTGCTAGGACTTAGCACCGCAACATGGCAGGTTCCTCTCATTCATTAAAATGATTTCCCACTGTTTTAAGGAAAGAGCTTAGACATTAAAGACAAATGTTCTATTTCTCTATGTAGACTTTTTTTTTTTTTTTTTTTTTTTTTTTTAATCCTCTGTTGTTTACAGCCAAGATTCATGTTCTTGGCTCTGGAGTCTAGACTACTCACTCTCACATTAAGTTGTTTCAAGACATGTGCTCTACATTTGTTTCCTAGGATGCAAATAGCCTGGGCATGTGGTGACTGAAACTCGTAACACCAAGGGGATTTAGTTAGATCCATAGAGCTTGGCAAACGTTTTCTTACAAACTGTGTGTAAAGATCGCAAAATAATGCTTTTTTCTTCTCCTTCTTCACCTCGCACCATTAGACAGCTTTTCAGGTTGTTTCTAGGCAACTTTATTAAGAAATTGAATCAGTCAGAATAAACGTATAAAAAGTTGAGGTCAGAGAATATCTTTCAGATGAATCTGAGAATACATCTTCACATCCATTTACATGCGTTAATTGATGAGGATGAGGGTTCTACCTCAGAATAAGAGAAATTCTGACACTAGAGGGCACAGCCACTCATATAGACAAAAGAGAATGGGGGTGCCTGGGTGGCTCAGTGGGTTAAGTTTCTGCCTTCGCCTCAGGTCATGATCCCAGGGTCCTGGGATCAAGCCCCGCATTGGGCTCTCTGCTCAGCGGAGAGCCTGCTTCCTCTTCTCTCTCTGCCTGCCTCTCTGCCTTCTTGTGATCTCTCTCTGTCAAATAAATAAATAAAATCTTAAAAAAAAAAAAAAAAAGAGGAGAACGAAAGATTTTCTTTCCGGAACATTGGATCTGGGGAAACACTGAGGGACAAAGCCATAATACTGCTTTGTATTCACATCCCAGTTCTACTTTCCAGAGCATTTTCACTCAGTATTGTCAGGCTTGTGTCAGAAATCCAGGGAGAAATGGAAAATGATGATTACTTCATTTCCCTTACAGATTAGTTGCCAAAATTTCTTTTTTCAGAGGTTGTTCAGTGGGCCACAAGAGTAAAATAATGTTTACAATGCCCAAATGTTAGAATCTTAGGGAATATCACCCAGAGTCACATTAAAATGAAAGGTGTTTGGAAAGTACATTGCAATTCTAAAGAAAAGGCCATCCCTTCAACTCTGATCTTAAATAAAGTTCTGAGAATGGAATAGAGATTGTCTTTTCCTTGCATTTAAAGTGAGATTTTTCATCATGTATGTGTTTTCATTAGACTTTTTGAGTGACCTCTGCTTTGATTATTTTTGGCCTTTTATAAATTTTTGTGTTTATTTAAATTTGCTTTGAGTTCTTATTTATGTACCTATGTACAGTTACATACATATACATGGGATATACATATACATATATCATATGTATCATTTATATGCACAAATACATATAGATGTATTTGCAAGAAATGGTTCCACAACCACTTCCCACTAGCAAATGAAAACATTATTTCAAAGATTGTCTCTGTAACCTGTGAGCACTTTCAGATAGTGCTTTATTCACTCATTATTTGATCAAGTATCAACACTAATGAAAACTAGATAAAACTCCCTAGTATCTACCGTGCAAACTGTGAATTAATGGTGCTTTTCTTTTTTTCTTTTTCCTTAAAGATTTTATTTATTTATTTGACAGAGAGAGAGAGAGAGAGATCACAAGTAGGCAGAGGAAGAGGAGGAAGCAGGCTCCTCACCAAGCAGAGAGCCCGATGTGGGGCTCGATCCCAGGACCCTGAGACCACGACCTGAGCCGAAGGCAGAGGCTTAACCCACTGAGCCACCCAGGCACCCCAATGGTGTTTTTCTTGAAGATGACAAGAGAACATTCGTTGTAATTGAAGCCCGGATATATAAAAGTCAACAGGACTATAGGACACAGTTCCGTTAAAAACAAATTTTTATAAAGGACTGGGTAAAAGGGAGACAATTTCCTTGCAAAAGATTTTACCATTCATCTAAATAAAATGATCATACCAGAATCAGACTCATCCTGGATATCTTCCCATTTCTTTCTTTTTTTATGATCTAACGAAGTATTTATCTTCAGTAATTCTCCAGCCATTGAGGGCACACATAACCTAGCTCCCCTCCCTCTCCTTTTTTCACACTCACTTTGGGTACTGAATTTTTTTTTTAAGATTTTATTTATTTATTTGACAGAGAGAGATCACAAGTAGACAGAGGCAGGCAGAGAGAGAGAGGGAAGCAGGCTCCCTGCTGAGCAGAGAGCCTGATGCGGGGCTCCATCCCAGGACCCTGGGATCATGACCTGAGCCGAAGGCAGAGGCTTAACCCACTGAGCCACCCAGGCGCCCCTGGGTACTGAATTTTTTTATTGAAATACACATTACAGACTCTTTTCCCAGCTTTATTGAGATGTAATTGACATATAACATAAGAATGCACCCCCAAGCAGGAAGCTGCAGTCTTTTTGTAACCCAACGCTGGGAACAAAGTCCTATCACATCTGCCATATTCTCATTTGAAGAGCCTCACTCTGTTCAACCTACATTCTGGAAGAGAGACGACACAAGTGTGAAAACACCAGGAGGCTTCCTCAACTATTTAAATAACAAGAACTCTACTAGAGGCAACCTGTAAGAGAGCCTCAATGACCACCACCTCCTGGTATTGTATTTCAATAAATAAACTCAGAACCCAAAGTGAGCGTGAAAAAAGGAAAGGGAGAAGAGCAAGGTTATGTGTGTACAGCGTGATGATTTGATATACATATATATTGTGAAATGATTACAGTATGATTAGTTAACACATCTATCACTCCCTGCACTTGTGTTTGTGTGTGTGTGTGTGTTTGTGTGTGGTAAGAACTTTGAAGATGTGCTCTCCTGGCAACTTTCAAATATATGATACAATATTGTTAACTAGAGTCAACATGTAATACATTACATCCCCAGACCTTTTCAAAATCTTATAAATTGAAATGTATAGCCTTTGACCACCTTCACTCATTTTCCCTATCCCACTCCATCCCTAACCCTGGCAATCAGCAATCAACAAACTGCTCTCTTTTCTATGAAATCTGTTGTTTCACATTCCACGTGTAAGTGAAATTATACAGTATTTGTTTTTCTCTCTGACTTAGGTCACTTAGTATAATGCCCTCAAGGTTTATCCATGTTGTTGTAAGTAGGTAGAATTTTTTTCTTTTTGGTGGCTGAATATTCCACCCCATATATATTTTAATATAATTCATTAATTAGTTAATGACTTTATTTATTTTATCAGGCCTGCTTCTCTGGTCGGGCTTGCTGGTTAGAAGGGACTAGAGGCTGTACTCAGCAGTTAAGCAGGCTACACATTTGCTTTCCTGCCCTGGTGGGGCTGGTTAGAGTAGCTGGCTAGGGTGAACTGCTGAACTGCCCGCTGAACCTCCTGGCCAGATAAGGCCACAACTGCAGAGCCACTGGCTGGGAAATCTCCGCTCAGGCACGCGGCAAGGAAGAAGGCAATCCCCCCAGACCCGAGTGCTGGCTGCGGTAAGCCCCACCTCCTCCTCCCTATCTCCTATCCCCAGGGTCTCCAGGAGGCAAGATCTGAGGAAGTCTCTTGGGAAGCATCCCACAATGCCAGGAGACCTTGGTGTTCACCTTAGATTCCCTCCCCCATTGGAGACACAAACTGTAGGCCCAGGGGGATCTTGTTGTGGCTCTGTGCTAGCCTGGGGGAGGGGAAATGCCATCAGAGTGTAGCAGCTCCCTTCACCCACCTAGTGCTCTCTTCTTGGGTCTCTGTTGTCAGTCTCACCCTTGGATTTTAGGATTTTCTCAATGGGGTGTTGTCTATGAATTATCTAGGGTCTTCTTGTGAGGGGGACTGAAGTTAGGAACAACAGAGGATGCCATCTTGATGGTGTCATCATCTTTATTCTTTTTTTTTAAGATTCATTCATTTATTTTAGAGGTGGGGGAAGGGGCAGAGGGAGAGGGAGAGAGTCCCAAGCAGACCCTGCACTGAGCACAGAGCCCCACACAGGGCTCATCCCACACCCCAACATCACGACCCTCGCCAAAACCAAGTGTCAGAATCTCAATTGACTATGCCACCCAGGTGCCCCTTCACTCTTTTGCTGTAATCCATTGGTCTGTGTCTTGCCTGGATGCCCAGCTAGGCCTGTCCCTCTCTGTGTTTCTTGCGTGCACAAAATTATCAAAAGTAAATAGAACCCAGATGATTCTTCCCTCCTTTCTCAGAGAGGGAGGGCAAGCTGAGCTCTAGCACCACAAAAGGACAAAATCACACCTTCTCTGAACACCTGGACTCAAGCTGAGGTACAGCCTCAGGCCCCAGCCCAGAGCTAATGAGAAGGCAGGCACTTAGAAAGGCCAGAAGTCAGGCAGGCTAGGAGGGAAAGCAAGGATGAAGACCACTTCAAGGGGACTAGGAAGTTGGTAATGAGACACACCTTAGAGCATTTTCCTTTTACCACAGACACATACCCCACCTTCTGACATCAGCCACATGACTTCATTCCTCTTAGCACTTCTGAACACACCACACATATAGACTGCAGATAAGGGAATAGAACACACTTCCTATGAGTCTAAGCCATTTTGAATAATCAGTAAGTTACCTTATATTTATTTTTTTAAGATTTTATTTATTTATTTATTTATTTGAGAGAGAAAGCACTAGAGAGGGAGAGACCAAGCATGAGTGGGGGTCAGATGGAGAGAGAGAAGTAGGATCCCCACTGAGCAGGGAGCATGATGATGAGAGGCTTGATCCTGGGACCCCAGGATCATGACCTGAGCCAAAGGCAGACTTTAACTGACTGAGCCCCGCAGGTGCCCCTATATTTATTATTTTTAAGGTGAACTTAGCATTGAAATTCTGGACAGTTTAAGAAGAAAACAGTTTTGATAATTTCATGGATTTTGATATTAACTTGAATTATTTGAATACACAATAGGTATTCAATAAGTTTATAACTTCCTTATTTTAAATACAGCAGATGAAATCATATATCTAGATATCTATTAACTACTAATAGTAACTACCCAATATAATATAGTTTATAAAGTAGGAGGTTTTCTAATCTTTCAAAACAAGCATTATAAAAGAATTCTCTTGCAATCAATAATCTCCATTATTTTTATCAAAAGAAATGAAAAATATTTGTAAGATGGATGCTTTCTACATTTTGTTTTATTAGAAATTCTGGCTCAGAGAGCTGGGGGTCATAGACCACCATCCAGCTCAATTAAATGTTTAAGAAATGAAGTCGAATCTAGTCCCTCTGAACCTAGCAGTGCTCAGATTCTTCACGGAACAATTTTATTGTTTCTCCTTAACATCATGGAACAATTTTACTAAACGGTACACAGTATGTTTTTCCTCAAGATTTTAAACATGTGAATAATCACGTTGGTCTTTGCCCTATCAGATTTCTGATGTGAATCTCGCCAAAATTTTATGACTAACACATATTTCTAAGCCAGCATCTAATCAGTATTATGTAAGCTATAATACAACTGAACTCAAACCAGAATATTTTTAAACTAAAATACATATCTTCCTAAAGTCTTATCTGTTGGGGAAACCAATGTGTACATTTAGTTGAATTCATTCTTTACACCAGATGTATATTTATTTCAAAGTCAATATATTTTAAGTCAACCTTCAAAATGCTTCTCTTACCACTTTGTTATGTTCTCACCACAGTATATTATTTAAATGATACTCCATTACTAACTTTGTGGGTACAAGCGGATTCCAGAAGAAAATAGAATCTTTCAAAATTAAAGGTATTTAGAATCGACCAGGATCAGAACTTTACAAAAATAGAAATATACGCATTCACACAAGAAAAACAATTACCCACACATCCCATTTTCTCCCGTAATAAAACAGATTAACAATGAGTCTATTTGTCACTAAGCAAATGGGAAGAGACACAAAATAGCTCCTTATGCTTCTCAGGAAAGCCATGGATTCTGTAACCTTGTCATTCTTTCCCTCTCTCTCTCTCTCTTTTTTTAAGGAGATGGATTTTTAAAAAAGATTTTATTTGAGAATGAGCATGCGAGAGAGCATGAGTAGGGACGGGGCGGGGGGAAGGCAGGCAGAGGGAGAGGGAGAAGCAGGCTTCCCGCTGAGCGGGGAGCCCAATGAGGGGCTCGATCCCAAGATCTTGCGATCATGACCTGAGCCAAAGGGAGACACTTAACAGACTGAGCCACCCAGGGAACCCTCTCTTTCCCTCTTTTTAACCACAAGTTGTTATCATTTGAGTAGTTCTTCAAAGGCTAGGAAAGTGGAAAAGATGAGGTATTTTTAGAGTTTATATTTTTATTTCTTAAGACTGGGTTTACTTGTCTCATTGTGGAGCAACTAAAGTAAAACCAAGAGAAACAATGATGCCTGGCAATTACTGAGCAACTATTATATGCCAGACACTATCTTGGACTCTTCACATCTGTTTCATTTGACTCTCCCCACAACCTTACAAGATAAATGGCAGCTTCTATTTTTATGGAAAATCAAAATCAAACTGAGTATCTGAAGTTAAGGAAATGTTGGAGGTGGACTGTTAACTGGGACCACCTGTCCGACCTCAAAGACCATACTTCCTCTTCACTTTGTCGTCTTGACTGTAATCTCTATACTTCTCTTTAAAATATGGAACACTAGGGCTAGCTTTGTAGCATGCCGCAATTTGGGGTCCAGGATATTTTCATTTCCTCTTAAGACATTCAAACAACAAAAGCCAAAAGAATTCCTATTTCCTGTTCCTGTTTTCCGAGTATTCCAAACTTCTATTCTTCACAGTGCCAAAGCCTCACCCCCTCATTAATAACGGACTAGCATTATCACATTCTCTTGAGTTCAAGATTCCTGCCAATCATTCTCATACCTGGCACTCACTCCTGAGAACACTTTCCTTGGTCCTTCATTTCTGGGGTAGACATCTACACATTATTGCTACAATTTTTTTTACTACATTTTTGGTTAAGGATCTCCTTTCCTGAATTGCAGCACAGTTCGCAGTCTTGTGGGTCTTTCCCAACAAGTTCAGGGGCAGAATTAGACCCCTGAGGGGCTGTTTTGAGTAACTATTTTTCTCAATTCCCAAAAGGAGCGTGTATGGCTAATATCGTTCTAGGTGCAAGAGAGATGAAATAATTTATTACATTCGATGGGTGTCTTAGGACATTAGGATCTAATGCCCTCAGAACCCTATTGACAAGACTGGTAGAGTGTCTTCTATTTAGTCTGTGTCCATTCTGCATACTCTCCTAGGATCATAGCATTTTCTCAACAGTCAGGAAAATATTTCAAAATACCTCTGGGTTTTGTTTCCTCCTTTTATTCCTGTAACTTTTTACTTCACTCAGTTAAGTATACTGTACTCATAGCCTTGGCAGAGTCTCGTGACAATACGTAAAAAAGAAGAAGTTTATAAGTCCCAGAGCAGGAGAGGATTCCACAGTATCGATAACATGTCTTGGCAAAGCAGGTGAGGGATGAGGACCAGGGCAATAAAGCTGTTGCTCCTCCTTCCCCAGAAAAGGAAGTGCCTCTGCTGGGTTCTGAGCAGAAGGGAGGGCAACTAGTGATTCTGAAAGCAGTGGAGTTTCCCAGCCCAGGTTCTAGACCCTGCATCTGTGTGTGAGCAAGAACTAAGAGAGAAAAGGTGGCTTGCAAAGGCGGGGCTGTTAGAAGATTTGCAAAATACCTGGCACCCCAAATGTTATCTGGAAGTAGGTGAGGCACTCTGGGCCAGTGGAATGGACATCCCATTGGCTATGTCTGTGAACCCCCAACCAGTGACTGCCTCACCTGTTCCCAGCAAACCCCAAATCTTAACACAGTGTAAGATACCAGAACTCATGTAAAACTTTGTGGGGGCAAGGATGTGAAACTCCAGGAAAAGCCAGGATTAAGTTCCCTATTGATGGAACAGAATGAGGGCTGAAAGTAAAAATTAAAACAAACAAAAGTAATGCCTGAGTTTTACACCAAGGTCATACCCATGGTGGTCTTCAAAGCAATACCAAAGTGTTAAAAGGGCAGATCTATTTGATTTGTTTTCTCATATATGATTAAATTTCAACTTAGACAAGTAGTTCGCCACAGGAGTAAGGGGCAGGCCTGGGACCTGAGTCTTCCTGGTTCAATTTATGTCCTACTTACATTTTGAAAACAGTTTTATTGTTATAAAGTTAACCAGGGCTCACCATGAAAAGATTCAGACAATGTGAAAAAATATGAGATCTCAATGAAAATCAACTAAAAATCTCACCTTATTGACTACCCTTAAAGACTTATCTCTGTGGATTCTTAGCTTATGGATATATGGATACACCTTTATACAGGTGAGATGGTTCTCTAAATATTTTGAAACCTGTTTTCCCTCTCAGCAAGGCATTGTGAACATTTTTTCCATATCAATAAATTAGATGTACATTGACATAAATATATATAAAGATACAAAAAGGGTAAAAGATAACCTGGCCAGGTAGATATATATGTGCATTTTTAATTCAGTTCCATAATTACTAAGTGCCTTTTTATGCCAAACATCATGCTAGGAATTAAGAAAAGAGATGAATAGAATACAGATGCTGCCCTAGTGTAGGTCCCAATTTAGTAGGGGAAGCAGGGAAATATAATCAGAATAGTGTAACCCCTGAATATAATAGGGGTACAAAATATGGTCTGCTGGATAATCTGCACCTTTATTTGTATAGTACACAAATTGATGTTTCTTTCTACTTCTCTAGTTCCCATTACTATAATTTCTAAGCAGATTTTGCATACTGAGAGTCCTGTGTCCTCATTGAGTGCTTCAGACTTAGCTTTTTTTTTTTTTTAAAGATTTTATTTATTTATTTGACAGACAGAGGTCACAAGGAGACAGAGAGGCAGGCGGGGAAGGGGGGGAAGCAGATTCCCTGCTGAGCAGAGAGCCTGATGTGGGGCTCCATCCCAGGACCCTGAGATCATGACCTGAGCAGAAGGCAGAGGATTAACCCACTGAGCCACCCAGGCACTCCCAGACTTAGCTTTTAATTTGTAATAATTTTCAAATAATTCACTTGTTAGATGTTTATAAAAATATGAATAAGTGCACCAAATGTGTAAAATTCAATTATCATAATGAAGAAATAATCCCTTTCATAACTAAATGGCTAGAACACTTTTTTTTTTAAAGATTTTACTTATTTATTTGACAGACAGAGAGAGATCACAAGTAGGCAAAGGCAGGCAGAGAGAGAATGTGGGGCTCGATCCCAGGACCCTGAGATCATGACCCGAGTCAAAGGCAGACGCTTAACCCACTGAGACATCCAGGTGCCCCAGCTAGAACTCTTCTGTTAGCCACTTCACTGTTGCCACTACAGACAAAATTAGAATGTTAGCAATGTATTGCATGATGCATTATCTTTGAGTGTTATTTTGACATTTTGAAGGTCACTAATTCATGACATTCTGTTTTATATAATCCAGAACAGTGACACTAATGAAAATTTCTGCCCAGCAGATCACAGAAGTAGCAGACCTATGATACTGATTTATGATATCTGCATATTGAGATGTATTCTATAGTTTCTGTATGCCTGTTAACATCTGCTCAACATGCACAATGTCTTGTTATATTTGAGGATAGGAAACTTATGAACATACTGTGACCTAGGAATACTTACAGAAGAGAATTTATTAAGTAAAGTTTAAATTCATACAAATTGAATACATAATTGATGCACTTAGAATATGCAAAATAACTGTTTAGTTTAGATTAGGTTAATTGGGAAAAGATTTCTGGAGGAAATGAATTGCCAGTTGCATTTTGAAGTAATTAATAGATATAAGAAAAGAAAAAAATATACATACAGAGAAACAATTCAAGACATGCAATTTATGGCATATTGGGTGGTTTAACTACTCTTCTGAGAAGTATCCATCCATTCTTTTATTCAATGGACATGCAATGAGCACAGTTTATACCAGGAACGGTGCTAGTCATGTAATACAGCATTCCTGTCTTTAAGCTTATGGTTTCATGGAGGAGATAGGCAAGTAAAAATATACCAGGACACAGTAGGGTAAAAAAAAAAAAAAAAATTAGATTCTTTTCCCAGAACTGTAGGATACTGGTAGGAAACAGAGAAATTAAGTTAGGAAAATTGGCTTTAGAGTGCCTACTAAGCATCAGCTAATAATGATGCTTATTGTTAATAATAATAATAATAATAATATAATAATGTTAATAATAATTACACCCCATTTCTCTCCTTCCTTTTTCATCAAGTTTCTCTAAAAAGAGGTCTGCATTTCTTGCCCCAAGACCACTCATACTGTAACTCTTTGCAGTCAGGCTTTTGGGCCGGTACCTCTTATTATCCTATATAATCAGAAGCCCTCAAGGACTCCTTGGTTGCCCAGCCCCTAGGTCTTTGGTTACTCCCTGGATGACCCCTTTTTTAACCTTCACCTCCCTTCCAGAACATGTTCTTGACATGCTTCCCTGTCACTGCAGAGACCACTGGGGTCTCGTCTCACTCCACTTCTTTGTTCCACCTCTTCAATGCAGGCATTCCTCAATGCAGGTCATCTCCTTTCTCTTACATACTTCCACTCTCTCCTGACAGTGTCATCTGCTTGTATGAGCCCCATTCTATACAGGTGATTCCAAATTCTGTTTCTAGAATCCTGACTGTTCTTCAGATCCTCCAGGAACCAGCTTTTGCTGAGTAAGTTCTACCTTGACGTATTACCTAGGCAAATTCTATTAATCATGCTTTTTTGTTTTCTGTATTTTATGACGCTCTGACATCTGGGGCCTTGCTGACCAGGAAAGACTGCCCCTCCCAGGGTTAACTAATTCCTAGAGATTGAAAACAACATGCCTTCCAGCACTCCTTTGACAGAAAAAACAACCAATTCCAAGTTTCTACTCCAACCTGCCTCCTATCAGGCTCCTGAAGCCCGGGACACTAGTGCCTTGCCCTATATCATCCCAGGGCCAGGTACTAGAAACCTAGAAACCACTACTATGTTCAACTATCCAATCCTAAGCCTACTTAGCTGCCTACTCTGTCTTGCCCATTCCTTCCCCTGAAAATAACAATAAAGGCTTTTGCCCGTGCTTTTCCTTTGTTCCTTCTGCCTTCTGACCAATCCTGGTGCTTTGCCATATAGGCATGCCACGCTTCCTATTGCTAGAGATCTATGAATATAAAAACTTATTCTGTGACACTCATTCTCATGTCTATGTGTATTAACACACCCGATTTAAATAAAGCCAAGGTACATTTTAAAACACAACTGAGCCTATACCGTTGAAAATAAACTTCTCCTCCTCCTATATTGCCCCATGTTTGTATTAGTACCGTGATTCTTGAAATCAACAAGAGCCAAACCTTCAGAGCCGCTGTGGTATCTCCTTCTCTCTTGCTGCACACACGTTATTGCTTACACATCAACTATTATCTCTACACAATTATATCTTCCTCTTTCCATTGACATGGCCCTGATGTGATCTTCCATCGTTTCTCACTGAGATTATGACAGTTCCCAGTCAAGCTTCCTATTTCCCACTTCTCCCAGGTCCAATCCACTTTATAAAATGGGTCCAGATTCATTTTCCAAAATCCATCCCCAGTCATACCGCCCGCCTGTTCAAAAACCTTCAGTGCCCCCCTCATTTCTCATCTACTGCATTAAAATCATATTCTTAGGCTAATTCAAAAGATAAAGTATAGTCCAAGACACGGAATAAGAAGTAAGAGGAGCCAATGTCTTAAAAGCTAAAGGGAAAACAAATTAATTGGATGATTATTATGAGCATCTACTTCCATGTTCCATTTAGTTAAAATACTGCATTAAAGTGAAACACAAATAATCACATATCCCAGTATCATATTATCTGCAGTCATATTGCAGACAGAGGTAGAGACACTGCAGGACTAGGCAGTAGTTTGTTAAGGAAAATCCAAAGGCGAAGCTCATTAGGGGTAAAAGGTCAAAGCCCTCCTGCTTTTACTGATTCTGAAGCCCTCAGAGTGATTTTCAGGCTCTGCCTGTGTTCTCTGATTCCTTGCTTATGGGAAAACCTATCACTCTTCTCCAGTAGATACCTCACCATCCCTAAAGTCTAGAGATAATTTTGTGTTCAAAATGGGATACTACATACCTAGTCCAAAATTTTTAGTATAATCTCAAAACAGAGGAGCATCTGTTCACACACAAAAAAATAATGGTCCATGATGCGGTTTTCCATAGGAGTGTAGACTGACAACAGATTGTGATCTAACAATTTGTATGTGTTGTCACAACAATAAAACTATATTGAGTAATACAAAAATGCTTAAGTTAATTAAAGCAGGAAACATGCATACCATTACAGAGTATATGCTAGGAAAAACAAAAATTCCCTAGAACCAAGCAAAACATTTGTTTTCCTTCTTTCCTTGATATTCACTTTTTTCCCCTTAGCCAGACATGGGATATTATTGGTTATAAATAACTTGTGGTCAAGTTTCAGCTTTTATTTTTCTTTTATAATTATTATTATTTTTTTAACCAAAAACTGCTCTTTATTTCAGTCTGAATATGCAACAGCCCCTATCCCCACCATGTAGGCCCCTCCCTGCAACCCCAACTTTGCCCTGTGCATCTCCCATCCCCGGGACCATGTGCCTCCCCACACCTCTCCAGAAGTGACCCTCCTTCAGCAGGATCTGGCTCAGCCCAGAAGGTGGGCTTCAGCCTCTGAATTTGCCCACCGGTGGTTTCGACGGCCAAGACCCCAGGCCCTGCTGGTCCAGGAGGAGGGACAGCTGCCTGTGAGCTTCCTGGTAGGGTCCGGCCTTGGCTGCCTTGTAGGTCTTCAAGGCCAGGAGCTGGGGCTTCCCGAGAGCTCTGGCCACCTGGCGGAAGGCTCAGAGAAAGGCTGCTTTGCAGAGGAGGGAGGGGGGCCTGAGGCCGGGCATCGGCCTTCACATGCCCAATGGCCAAGTCCACGACCTCAACATTGGTGTCCCCCAGGCTCCAGTTGAGGCTCAGGCCATGGCAGGTGTTGGGGGTAGGATCCAAGGGGGTCACATCATAAACTATGTGGATGCTGAGATATACACTGAGATATGTGGATGCTGAGATACCATCCCGGGCTGAAAACCAAACAAAACATGTCCCACCCCCTCTTCCATCTCAAACTCAAAGACGTGCTTTGCTTAGCAAACCTCTGTTGCACAGCATTGTGGCATTATATGACGGGGCAAGAGAGAGCCACAATGGAGAGGGGACAAGGTAGAAATCTGGGTTCTGTGATTGTCCCGAAGGCTATAGTGATGCCAGAAGCCTGTCGTGAGCAAGTTGATACTCCACGTATTTTCAGGGACCCACAGCTTTGGTACAGGTTCCTGCCTGCCATTTCAGGATTCAGGGATCACTTCCTGGAGTGTGCTAAGGAATTTTATAGTCAAAACAATTGTTTGAACATATGGTTACACTCTCCAAAAATGCAGCCTAAAAATTCAGGATGAACTTATGTGAGAAGATTTAAAGCAGCAGGCATTCAAGTGTAGGGTTTTTTTTTTTTAATGTATTTTTACAATGATCTCATAGTATCAGTGCAGATCTCACTTGAGTACAGAAAAAAAATGAGACTTTTCTCATAATTACTGAAGGTATTATTGCTGATTTTATTTAACTTATAAAGTTAAATCAGTTTATTTAACTGACTTTATTTAATTTAGGGCATGTCTCTCATCTCAGGCAGCTGTCTTATTCTATTTACAAAGCCAGATGTATGTTGATTCATATTTTAAAAGAAAGAAAGAAAATACTATGCCAAAGGGATAAAATCAGGTTTTTCTTGTTGTAAATTTTAACTAACCTCAATCCATTTAATTTCATTGAGCACCTAGTATTGTGAAGATTACATTCAGTAAGGACAAACAAAATAAAAAATAAAATCATCACCCCGACTTTAGGTTTAGCACCTAAATAGGAGACCTGTAGAAAGGTGGAAAGAAACTCTACCATATGGTGTAATCGACACTATGGTAAAGGACAACAGAGGGTCCCCTAGAGCATAGAAGAGGGGCATCTAGGGACTTCTGGGGGAGGAGCTCCCTGAGTTTAATGTCTAAGGATATGAAAGAGTTAACCTGGTGAGCAGAGGAGAAGATAGGCTTTCCAGACAGGGGAGGAGCAAGTGCAAAGCCTGGAACTATATATGCAAGGACTTCCACTTGGAGGTAAGCGGGGGTGGGTGGTAGATGAGCAAAGAAAGGTTCAGGTCTCATCCCCAAAGCACTCTCAAAGTGCATGAGACTTGCCTGGGACATGTTTCCCAATGCCTACCCCATGGCCACAAACACATGCTTGTAAAATCAGATTTGCCGTGGTTAGGAACCTTTCATGGTATTAAGATCCCTGGAGGAGCTTTTCAAAAACTGTTTCCTCAGTCCCAGACTCAAAGATTATGCCTCAGTAGGTCTGAGGTGGGATCTGAGCACAGTATCTCCCCAAGTGATTCTAGTGTTCAACCAGGGTCAGGAATCAACAGGGGCTGCTGAATTTTAACAAGCTCCCAGGTGGATGATTATGTTCATTACTTTTCTAGAATTGCTGCCCTGAAGCTTGTTGAGCACAAGTTCAACAACTGTCTTCATCAAAGCAATTGTCTCCCAAGTGCACTCCCTGGACCAGTAGTATCAGCATGACCTGTGTACTTCAAAATACCAACTCCTAGGCCCCACCTAGACTTCCTGGATCAGAGTCCACAGGTGAGCACGGGTTGTGCTCGAACAACCCTCCAGGTGACTCTGATATATTTAAGTTTGAGAACCACTCAGTAGAGAGAAATTGGTGTACTGGGTGTGTACACTGGGAAAGAAGGGAAGGGGATGTACTACACAATTCTCTCCCTAAGTTGAGAAGGTAGAACATTTTTATAATTTTTCTTTCTTGGAATGAGGCACATTTCTCCATGAACTGCAAACTAAGAAAAATAAAACAGATGACAAATGATGCTTTTAACTTGCCTGTTGCTAGTATTTGACTTTCTACTAGCCATCCCATCTCCTTCAGGCTCCCACAGCTTGATTATTATTTACAAGAGCCAGGAAATGGCAAGACTTTAAAATATCAACTCTTTGTGAAACCCTAGGCATGTGCTTTCCACATTCTTACTTTTTCAAAATGCATTTGACTTGGCACATCACATTTTGTCTCCCCAGGATTTCCTTTAAAAAGCCAGGGAAGGAACGTCTGATTTTCTTGAGAGAGAGGCATGGAGGTCCACTGTGGCCCAGGATTGGTTAATGCTTTAGGTGTTCTCAAATGTCTACATTTTTTGGCCAGTTCTTAGACACTTACATTATTGGCAAAGCAAGAAATGGCAATTAAGTTTCAGTGAAAAGCACTTTGAATTTTGATATTATCTATTATTTCTGGCTTTAGGTTTTCCTTTTTTCCTTTTTTTGGCATTGTAGAGACATGGTTTCAAGTAAGGGCACTGTAGCTTCTGGCTCTAGGCCTTCGTATTTAATATTCCTGAAACTCCATTTGCTTTAGATGTAAAATAGGGATAATAATCCCCCCCCTTTTTTTAACATGCTTACTGTTAGGAGTAGATAAAATGAAGCATATGTCACATTGGAGCTGTTCAGTTATGTTCTCTTACTAGCCACCCTTTACTGAACTGTCAGAACTTCTAGGTTGGTCTGGAATATTCTTAATTTTTTTCTTCTCTTCCCAGTGATAAGCCTGGCATAAGAAAAAGCATTGCAGTGGATGGGTCATCTCATGGGGGCTAGCAAACTGTTTACAATGGAGACAGAGTCATATGAGTTAATTATAAACATTAATTCAGTTAATTCAACTCAGATGCCGGTGATTTTTGGACACGACTTTGAACCCATCCTTTATCTTTTTGTTTGGACAGCTTAAAAAATATTTATAGAACAGATTTCAAGGCTCAGCCATGAATGCACCATTCCCTCAGTACACAGAAAACTGTAAGAAAATGATCTAGAACGGGGCAGTTGGCTCGGGCCTGAGTGCATCTTCAGACTCAGCCCATGTGTATACAGTTGGAAAGTGCAGTGCATAATTCTTTATCTGATAAAACACCTTAAAATAAAGCTAATGGTAATACAGGACCACAATCTGACAATTTGTGCGTGGAAACTGATGTGTTCTAAAATACATTTTTTTACTAATAGAGGTAATGTTGCTCGTTTACTTTACATTAAGTAATACCCTGGCCGGTCGAGGGCAACACCTGTAAACAAACCTAA
Organism: Enhydra lutris kenyoni; assembly: GCF_002288905.1. NCBI lineage: Eukaryota > Metazoa > Chordata > Mammalia > Carnivora > Mustelidae > Enhydra > Enhydra lutris. The sequence continues at coordinate 49,524,622 of NW_019154085.1, forward strand.
CGCCATTTCTGCAACATAATATATTAGTATTCACATTAGTTAAAGGAACCTCACATTCAGCTCATGTTTTGCCACAAAATCAGCTCAGATCTGTTCAAGATTCACAACCAAAAAAGAAGGAAACATTTTAGAGTTTTCAGAATTTTCTTACTTTCAGAATTATGGATAAACCACTGAGGACCTGTACTATATCTCCCTTTGGGGAGTTTTCAATCCTATTAGTTTGCTATATTCAAAAATCCATACATCTCATGGGCAAGATCCAAAATAGCGTTTAAAACCACTTGCTCAAATCATAAAAGGGCATAAATTATTTCAAATTCTGCTGCCATCCTTAAACTTGTGTTGATAATACCAGAAATGTGCACAAGTTATGGCTTTTAGTTTACTGTGATGGTTTTAAGTTACTGGTGGGAAAAGATAATTATCAAGTTAGAATAAAATGTAGTCTGCCAACTTATTTAATAACTGTTTTCCAGGGTTGATAGAAAGGAAATTCAAGGGAAATTATTTGCCAAGTAAAGAAAATAAGACTTCAAAACAATCATTGACGTTCTAGCTCCTGAAAACTGTTGAGCAAGTGATCATTGACCATGATTCTTCCAGCCCATTCACTCCTCCTGGTCCATTCGCCAGGTCTTAGAGGACTGTAGAGCTTGCGGGAGCAGTAGAGCAGTCAAATGGATGGATGCAAAGTTTCCATGAGACCAAAATGAGAAAGAAAGTGTGTGAAAAACACTTTATGAAAAACACTTTTGGCTGGGTCTATTTTGGATTTTCCTAGGGATACCTAAGCTCAGAATATCTTTGCATGGGATCTCATGGGCATATTTATTCACTCAGTCTGTTTCCTGATGAAGGGTAACAGAATATGCTACCCAAAATGTGCCACTTTAGCATAAGAACTGTCTTGAGACAAAGTAAGCACAAAAAAATCTCCCCTGCACAACCCCTATTTATGTAAGAGCAGGGTACAGATTTTCAGAGGCATCTCTCCCTACCTCCCCACCAAGAAGGACAAATGTTAATCAGGGAAAGACAATTTAAGACCCTATCAGCCTGGAAACAGTACCAGAGGAATCTACATGACAAACGTTTCTAACTAGCCTTTATCTTTGCCCTTGGAAACCGAAAACTGCTGTCCTTTGTCCTGCCACTTTTTTCCAGAAATGTGTTATTCTTTGTTGATGATGCCGTATAAATCAAAGGGCTAAAGCAACCTCAAGTTAGTCATTTTTCCAGGGGTATCTCCCATGTATATATAAGGTAAAAACATGTTAATAAATTTCCGTTTGCTTTTCTCTTAGTCATCTTGTATTATAGGGTCTTAGTCAAGAACTCAGAAGGACAGGGGTAAATTATTTTCTCTCCCCTACACAGAAAAGAAAGGGTAACTTTTGTTGACCTTAGTAGTCAGCTCCCAGCTTATATGACGTACAAATGGATGCTCAGTTAATACTACTATATTACACTACTTGGGGGAAATGAGACCATATTTAAATTAAAAATGATGTCAAAACTACGAATCCCAAATAATTAGTAAATTACTTCTTATTAGTACATCATTTTGTATTATTCTACTACAAGAACATAGTAATACTTAAATGTTCTAGTCAGCTTTACTGAATATACTAATATGCATAATCTCTGATAATTGTCTGATCAACATCATATAAGTATGTATTTTGAAGAGAGTAAGTAGTATTGTAAGTAATGTATTTTGAAGAGAGCTTCTTAGCCTCACCTGTCCTTATATGAAGATATGCAGCTGTTAATAAAAGGAAAATGAAGATCAAAAAGCATTCTACAAAAGGCTTGCTTCATTGCCCTACCCTTCTTTGAATATTCTGCTCTATCAGATCCTTTCATTTTAATGAATGTGATCTATTTATTTTTGGTAATAGCATCTCGGGAGCACTTAAACCATGCTTGAGCTTCACAGTCTAGGCAGACATTTGACTATTTAGAAGGAGTGTATATGTGTCTCTAAAAAAGCCAAAGTATACAGTAAAAACCAATAAAGGAACTGGCTAAAAGAAACATGAATCAATCCTTTGGGCAAATGGGAGCATGGAGTGAAATGATGCTTTATCTACACATCTGGTTTGCTAATATATGCAAGGAAGGATTGTTTGAAACATCTTCTCTGTAATTATTCCACTTTAAGTAAATAATGTCCTCCATTCATCTAATGTTGGACCATGATGGGGAGGGAGGATGTTGTGGGGTGGGAGAATGGTTGCAAGTGTGGAATGATTACATAAATAGGGAATAAGGACACAAAAGTATGGCTTTTAAATTTTCATCAGTTTCATCTTTAATGCCTATAGGTTTCAATTTCATGATCAACAAACATTTACTGAGTGTCTATTATAGACCAGACATTGGGTGAAAAAGGCCCCCACATACAACATGTGAATAAATTCCCCACCCGCATTGTTCTTAATGTATGATTGATTATATATTCCTTTCATAAATGCCATGAATTTCTAGAAATAAGGGGAAGTGATTTTGAGTGTGTTACTTTAAGTTCCAGCGCTTTGAAGCTATTAATATGTTTGTATTCCTATAAATTCATCCTGCTTCCAATTGTAGCAATAGCATAAGAACATGTTGACTTCAGGACACATGGCTTTAAAACATGACTGTACAACAGGGTTTGGCACTGCCCCAAAGGACCAGGATATTTGGTGCAGAAGCCTTGTTTTTAAGCACTTCTTTATGAAGAGAAAGGAGGGGGCCAGTTCTTTGATGGCCTCATTCTTTCCCACAAACCCTAGCCACATGTTTATGCAGAGAACATAATGGAACACCTCCATCGTGAAGCTCTACCACCACCAAAAACAAATATTCCCACCTCTTGAGTTCCTATCACTCAACAAAATTGAAACAAATCTAATGGGTAAACACATTGGATCAACCATTATTCAACAGACACACGTTCTGCAAGGAAAGAGTCACAGTTAGCTATTCAAACACTTGGGACCCAGAAGGTTTAGAGATAAGCTAAGTGATGACAGAATATAGCCATCAGTGTTCACATTTAGTACTTAAAAGCTGTTGATCAGAGACTTCAGGGCCCTTGAGATAAATGTCTTCTTAGAACATGTTTATAGTAGTTCATTTTCAGTGTAATTTTTAGACCCATGAACAGAAAAAATTTTCCTTCTATGCTTCTCCAAAGGAGATTTAAAAAGTCTACAAAACTAAGCAAACCACAAAACTTCTATGAATCTGTTTCCTGGTCCTGCTGGATATATAGAATAATATTCCCATGCATGGAAAGAACCTGTTGGTGCACTTGAGATTCATCCACAATGCAGGGCAGGTTATTTACAGCAAAACAAGTCAGCCATTAGTCCTGTCCATTAACAAGTTCTGGTGACTTACCAGGCAAAGAGATATGTACATGACTGGGGCATGGACCAAAATGTAAGTCCAGATCTTGGACCCAGGAGCCCCATTAAAAAACTAGCAGTTGTAGAGGTGCCTGGGTGGTGCCATCAGTTGGGCAGAAAACTCTTGATTTTGGCTCAGGTTGTGATCTTAGGGTTGTGGAATTGAGCCCCACATTGGGCTCAGTACCTAACATGGAGTCTGCTTGAGACTCTCTTCCCCTGCCACTCCCCTATGAAATAAGTGGATAGATCTTAAAAAAACAAAAACAAAAACAAAAAATAAGTAACTAGCAGTTGTGTTACAAGGAGAGTTATGATGTGCAGAACAAAAGGGTAACTGTGTTTGAGCACTAAGTCTTTGCTTCCTAGTCAAAAAATTAGGATAAATGCTAGGTAAGTGTCAATAAAGGTATCCAACTTACCTTGGGTAAGTCACTTAACTCTCAGTGCTATTGTATCATCTCTAAAATTGGGACATCAATAGCACCCATATCATAATGTTCATCATAATGATGATTACTGTCTAGTAATCATCTTAGATGATTGATTACTGTCTAGTAATCATCATTACTAAGAGATGAGAGAGAGAGAGCTTATTATCAGGAAGTCACGCCACAAAAGTAGTCTGCATTCAAGTATATAACATCTGGAACATTCACATTACTTCTGTAAGTAAAGCCTTGTCCCCTAGGATAAAAATGCAAATGGGAAACTTTGAAAAGAAACTTACTTCACTTATTAGTACCATCTTCAAGTTGGTGAAGTCTTCAGGCAAAATGAAGGCTAAAACGTTAAAAGAAAAATGTGTTTGGGTCAAGGGGTGTAAGAAATTCAGAATGAGAGTGGAACAAGGGAAAGCTAGTCTGATTCATGAGTTTTGCCTGAATCTTGGAAAAAGTATAAGAGCCTTCATTTGCAGGAAAGATCATGCCCCCTGAAGAGGGGAGAAATTATAATCACAGTCTCACTGAGTGTCCCAGGTTTGCACATCACAAGACTTGAGCCAAGAATCCTAAATTGGTGCAGGCAGACTTAATGAAAATAAGTCAGTAGGTCTAATTAGAAATATGTCATTTTCTTCCCCCAGTCTGTCTTTCTCTTCCATCCTCTCCTTCCTCCCTTATTTTCTTCCTTCCGCCCACCTTCCCTCCCTCCTTGTATATTCACTGGAGTTCAGAGGATGCATATATTTGCTTCAGGCAACTGTCTGAGTCCTATCAGTTTTTGAACAGAAAATGTTTCGAAGGCTGGTTTAGAGGTGTGCCCAACAGCATGTTGGTGAATATCTAAAATTTTATAAACTAAAATGAAATGAAAGACTGTGTGAAGCCATCCACCTAAATATTGAAAATAAGCCTTAAACTGCCTCAGTGCAGGTAAAGGGAAGTGACATGCATTTATAGCAGTTGAAGAGATGATATGGGCAGAAACAGCACACAGTGAATTTAGAGCTCATTTCAAAAATTGGGTAGACTTTACTGCATCAATGCTTGTAGTGAGCTTATCTCCTTTTTACAGATGTGGAACCTAAAAGAATTTGATAAATTTTCTTTCTGGGGTCTATATTAAGAAGGGATATTGCTTTCACTATAGATGAAGCATGAAAAAATACTTAAAGGTTATATGCATAAATATATGGATATGTGTGTGTGTGTGTATTGTGAATACATCCCTATACCTGTTCTGAGTTGATCTTAGGAGAGATAGTTGCCCAATAGCATTACCTATGCCTTCTAAACATGGTTATATCATCGTCTTCATGAATGTTCACCTCTACTTAAAGAAGTGAATATTCATGTGTATATACTGCTGGTGAGAGGGACCTAATGGGTGAGTGTCAGTGTCCAAATGAGTCTCATCAGCATTGCAGAAAGACTTTTCAACCCAGAATTGTTTAACTGCCTTTACAGCATCTGAACTGCAGGTAAGTTCACATTAAGTGAACTGAAAGTCTTCAGAGCATGCCATCACAACGTATGTTACTCCAGCACAGGACTATTTTGAGCTGAAGGCTGAGCTCTCTGCCCTCCCCTTATCTACCTGTAAACAGAACATAAATTCTCCCTTGTGAAGGTGTCTCCTCTTCCCATACCAGAAAGATGGTAACAGCCTTATCATCAGAGACAAGATGACACCAAGACTCTACATGAACAAACCATATTAACTAGCCCTTATCTTGCATTAGGTTCCCCATATATTTACCTTCCCATAATTTACCATCCCTAAAAGTTCAAAATCCTTTTTTTTTCATTTCTCTACAAAATTATTGTTCTTTGTTAAGATGCTGTAGAAGCCCAAGTTCTAACCACCCCTTTGAGTTACTCTTCACTTAGCATTCCCATCTGTGTGCATTATACACATGTTAATAAACTTCTGTTTGTTTTCCCTTATTAATCTGTCTTTCACTGTCTAATTTGCATGGCCTCAGTCATTGAACCTAAGATGTGTAGACGAAAATTATTTCTTTCTCTCCTACAGAATCGGACTTAAGAGTTTATGATATTCGAACTTGGGCATGTGGTGCCGCTCTACCAAAACACTCCCATACTTAACTGCTGCTGTGTCTGAGACATCTTCCCAGTTACCAAGAATTTATGACAGGCAGAATGAGAGAAGAAGAGGGGAGTGAACTATGTACATCCCACTGAATCCCAGCTTTTTTTTATCAAAACCTTAGAACTACAAAAGTCATGAAAAGGGCTGCCTGGGTGGCTCGGTGTGTTAGAGTCTCTGCCTTTGGCTCAGGTCATGATCCCAGGGTCTTGGGATTGAGCCCCGCACTGGGCTCTCTGCCTTCCTCTCTGCCTTCCTATCTGCCTATTTGTGATATCTGTTTGTCAAATAAATAAATAAAAATCTTTTTTTAAAAAGTCATGAAAATTAGACCTCTTGCTGGGAAGGAAGGTTGGAGGTAAGGAGATTGGGAACTTCAGCTTCTCTTAAGTGCCCACACCTAGTATGTCTGACTAGATGTCTGACTTCATCCAGGGCAGAAATTCATCTCTCCAGCAGACAAAAACAATCCCATATACTACACACATACACACAGTTCCTCTGGGCATTTGATGACTATCTCAAGAGATGATAAAGCAGCCCCTTTTGCAGGGAGGATATATCCAATGTATCAGAAGTTTGACATATATTACTTTCTTATATTCTCATGTCAATAGCATAAGATGTTATAATCATTCCCATTTTACAGATAGGAAACCTGAGGCTTAAGGCCAAAATCACATAGCTAGCAAATGATAGAACTCATGGTATAAAACCAGGTATATATAGCACATGCTTCCAACCACTGCCCTCTTCATGTTGCCTACAATGCATGATAAGGATGTCCATAATTTTGCCAAAGAAGATATGAGCATAGTTTCCATGTAAAAATCCTTCCCACCTGTCTGCATCCAGTTTAGTGGATTAATCAAACTGAAAGAAAAGTAAAGCTAAGAAAAAAGTTTTATGGAAACCATAAAAATTGAGAATCTATTCAAGTATTTCATGAAAGTGACTCATCCCACACTCTTCCTGTAACAGGTTCTCTGGCTCTTTATTGACCCTAGTTTCCATTTGCTGAGGTTACACTGCATTGCTGCCAAATTCCTTAAAAATAAAAACATCAAACATCAAAGCAGAAGTTGTTGTCTGACCTATTTTTGATGATCATTGGAAACAATGATGTTTCTATGCATTACCCTCGCCTTTATGCTCTTTCTTTGTGATTACTCCCATCTTTTGTAACTCATTGTACCCCAAGGCAATTACTACATTTTGTGAAATGCACAGCATTAAAAGGAATTTCCATGCAGGGTTACAGAAACTGAATGCCACATTTCTGAGTAAAGCACCCTTCCTTAGGGCATTGTGGATTAGCCTTTCCATGTCAGTAGGGTTGGATGGAGACAGTTTCTTTAGCAGACCCACAGTGTATTGAAAAGTCAATGAGTATAATTTTTCCTTTTGGATAAGTCCATTGGTGACTGCCAGGACAAGTTACATCGTATAGTTCTCTCTCCCTAAACCCAGCTGTTGCTCATTTAGCCACTTAGCTGAGGATGCCAGCTTTTCATGGAGATAGAAAGTAAACATGGATCAATCTGAAATCTTTCTGTGGTTATAAGGCTGTACCCACCTCTAACCAGGACATATCAGAGCTCTGACCTAAAACCTTGGACTTTCAAGTGTAGGCATTTGAGCCAACTGCCACCATCTAAAACCTACATCATCCATGAAGGAGGTAATCCAGACCCTTCTCAACCAATGTTGTACTTCAGCATACATGGCCTGAAATTTCATGAGCTTTGTTAAAACAGTGGAAAGTAGAGATTTTTTGGTCTTATTTTATTTAACTGAATTAATACTTCTAAGAATTGATCATAATGAGATTTCTACATCTTTTTTTGAACCAAATTCTTAATAAGCTGAAGAGCCAAGGATGTGTGGCATCGATTTCAATATTACATTAAATTTACAATAAATGCTTAATATAAAAGAAGACGATGAGGATCTTTAACACCATTCAAGGCTTTTTAAAGAGAAATAAAGTGTGTGGTAGAGGAGAAAAGCAGGCAGGCCTGGAAGATAATCACCCCAGAGGAGAACTCTTCAAATTCAGTGTTTAAGTCACAAATAAGTACTAAATAAGTAAGGAGCCTAACTAATTCCCCATCTGGAAATAAACAAGTTGCCTTCCAGAACCATAATTTTCTCATCTTGTAAAATAAAATTTACAATGTCTTCTTCAGAGAGCTGTTGAAATGGATATATGAGGTCACATAGGTGAAAGTGCTCTGTGAAATGAAGGATTCCTACAAATGGAGTACCACACTGTCAGGAGTACAGAAGTAATGCAACTCTGTTCTTATCCTGTCCAGCAAACTGATTAGAGAAAACCACATCATTCTTTCCCCTTTCTTCATCTTCTTGTCTCTCTCTAAACCCTTACCATATTACCATATTACCATATTACCAATGTGTGCGCACACACACGTTGCTGTGCTTCTCAACAATATTTTGTCTCATAACTCAGCCACTGACACTATTGTTTGCAAGATAACACTCAATTTTGACTACTTCTGAGTTAGTGTATCTGCCATCAGTGACCTGTATTCTTCTGTGAGCTTTCACCAAATTTCAAAAGAAGTGAATTGGCTTTTGTGAAAGAAGTTCTACAGTAATTTCTAACTAGAGAGTTTATAGCAGTTTCTCTTTTGTGGCAGAGAAAAATCTTTATCAATTTACCAAAAGATCTGTGTAAGTCTCCTTTTCTATATGAGTGAAAGAAAAGCCTATATGCTACACTAGGTACTGGAAATAAACTCCTCAACAAAAACAGTTACCATCCCTACCCTTGTGGGGCTTACAGCCAAGTAGTAAATAATAAGAGCAATGAGAATATTAAAAGCAGCAGCTAACACTGATTGAAAGCACACTGTGTGCCAGGGATTGTTCCAAGCAGTTTGAATCTATTCTTATTTAATCCTCGAATAAGTTGTCTTTACTCACTGTGTCTGCATCTTCACCTCCTCTTCTTTCTTGAAAGACACAATTTAGACTTTGTTCCCACAATCCATAAAACCACTATGCTCAGGGCCACTAACTTTCACCAAGTTGCCAATCCAATTGAGCCCTTCCCAGTCCTCATCTTGTTCAGACAAAGCTGACCTCTCCCTCTGTCTTGAAATACTTCCTAGTATTTGTCTTCCTGAATACCACTCTCCTGCTTTCCATTTATAGTGCAGCTCCTCTCCTTCTATCTCCTCTTCCATCTCCTTTGCTAGTTCTTCTCCATCGCCCTGATGTCTTCATGTGGGAATGTATCAGGTCTCAGCTTTCAGACCTTTTCTCACCTCTGGCCTCAGACCTTCCTAGGTGATCTATTTGCCTTTGGTAATTTTAAACATCTTCTGTATACCAATCACCCCAGCTTCATTTGTGTCTCAACAGTTGACTGCCTACTTAGCTATTCAACTTGTATCAGTTTGCTAGGGCTACCATAACAAAATAGCATAGACTGGGTGGTTCAACAACAGAAATTTATTTTCTCAGACAGTTCTGGAGGCTAGAAGTCCAAGGGGTCAGCAGGAATGGTTTCTTGTGAGGCCTTGCTCCTTGGCTCCCCCTGTCTTCACATGGCCTTCCCTCTGTGCATGTCTTTGTCCTAATCTCCTTTTCTTATAAGAAACCACTTGTATTGGATTAGGACCCACTCATTTTACCTAAACTACCTCTTTAAAGACCCTGTCTCCAAATAAAGTCACATTTTGAGGAACTGGGGTAAGGACTCTACCATACGAATTTGGGAGGGTACAATTCAGCTCATAACAAAACCTGATACTCAACTTCTCTAATGAATAATGAGAATCTCAGACTTAACATGGTCAAGACTAATCCTTACATTCCATTTCACCCTCATCCCACGGCACCTTCCAGAACCCTGGCTTTTCTCTCAGTGTTCTCCATCTTCATTCAGTTTCTGTTCAATGTCCCTCCTATCTAATGTTTACTCTTAATCACTCTCTAGGCCCACATCATGCTACATCTTCATATATTTATTGTCTCTCTCCTACTAAATGGTAAGCAGGACAGGGATTTTGTTCTGTTCCTTGCCTCATCCCAGCATTAGGAATGGTGAGCTGATACACAGTAGTTCCTTAATAACTATGTGCTGAATGACTAAACATAATTATCACAACTTTATTATATAGGTAAGTTATTGTTTCCATTTAATAGATAAAGAAATAAAAACTTGGAGAAAATATGTAACTTCCCTTGGATTATAGAGCTAGTAAGGAATGGAGCTAGGGTTTGGGACCAGTTAATCTGAATCCAGATTGCTGATAAGCAGAAATATTCCAGTGTGGCAAATGTGATTTCTAGAGAAGCAAAGAGTGTACTGGAGCCCTTAGGAGGGGTACCTAACTCAGGAGTTTGTAAGAGGAGACAACTGGTATAAAGCAATATGAAAGAAAGTCCCAGGCCTCATGAGGCAACCTCACATATGCCAGCGAGGTAAGATCCTAAGCCAGGTTGGTGCTCAGTAATTAGTCAAGTGAATGAGTAAACTAAATAAATAATTATTATATAAACCCAGACAAACCAGAGCATACAATCATGAAAGAAGACTGTAGTGCTCAGCACTCTATTCTTGAAACCATTAAATTTAAAGAGAAGAAGGAAGAAATGACTACCACAACAGCCAGCCACAGCTCCCAAGCCTATAATGAAGCTGTCAGAAGGGACCACTCTAGGCCAAATATATTATGATACCTACCAGTATTGGTCAACAAGATCACAACAATAATTAAGATCTAGTTCTAACTTCATCAGGGCCTTGGGGAAATGGTTAACTTAGCAGAAACTGGTAATGTGTTGCAGACCTCAAAGATTCTTCAAGGAAGTTTATAGCTCCCTAGTGGAAGCAATCAAAGCCAAGTCTTTTATTATCCACAACAGAAAAGCAAAGGAATATTGAACTGCATGCATAGAGAGGTATGGTACTCTAAAACCAAAATGAAGACTTTAAATAACTGCATTATTTAAACTTAAACCATTTTTATTTCACCAAGGAGAGGCCATTTCAGTATTCATCATGCTAATGTGACACTAAAAACCCATTTCTGACATTAAATATAATATTTGGTAAAATTTAAGAGTTAATGAAGATATGGATGGCTAGGAAAGTTGAGAAATTAACTTCTGAGGTATGCTTCTTTCTGAAAGAATGCTGTCTAGAATCTGGATTCTCATTTTAGGGCATTGATTGCCCCTAGAGTTTAAGTTACTTAGCCTTAGATCCTATCCTGTCCATGCTGGTGATCACCATGCTGGTAATTAACTGAAATGTTAATTATAGGCACTGTAGCCTATAGGAGCTGGAAACACTGCAGGTGTTATGGCCAAATCCATATAAGTATTTTAAGAAAAAGAAAGCATGGAACCAACTGTGCTAAATGATGCCACCCTAAATCCAGTCTGAGAAAAATTCTTTATTGAAAAAACATATTGGAAGATAATCAGACTCCCTTTGTATATTCCAAATTTATGAATTTAAGCCATTAGCAGTGTGCTTTAGACCCACTGATAGTGCTGGGAAGACTAAAAAATATATTTATGGAGCATGTTTGTCAAATTCTGTGTAAAACCCTATGGGAATATTGACTAGAACTAGACTGAATTTATAGATTAATTTGAGAGGAATTTATCTTTAGGCTACTGAATCCAACATCCATGATCATAGTATGTCTCTCTATTTAGTTTTCCTAGTTACATATCCTAGAGCAGAATTTCTCAATCTTAGCAATTTTGGCATTTAGGGACAGTTAATTCTTTGTTGCCCTGTGCAGTGAAGGATGTTTAGCAGTATCTCCAGCCTCTATCTATCTGATAACAGTACCGTTCCCCTCCCAGAAGTGACAGAGTGGCTCAGTGGGTTAAGCGTCTGCCTTTGGCTCAGGCCACGATCCCAGAGTCCTGGGATTTGACCCCACAATAAGATCCACATTGGGCTCCCTGCTCAGTGGGGAGTCTGTTTCTCCCTCTGTCTGCTGATCCTCCTGTTCATACTCTCTCTCAAACAAATAAATAAAATCTTTAATAAATGAATAAATAAAATAAATAAATAAAATGTCTCTAGACATTGCCAAATGTCCCCCAGGGGCAAAAGCATCTGTTGGGAACCACTGCCCTAAAGAAACCTTTACACCTGTTATCAAGGAGGCATGGGCAAATATATTTGTTGCAGCGCTGTTTGTAATAGCAAAACATTAGAAATAACTTAGTGTCCATTAGTACGAGTATGGATCAATAAAATTTGGTTTATCCCTGCAATAAAATTTTATTAAGCAGCAAGAAATAACATAGAAAGTGTAGATCTATCTATAAACATGAATAAATCTAAAAAAATAAAGGTGAATTTTAAAAGTTACATGATACTAGTACAATGTTATACCATTTATACACACATTAAATACTTAAACACTTGAAACAATTCAGTACTTAAAACCACTCTAGGGGCGCCTGGGTGGCTCAGTGGGCTAAAGCCTCTGCCTTCAGCTCGGGTCATGATCCCAGGGTCCTGGGATCGAGCCCCACATCGGGCTCTCTGCTCTCTTCTCTCTCTCTCTCTCTCTCTCTCTGCCTGCTTCTCTGCCTACTTATGATCTCTATCTGTCAAATAAATAAATAAAATCTTAAAAAAAAACCACTCTAAATGTCCAAATAATATTTTAAATTGGTAAAAATTTAAAAACTCACATGGGAATGATTTCTATAAATTTCAGGATAGTTGAAGAGACAAAGAATAGAAATGTGGTGGGGTTCTAGCTTTAGTTTTCTCAATTTCATTTCTTTAAAAACAAAAGTGATTTGAAAATCTATGGCAAATATATATACTTTGGGTCTCCATGGTAGCCTTATGAGTGAGTATCTGTTATATTATTTTCTATACAACTCTACACATCTGAAATATTTCACAATAAAAAATATAAAATTTATTTTTATTTTAGAATAAATTCATGAGCTATCTTTTGAAGGACTGTCTAAATTGGAAAGCTTATACTTTCTCAAGAGTAATTTGTTTTCAAGTATTTCATTAGACTTTTTAAACAGTTTCTGAATTTTCCTTAACACTCATTTGTAAATGAGAGCTAAACATTTGTTTCAAGTCAGTATTATTCATCAGTCAGTAATGCAAATCCCGCAAGATTCGCTCATAGATTCAATGTTAGATCTGCCAAGGGAGCTTTTAATTATCCAAATAGAAAACACTCATAACTGAGCTTACTAACATTAGAAGGTTCAAACTTTGACAGAATTTTTAGTATTTAAATTATACCAGGTAGCGTGCTGGATCTTTATTTTGGAATGCTTCCATTGACAGTGAAGACCATCTCCATCCCTGGAATTAAGGGGACTGGTGACACTGGTTGATTTGCAGATCAGTTTTGCAATTACTTTCTACAAAGTGCTACAGTTTTACAAATGCCCTTCTCTAAGTTCAACAAACATAATGAATTCACAGCTATAATTAGAAGTTGGCCCTTCATCTTTTCATAGGACCTATTAATTTTCTTTTTTTTTTAATAGCTTTCTAAAGAAAAAGTTTTAAAAAGGAAAAAAAAAAACATATTGCCTCACACTGAGATTGGCAATCCCTCAAAAGTCTGCAGCTATATTTAAGTCAAAGGTCAGTTCAGATGGAAGTTTCAACTTATTTTTCAATTTCTGCTCTTTTAAAAGGCCATGTGACTTAAAAAGCTATTCTTTTCATACAGCAAGAAAATGGATGGTCCCAAATGATGAGAGTAGGTGATAATAATCATAATTATGATAAAAGCACCATCAATGTACTCTCCAGGAAGATATTTTCTATGACATCAAGAGCTTGGTGCAAGAAATGAAAAGAGAAAAAAATGTACTGGTACAACCAGTGTTCAGGCATTTAAAGCCAATCGTATGTCACTGATACAAAATAGCACATTAACAGGTGTCAAATTCAGAAATCAATAAGAATCTCTCCCCTTTACTTATGGTACAAATTGAATACATGTACCAAATTCTAGCAGCAAGAGATGTATTCTTTTCTAACAAACAGGTGCTTTAGTTAATAATGTCAGGTGTTGTGTTTTTTTTTTTTCAAGATATGTAAACTATTTTCCAATCTGAGGTGTTTACTTATCTTGGATGAATCTTCTCTACTTAATATCCAGAGAACACAGTATAGAATATTCTTGAATTTGTGACTCATAATAAATATAAGAGAGACTTTTTTAACATCAACATAAATATAATATAATATAAATATAACAACAAAATAAATATAACATAAATATAACATCTGTATTTAAGAGATTTTGAAGAAATTACCACAAGGAGCAATTCATTCACGGCCAAAGACCCTGTGGAGTGGCTCTCATTGTGTAGAGGTCATCTGAAATACATGAAAACCTGGGATATAGCCTCAAACTGATCCCACTGAAGAGAGTCAAATAGTGTCTCTGGCTGAGGAATATCCTGCCCATTGTGCTTTACTGAAAACAACTTCTCTCTCTTCCAGTCTCTACCCACCTTCCTGTATGCACAGAGAAGACAGACAGACAGACAGACACACACACACACACACACACACACACACACACACACACACACACATAGTGTGTTATTTTAAATCCAAGAAGGAAATATGATTGAGGATGGGTTAGGCCTAGAAAAACAAAATGAAATCTACTTGCTAGGGATTAAATAGAAGTTTACCAACTGAATGTTGAGAACGCCGGCAATTTGCCCTTGCTTGGTTCCCAAAATACTAGTATTCAGGCTAATATTTTCTGAATTTGATTTTCTGAGGGTCTAAACTGCCCAAGGGAAGAAACCTAATATACTAACAGTGGAGATAATAAGAAGAAGCTTAATAGCTTCAAATAATGGATTCTGTGGGTCAGGAATTAGGAAAGGTAGAAGAGGGATGACTCTGCTCCACTATGTCTGAGGGTCTTAGCAGGAAAGGTTCAATGGCAGCGGATGACACGTGCACTGGGAGGAGAAATCACCTGGAGGCATCTTTATTTATATATCGAACTATCAATACCAGGTATAAGCTGGGATCTCAGCTGAAATTATAGCCCTGAACACCCACATAGGGCCTCTCTCTGGTGGCCTTATCACACAGGACCACAGTATAGTGGCCTCCAGCTTTTCTCATGGTGACTCATGGCTCCAAATGAAAATATTCTGAGAGAACCAGACCAGAGCTGCAACACAGACACACTATTTGGGTGTGTGCCATATACCCCTGTCTTATTTGGGTATGTGGAGGTAAACAGCAGAAGAATCAACTAAATATATTGAAATAATTGTTTCTGTGTAATCATAAGTGGTAGGGGAGGGAAACTATTTATAGTAAACATAATAAACAATAATTCATAATAAATATTACATAATACTCAAGATGCATTATGGAAATACACTGCTTTAAAATCATATACATGTTATAGAAGCTGAATTCTAAGACAGCTTCTGGGTTCTTTACCCCCTAGTGCTAACACTATGTAATTCCCTCCTTTCAGTGTGGACAGAACCTGTGACTTGCTAATAGTCAACGGCATATGGCAAAGGTGATGGGTTGTCACTTTCCTGACTATGTAAAATGATACAAGATTCAGTCTCAAGACTGGAGAAAGAACCTCTATTCTTGGCCTGGAAGAAGCAAGCAGCCTGGAGAAGTTCATGTGACAAGAAACCACAGGCCATTTCTAGGACCTGAGGGCATCCTCCAGCCAACAACCAGCAAAAAGCTGGGGTCCTCAGTCATATAGCTGCAAGAAAATGAATTCTGCCAACAACCCAGATGAGCCTGCTTTACTCAACTGTGATAGGATTATTTTGTGTTCTGTCTCTCAGTGGAAACAACCAATGAAACTAACCACAGGCATCATTCCAAAAAGTGCAATTGAATGTGTCCTCTTTATCTGGACCCAGATCATTAGGTCTTCTAGGACTACTCCTAGACCCTGAAGACGCAGTCTTCTGTTTTCATTCTTTGTTTTGTGACTGATAGGTTCAGTAACAGATTTTTCTTTATTCAGATATCAGACTCTTCCTTTGATAGTAAGTATATGATGTTTCAGCTAATCATCATGTAGTTTTAACTATCAGTAATGTTCTCTCTTTGCAACATTAAAAGGAATAAAAAATATATATGTTCTTCTTTTCTAAAACATATAATCACAATGGAGACACAGTGTGAAACGTGAACAAATAAAAGACAATGCTCAATAGTAAATGAAGCTAATTGACTGAGTAAAGTCAACTGTCGGTAATTACGTAAATCTGGGGAAAGGAAAGATATGAGGTCCAGAGCAGCTTCATGGAAGCCTTCGCAGAGGAGTGGAATTGGATCAGACCTTCCACGAGGAAGAGGAGTTTAGCAGGTAACAAGAGGAGCAGACAGACCAGGTGGGGATAAAAAGTGAGCAAAAACTGGAGGTCAAAAACTCAACAGGTGTGTTCAGGACAGAGCGAGCAGACAAATTGCTTGGAAAATGTAGAAGACAGAACTGAAAACAAAAATGGGAGCAATGCATCAGGGTCTAGAACTATCCCTTGTACACTGCAGACACTCAAAGAGTCTCTACATGAAAGGCGTGAGTGCCATATTTGAGAAGTAAAGTGACTTGATCATTTGCCGTTTTAGAAAGACTTAAACCAGTCCTTTGGGGATGAAAGAAAGAAGATCAGGGGGCAGTTATCCAGTTTTCCAGGCATAAGAACTTAGTATCTGAAATTAAATGGCAGCAGTGTGCCATGGGCAGAAAGAAACAGGAGTTAATTCTAAGAAATAAATTGACAGAATTTAGTTAAATAAAAAGGAATAAGAAAATGTTCATTAAAATTAATGTCAAGGATAAGAAGAAAGGTTCTCATTCCCAGATGTTTTGTCTCTCGCATCTCCTTCCCATCTCACAGACTGTTGATAAAAAAGGAGTGGATTTAGACAAATAAAGACAATATTATACTTTGTAATTTGGGGTTAGCTGGGGGAAGCTTTGAGCTCTGTCTGCACAGAGATGCACTTACTATTAATGCATTTTAAGAGACAAAAGGCATCCTACAGGGCATCTCTGAAAATCCTTCCCCTCCTGATCTCCAGGCAAAGGAATTTATATGCGGATGGTTTCCCTTGAACATTCTTTCTCTCTAGTGATGAAAATTCAGTCAGTGTTCTCATTCAAAGCAGACTTTCCCCAAGGCCACACACATCCAGGCTGCCAGCCTAAACTGCCACCAACCATTCTTCCCCTACCTCCTAGAAGCTTCCTCTAAATAAATTACAACAGGAAGGGAGAGAGCAGTACTCGGGCAAAAAGCTTCACAACGTAAATACCACTTACAGCTGACAACGTTGTTTTGCATATGTGCATCTGCCCCAAATTAGAAATACTTGTGAATGGAATACCACACATGTCTTTGAAGTTCATTACCATTGAGAGTTAGGCACTGAGGGGGCCTTTTCCTTGTTTACATAGCATGTTAAGGTCTCACAGAGACCAAGGGAAGTGGAGTAACCACTCTGGTTTACATTATAAGATGGTTCACAGAGATGAAAAGATTGTGAGCCGTGAGTCATACTGCCTCTGTTATTACCAGCAGGGCAGAGATGGCAAACAGAAAATCAAGTTAATCTGTCAGAACCTTGTGTTATGTATATGAAGATAACTTCATTTCCTTGGAAGGTTCAAATTTGCTAAGGACTTGATGACCCCCTATTCCAAATCTATGGCCTATTTCAAATCTATGGCTTTTATAAGGCTTATAAGGTTTTGCTACATTTTCCTCTCTCTTCCTCTTCTTGTAAGACTGTAATAATGCTTATGTTTATTTAATGAACCATTTTCTTACATGAAGTATAAAACCTGAATCTGTAATTGGGAGTATCTCAAAGGAGAAGAAGTCTAGGAGAGAATGACCAACTTAGGCGTCAGATAAGGTGGCAGACAGCAAATTAAAAGACACTCAAAATAACTTGTTTTAAATGGCATCCGGGTCAAGGAAAGCAGTGTACAGGTGACATTGTGTTTAATGTGTTTATAGGTGTAGAAACCACAGAACCACAGCAGAGAGCACGTGGAGAAAAAGTCGTGAGATAAACGTAGGTTGGTGTAAAGGGATTTTGTACATGCTCCTGCCTGTACTTAGATCTGCCATCTTTTTTCTGTTTACAATAGGGCTTGGAAACAACACATTTTGAAAGACATCTGTAGTAATGACTGACTCTTAGGTTTCTTCAGTCTAATATCATCTTTAAGACCTTTCACTCTAGTTTTTATGCTCTGCCCTTTAAGTCTATCTATGGCTCCCTACTGAGCCCCTTCAGGGACCAATTTTATCTGAGCAAATGGAAAATTCTGTAATTTAGCAGAAAGTCTCCTCCACTTGAAAGCATGGCAGAACTCCCAGGTACATTTTCCCAGCCCAGAAAGCTGCCTCAAATACAGTGTGCAGGGGCATCTGGGTGGCTCAGTGGGTTAAACATCTGCCTTAGGTTCAGGTCATGACTCGGGGTCCTGGGATCAAGCCCCCACATTGGGCTCCTTGAGCAGCCATGAGTCTGCTGTTCCCTCTCCCTCTGCCTGCTGCTCCTCATCCTTGTGCTCGCTCTCTGTCTCTCTCTCTCTTTCTGTGAAATAAATAAATAAAATCTTCTAAAAAATAATAAAAAATAAAAATAAATTTTAAAAAATATAGTGTGTGTTTCCCTTGAGGGTTGGCAGAAGTTGACAAAGACAGAAAGTCTTCTTAGGACCCTTTCTCTGTCTTAAACTTTTTTCCACCAAGCTACCCACAAAGACAGGTAAAAACTAATATGCATCCTTAGGGTATTTATATGAAGCTTCAAGAAGAGCATAATTAAAAATCCTTTGAAATTTATTTTTATTTTATCATAAAAATTCAACTCAGTTTTTCTTTGAGTCATTAATGTGTTTTCATCACTGATATTCTCAATTGGTAGATGTGAGGATTGGCTTAGATCTCTAGAGAGACACAACAAAACAGGATGTCTATGGTGGCATGGCAGTAGCAGAGAAGGGCAAGAAGTGGGGACAGGAAGAAAGAAATGAATAGCATGAGAATCCATCCAGAGACAACCATGGGGAAAACTGAATAATATTCAGGTAACTCATACTTGTATGAAAAGCTAGAATAAAGCCTAATTTATGGTAGCCTAGTGATGTGGGAAACAAAGGTTAAAGTAAAATTATTACATTTCCTTACTACTTGCAGCCCACGGACAAGTCCTTGAAACAGGCAGAGTGACATTCCTCTAGGAACTCAGCTGCCTCAATGTTAATACTTTGCTAAGGGCAAAAGACAATCATAGCCTTAAAAACAGTGTGTGTGGGGGGGTATGGGTGGCTCAATGGGTTAAGCATCTGCCTTACGTCCTGTAAGTGTTTTCCAAAATATAAAAATTTCTTTGGAAACTTCCTTTATCTCTATCCCCCAAGATACATGTTGGCAAACATCCCCCAAGCATATGACCCACCAATATACATCTGAAGGGTCCCATGACTAAGCTTTTATTAGAAAGTAATAAATGACCTTTACCTAATAATAGCTAGCCCCCTCAGGGTCCTGGAAACCTTCCTTCCAAAATTCCTTTGAGATTTATTCTATCCCTATCCCCCTCTGAGCTTGAAAGCCACTCCTCATGACCCCAGTGCAGCTCTTTCCGCTGGGGTCCTGTCTCCATATTTTTTATCATGGGTCCTGTCCCCAAGCTTTAATAAAAACCACCTTTTTGCACCAAAGACATCTCAAGAATTCTTTCTTGGCCCTTGGCTTTGAACTTTAACATCTTTCCTACATCTCTATTGTCCAAAAAAGGTCCAAACAGATCCAGTCCCACATGCTGACCTTTAATGATGATAATAATCTGTAATTGCTTCAGTTGCACTGCATTCCCTTTAATGAGTCAAAGTACCTCTTACTTCAGTTACATTACATCAAAATATAATTTTCATGAAGTTAAAGATGGTTCCCAAATATTTAGTGAGCACTTGTCACAAATGTATTTACCTTGTTAATAAGGAAATCAGCAGGATGACAAAGTTGGTTCAAAGACAGGAGAAATTGCTACATAGTCAATGAAAAACAGAATCTGAAATGTAATTTCTAGGGAAAGAAGCAAGAATGATAGCCTCTACTGCTGTCTTAACTGCAAAGCAGAAATTATTTGCATCTCCACCAAACAAGAATCATTTGCAACTTTTCAATCTCCTACAAGATAATATCTAACTTTACTGAGTTTGGATCTTAACCAATAATAAGTGTGTGATTATCTATCAGTGGCTTCACAAACTTGGGTATACATTAGAATCACACTACGGGCTCGTTAAACCAGATTTCTAGGCCCTGTTCCCAGAGTTTCCAGTTTGGGATGGGTCCTAAGAATTGGTGTGTCTAATAAGTTCCATCTGATACTTTTGTTGCTGGTCCAGGGACCACACTTTGAGAACCACAGCTCTAGATGGACATTGAAAAGGCTTATGGTAATATTTCTGCCATATTTTCAAGAGTCACATATGTCAGGATACATTGTGAAAGACTTTAAAATAAACCAACAAGATTACTGGATATCTTCAATGGAAAACTAGGCCTTATCTAATTCCAGATCTTCTGAATCCCTGAGGTTGGCCTCTTCCATTGTCTTTGAGCTATTTTGAACTCTATAATTTGTAGATAACTAATAAAAATGCAAATGATTCTTGTCCACAGACATGCAAATTAATTATGTCGAGGTGGAAATACAATTGATTCCCCCCCACCCTCTACACTCACCCTCTGCAAAAAGCCACTTTTGCATTTATTTGTATATTTATCCTCAGTATTCCTAATGTGAGTGTGCGTGTGTGTGTGTATTATATGGTTCTTCAAATTTTCCTTTGAATTGCTTGTTACATTTTACTGATTTCCTCAGTTAATGAGTTAACTGAAATCTTCAGCACATGTTTATTTTACATTTGCATGAGTCATAATTATACCCTTTATTTTTTTTTAAAGATTTTATTTATTTATTTGAAACAGAGAGAGAGAGATCACAAATATGCAGAGAGGCAGGCATAGAGAGAGAGAGGAGAAAGCAGGCTCCCCGCTGAGCAGAGAGCCCGATGCGGGCCTCGATCCCAGGACCCTGAGATCATTACCTGAGCCGAAGGCAGAGGCTTAACCCACTGAGCCACCCAGGTGCCCTAATTATACCCTTTAAAAATTATGTTTTAACAGTTACTTTTCCTTAAAAATAATCCCCAAGTTTGGAAGTTCACATTTTGTTGATACTGTTTACACTGCAAACAAGTGAATGTCGTCTTCTAGTAGAGCTGGTTTGTGGTTTTTGTATTTCCTAACGCTTAACAATCAGTTTTAAAATTTAGTCTACCGGGCCACTGACCAGACTGGGATCCTATAGATTCCAGCTGCCTCTTTTCTTTAAGAATAACACAGCTGCTCTTACTTCTTAAATCCTTCTTTCTCATAATTTATCTAACCCAGTGAATTCATATTTATTCCTTTCAACTTATATTATTTGGGGGTGTAGTTTGGCTATTTCTATTATTCGAGGTGTTGACCTCAGCCTTTAATTAATGACAACAAAATCACAAAATATTTGCTACCTGTTTCCAAGCCTGGAAACTCTTAGACATCTGGACTGTGAAGAGGAGGCTAATTTTTGTGCCAACTTAGAATCCTTTGAATTTCTAGGGTCAGCAGGAAATCTTAACAGGCTGGTGGGGTCATGGACAGATATTTTAAACTCTAAGTTCATGACCCTGGATGCTGCCCAGCTTTTACTCTGAGTTGTTTCCTTCCAATAGAACATCTGTGTTCTATAAGAGGAGCTCAGATTCTCTGCACACATGCCCCAGCCGGAAGAAGCCCTTCCTGGGCCCCCAGCTCTGGAATCCCTAACAGACTCCAGTCCCACTCAGAGCTCAGCTCCTGCTCCATCCCCTCTCTCTCAGCAAGTTCATTTGGGAGACCATAACACCCAGTTTTACCCAGAAACCAGTGTCAATGGTTTTGCTGTTTCCCTGATGACTGTAAAATGCGGTAGCGTGTACTAGGAGGAATATGGAAGTCAGGCTGGGTCCGCTCCAGGCAATTACTTTGTACCAAAGAAGAAATAATACCACTCATTTCTCCTGGATTTAAAAAAATAAGACCCTGAGTTTTTTGGTTAATTGTTTTCTCAAAGCTGTTGCTATATACGCAGGATCTTCCAGATAACAGTTCAGTGAGTAAGAACAAAAATTCTACTGTATCTGAGGCATTTTTGAAGTGGGGATCTACTTGTTGCCACAGGTCAGACTTCCTAACTAAGACGGATAGCAACATTTTCAGCAGCTTGAACCATACTTGATATTTTCAGCAAACACCAAAAATCAGTTTCTCTTTCCTCTAACTCTCCTGCATGGGAATGGCTGAAATCCCATAGGCTATAGAAGTTGTGGGATCAAAGACGTTCCATGCCAGGTAATGCTTCTGCAAGCCAATGTTTAAAGAGTCTACTTCAGGGATTATGAAAAGAATATGCTTTGTGATTACTTTAATTGGTGCCTGTCATCTGCTTGATAGAATTTTATTAACGGAAGTGTAAACACACATTGCAATCTGCAGAACACAGGAATCTTAAACAGCTTGTGAAATTCAATCAAAGTTCTTTTTATCTTTGGTGTTTGCTGATAACTCATTAAATGTTTCCCAGTGTTACAAGTTGTGCAGCAGAGATTTCCTTGCAAATACAGTGATGATATAGAGACGTTAACACAGCAAAAGGGCTGAGGGTCGCTCAACATGGAACAAAACGGAACAATCTTCCACTACCAAAGAATTTAATATAGTCAAGAGAATAATAGTTCTTAGATCTTACTACTTTTTTAAATGAATAGAATCTGCCAAATAATTCTTATCAAAGCCAGGTACTCTTCCCACACATAAGCTCACACACACTTTCACACACACACACACACACATACACTTTCATAGACTTTAAGTCTTGTATATAATTCCAGGGGATTTTACACGTCATCTAAATTCAACTAGAGATGAGGTGTTCTAAGCTCTGTAGTCCACCTGATTCCCTGCAACGCCGCTGAACTGTACCATTCTAAAAGATTTTTATTTATTTATTTGACAGACAGAGATCGCAAGTAGGCAGAGAGGCAGGCAGAAAGAGAGAGGGGGGAAGCAGGCTCCCTGCTGAGCAGAGAGCCTGATGCAGGGCTCGATCCCAGAACCCTGGGACCACAACCTGAGCCGAAGGCAGAGGCTTTAACCCACTGAGCCACCCAGGCGCCCCGAACTGTACCATTCTCATGCTAGCAGATATGCCCCAAATATGGCAGCAACACAGATCTCGTTATTTGTATACCCTCAGCAGCTTAGGCACTGATGTTTCAAGAGACAATATGGTCAATAAACCTCAGTTTCTCCCTTGGGTTAACACACATCCATAAAAGAGAATCAGGGGAATAGGCTGTGGCTATATTAAAAACAAAGCTGAATTAGGCTGATGAAAGTGGAAATCCTCACACCTGAGCCCACTTTGCATTGGCCACACTGCCCTGTACACATGCTTCCCCTTTAACTGGGAGGTGGTTTCCCTAAGCAAACAACTGCAAGACTTCAGAAATCTTCTTAGACGCAGAAGACCCAGTTTTCCCTTCTGCCACTTCAGCAGATATGAAGCATAGGAGGTGACATACTCTGCAAGAGATGTCTGCTACACAGCCCCTAACGGACACCAGGGGAGTTTGTCTCTAAGAAATTAGTCACAGCAAGCTTCCAACTATCGGAAATTTCCTTTACTCGGTGTCGTAGATGTCCATGTTACCAGAGACCAACAAAATGGTATGGGGAGTCAATAACTCTCAACCCCCACTGTGATTGAGTTTTCATATCTAGCCACATTAAAATCTGAATAAATAGTCCTGTGAAAATAATATTCATTACATGGGAATGGAAGCGCAAATCTGCATTTCTGGTATGTGTCTACTGAAGCTAGAGATAGACACCACCAGTGGGTCCTTCTGGGTTCATTATTATGCTGTTCTCTTACATCTTCTGGGATGGTCGTAGTAAGGAAAATCCCAGTGTCTCCAGTTCAGGGTGGGATTCTCTACCCTGAAGCCCCTTCTTCACCCACCACTCTAATTGTCATCCGTTCTGTCAATTTTCTATTACCATGAGAACTAAGATTTTATTGCCAAGTGCTATAGAGTTCAACTCTTTAGAATACAAAAGGACTCTTTAACCTTTCCAGGAGATAAAACTGAGCCCTTAGAAATCCAGCAGCTCATGTCCCATTTCCCATGCCTGCTTCTTCAAAACCACCATTAGTCACGTTTTCATGTGCCACTACATCAAATTCTCAAAACCCCACTCTGCTCAGATAGGGATGTAGCTTTTCATTTTTAAGGGCTCCACAACTAGATTGACGTCCCGCTCACTGGTGAATATCATTTAGCTTTTCTTCCCCAGCACGTAGTAAGCAGTGCCTGCCACAGTGTAGGTACCCAATAAATGCTCAGTGAGTGACTTTTTAAAATCATTTCAGAAGGACACATTCTTAAGCACAATACCACAAATATTATCTCTTTCCTTCCTATCATGTTCTCCTTTTCCTTCCTGGCTGTATGCACTTCAGAAGAGCAACCACACTGGAAACTGACACCCTCTTTCACCTGTAATAAATTTCACTCTAATCTGACTCGCCAGCAAAATGACTTGGGGCTGGAACACAACCTCATAATCTAATGGGTAATGTGCGATTAGCAGGTAATAGATGCTTCAAAAAGCCACTTTAGCTTCCTTTAGCGTTGGTCACAGTGAAATAAATAAGAGCCTTTGGCTACCCTCCTTTCTCAAATAAATATAATGTGAATCTAGAAGTTAGTAAATTAAGTTTCAAAACCAGCTGGTTGACCTTCTATCTCCTATCAGGCAAGTGGTCGCCAAAGTAAATAACACTCATTTCTCTCCGTGTCAAGACTTGGTAAGTTTAGACTGCTCTGAGTGTGGCTGTGTGTTCTCCCTTCCTCTTCTGCCGGGGACCTCACCGACAGCTTGGGCTCTGAGTCTCGGGAAACAGACCTCATCTGGTTTACATTTCCTTTGAGCCCCACTCTGAAAGCTAATGGGGAGATTTCAGATTTCTTTGCTAACACTATGGACTAAGTGATGAAAATCCCAATGGAATTCAGACTTCCTCAGTATTTATATATGTCTGTAGGGCAATTGTGAGTTAATAATCTTTTCCTGAAACCACTTTATATTTAACAATTATTTCTGGCATTATTCCCTCTTTCCCAAAGGAAATTTCCTTAAGTTTTTTGCTAGCCCATATATAAAATGGTCTTTGAAAAATGCTGCAGTATTGTTTGGCTTTTTAGTTAATTTAAACTAATTTTGAAACAGTGAGGTCTTCCTCTGACCATTTATTATTATATTCCAATATAAAAAATATTTGTAAAGAACTGTTAGGAAATAGGGAATTTTTCAGAAGTACTTAGAATTAACTATCAGATTCTTTAATGAAAACAAAGATATGGGTCTCTGTTTCTCTTTATCTTTTCAGTTTCAACAATAAATATATTTATTCAATAGGATTGAATATAGTTCAGTGTAGAACCAACTTCTGCCATGCAATTGTCAAATTCTTCAAGATATATGAACTTTGGATACCTCGGGTATTCTACATTACTTAGAAATTAGGACTGCAAAAGCTTTTTAAGTAATCCATTGTATTTACATATTTTTTTCTATTGCAGATTGACATAGTTGTAACTTATGACCTAGACCTCTTCCATTTCTATTTCTTTGGCTTTGGAATTTTACCTGAGCAGCTCCCATACAACACTACAAAGTGTGGATGTTAACACAGGCCAAGGAGATGCTTGGTTTATCAGATGCAGTTTGAGGGGCTAATGTTTTCCATTCTCTTTTCAAGTCTCCTGTCCCTTCTGATGCTTCACAGCTGCTCGGTAAACTGCATCCTTTGGACCTGGGCCACATTTCATGTGCAGTCATCCATATCGTCTTATCTTGTTTTATGGGATACTCTTCATGTTCAATTACTGCTATGGCTAATGGGTGTGCTGGTCACCCGGGGTTGTTGAGAGAAGGCAGGGCAAAGGGGGAAGCAAAGGAAGTGGATAAGACTAGGATTCTGTGATTGCCTCTACCATTAGCTTGTTAGAAGAATGCAGCTTCTCTACATTTCCAATTAAAGCAGTAAAATTTATCTTAACCATTCCAGACAGTTGATATAAGGTTAAAAAGGATTTGATAGATTTTTCAAAATGCATTCAGTATGTTATTATTTGATGATACTATAAATCTAAGGGGAAAATAGAAATTTTAAAAAGCAATTCATAAAAAATACTAACAGCCAATAAATACAGATAAATACCAACTTCTTTAGCAATTAAAGAAATACAAATGAAAACTGGTAAAGTTATAAAAAAAAAAAATTGACCCCAGAGACTGATGAGGGTGATGGGAAATGAGTTTTCTTACACATCTTAAGTGGAAGCATGATTTGATCCAAAAATTTTTCTTCTTCTTCTTCTTCTTCTTTTTTTTTTTTTTTAGAAAACTGCCTTTATTCTATTAGTAGTTGGAAAAATTAACTGGTACAGAAAACAGAGAGGCAGGCAGAGAGAGGGAGAAGCAGGCTCCCTGCTGAGCAGAGAGCCCCATGCGGGGCTCTATCCCAGGACCCTGAGATCATGACCTAAGCCGAAGGCAGAGGCTTAACCCACTGAGCCACTAAGGTGCCCCCCACATTTTTCAAGTTAATGCTATTTAATATGTATAACTTTCATTGAGGAATCCTACCTATAAAAACCTATTGTAAGAATGATCACCAGAAAAGATGTCTGGTACAATATTATTTTATAGTAGTTAAAGTATAGTAAAAAAGTATAGTAGTAGAAAGTTGTTACCTTTTGACCAGATACAAAAAATATGATGGTCAGAATCCCTTTTGAGTGCATTTAAAGCAAACTGGGGAAATACTACATTGCCAAATGGACTTACATTTTTTTCTGAAGGTAATATGTGAGAGGTAAATACAGACTGCCTAACTGTACACAGGAAATAGATGAGTTGAACCACACTTTCAAGACATGCCTCCTCTTAGTCATTCCATTTCACTCTATAGTCCCCTCCATTGCTAAATTAAGATCACTGCTCTTAGCCTGCCAAATACACACACCCTATCCCTTCCCCACTGCTGACACATATGCACATATATTGCCCCAATATTTTAACTATGAATATAAAATTCCAAAGACCATGATTTCACTATAAATACAAAACCTAAGGAAAAATATCAAAGATTTTCTTACTTTGGGTTAATGGCAAAACAAAAAGTCTTGCTGAAGACTGAGTCTAACTCAGGAGAGATCATCTTGTACAGTGTTCTTTCCTCTAGATGTGAGCCTTGGGCACTAGACCTGTTCTTATTACCTTTCTTAGTTATTTTTCCTTTTTCATTTCAATTATTCATAAGTGAGGTAGTAGAGACTGGTTTGGTGGGAAAACATCAGAAGTAAAAGAGAATGGAGTTATCTTTCAGTGCGTCAATACACTTCAGTATTTTTAGGAGTACCTAAAACATAATAGATGCTCAAGAAATATTTGCCGAGTGAGTAATTATTCTATCCCATGCCAGAGATTTAAACCACGAACACGGACCTCGCTGAGAGCCCCATATAACCAACGAGACTAAGTCAGAGCTGAATACATAATGGCAAGAAAATGGCAGTGGGTGGCTGGCTGGCTTGGTTTGTTTGTTTCTTCCTTTATTAGTTTTTGCAAGAAATTCCTCTTACTTCTTAATAATTGAATGAGGACCTGAAGCCTTACACAATCTCCACTCTGTGTAGAGTTCCATGTTATGGCTCAGATGCACCAAAGATAGATTGTTAAAAAAATCTTTCCTTTTCCTGGGGAACACTGATTAAAATGGAAGAATGTTAGTATTGTTTCTATCAATTTTTTGTTTGCTTGACATATTGAAACACTGTCTGGTCATAAAGGGCTACAACATGTGTTAGTTACCTTAAAGGGAGAGAACAGAAAGTCTATGATGGTTCATGTGTCACAACATGTTGGGTCTTTTCCTCACCTCCTCCTCCTCACTCTCTGTAACTCTTAAAATTCTCCCAACAAGTCAGTGTAACTAAACCTATCATGATTCATGGAGGTGACTAACTCTGTTCTTCATTTTCTGAAGCTATTTTCTTCAGTGAGAGTTGGTGGCAGCAGGAAAACCCCAGTAATTTATGTCTACCCCTGCTACTTTCCACTGAGCCTTATTTCTTCTAAATATAAGGAGTAATAAGATTTTCACAGAGCAGCCACCAAACACCACTTTGTACACAAAGGGAGGTGGGGAGGACCTTAGATGAGGTCTTCTCACTCAAATAAAATACAATATTGAGTTAATTATGAGGTTTTTCTAAAATAGTTATATTTTAATAAGATGTGTTTATTGTATATATTTTCCTTCAGTTCACCAGTTCTATAGTTAACCTGTAAATGAGAAAATCTGCATGTTGTAGGTCACCATCATAGTCTATATAATAATCTGTATTCTTACCACCGCTGTGATCTTCCTCATGCACTATCCCCCAAGGCAGCAGGAAGACCTAACCTGGTTTATTAATGATAACTCAGTTTACATCCATCTCTTTCAGATAATTGTTGGGTCCTCCACATTTGTGCTCACTATTCCTTCTCCTTTTTGCCACCTTCAGTGGTTATATTCTTCTGTTGTGTCATGTGTTTGCTTGCCATGTTGACATTTGTAGCTGGTGATCTTGAGGTCTGTTTTTCCTAGATTTGGGTGTCTCTGCCATCAAGTTCTATCCTCAGTTCTTAGTGCCATTCTTATCTGCCTTGCAGACCAGTGGTGACTCTCTGTCTTGTTCTAGAAGGTTTTCCATTGAATGAAAGACAATCTGATGCCCATATTAAACTGCATCCCCTCTTGCTCAAATTCACCCATCAGTGTCGTTAGCTATTTTCTGCCTCTACCAATTTTACTCGGATATGGTTGCCCATAGTGGTGTCAAGACCACCCTTCAAGATGAATCCCAAATGGGAAATGAAACGAACTCTTTTCTGATTTCAATTTTCCCTTCAACCCATCCAATACACCCTTCACCCTCACATCATGGCCTGGAATGAGGCTGGATAAGGAAAGGATACTTGTCCCACTGTCTGCCTCCCAAGCCTCTATGCTCTCTTTCTCCTCATCACTCACCAGGGTTATCTTCCCCCCCTCTTAGAGTCATAAATGATGGAGAAAGTTCTGAGAATAAGAAGCTGAGAAGACAAAATGAATCAAGACCTTTTGAAATGTACTTAATAAATTAAAATTACCATTGATCCAGCAATGCCACTTCTAGGTATATATTCCAAAGAATTGAAAGCAAGGACTCAGAGTGATATTTGCATGCCCATGTTCATCGCAGCATTATTCACAGCAGCCAAATGGTGAAAGCAACCCAGTGTCCATCAACAGATCAAAGGCTAAACAAAATACGGTGGACATATACTGTATACATACAATGGAATATTATTCAGCCTTAACATGGAAGGAAATTCTGACACATGCAACAACATGGATGAGCCCTAAGGACATTAGGCTAAGTGGAATAAGGCAGTCATAAAAGGACAAATACTGTATGATTCCACTTACATGAGGAAGCTAAAGAAGTCAAATTCACAGGTGCAGAAAGTAGAATGGTTGTTACCAGAGACTAAGGAGAAGGGCAGATAGGAGATTATTGTTTAATGGTTATGGTGTTTGTTTTACAAGATGAAAAGAGTTCTGGAGACAGATGATGGTGATGGTTGCGCAATATAAATGTACTTAGTGCCCCTGACCTATACCCTTAAAAGTGGTTAAGATGGTAAATTTTACGTTATGTATATTCTACCAAAATAAAAAGTTGTCATGTATTTATTATGCCTGTTTATATCAGCACAAAAAATTGAACAGAAAACACTTTGTGAGGTGGCATGTTAAGGAAACAAGTGTGTATTTCATTCTAAGAGAAGGAAAATAAGCACGGAGGAGAAGTATCTTTAGCAAGGGAGTTCTGGAAAGTCTTCAAGCCAGAAGATATTCAGGTTCGTTTCACAAAACTAAAACCCTGCTACTAATGAAGAAGAAATTGTTCTGCTTCTGCAGAAGTTATTTGCTGGGATCACTTATAACCAAAGAAAAGCATAATATCCACTTTTCCTGAATTTTCTGCTTTGCCTTTGTTGCCCAAAGCTTGGCTCAGAAAGATTTTCAGATTGCTTCATTCAAGTTTTAGTCTCTATAAAACTCCTCCCTAGAGTTGTGGAGTCTTCCATTGTATCCTCAGTTCCGAGGATAGGACACGGTACCTAAGATACCATGTGCAATAATGTATAGATACATAGAAGGAAGAAGGGAAGGAAGGAAGTGAGGGAAGAATTCCTTTCATCACATTTGTGTAATTCTTTTTGGCCAATAGAGCTTATGATGGTTAATTTCATGTGTGAAATTGGCTAGGCTATGGTACCCAAAAATTTGGTCAAATATCAGCCTAGATGTTGCTATAAAGATATTTTTTACAAGTGAGGAACATCAAACTTAGTAGATTTTGAAAAAATCAGATCACCCTACAAAATGAGGGTTGATGTCATCCAATCAATTGCAGGCATTAAGAGAAAAGATTGAGGACTCCTGAGGAAGAAGGAATTCTACCTCCAGACTGAACTTGAGATTGCAATATCAACTCTCCCCTGGGTCTCCAGCTGCCAGTCTGCCCCACAGATTTCAGACTTGGAAGCCCTTATAATCACATGAGCCAATTCCTTGAAATAAATCTTTCTCTTTCTTTCTGAATATATATATATGCATATATATATATATATATATATATATATATATATACACACACACACACATATGTGTGTATATATATATGTATATATATTACACGGATATATTTATTATATACACATATATACATGTATATATACACATACATATACATACATGTATGTGTGCATACTTGCATGTTCATGTTGTATACACACACACACACATCTTAGTTCTGTTTCTCTGGAGAACCCTGACAAATACAAATTTTGATACCAGGAATAGGGTTTCATGTGATCTCCTTGTCCCTACAATGGTGGTCATGAAATTAAGGAGAGGTGCCAAAATTAAGATAACTCAACCAATGGTCAGATAGGTAAACATACCCATTAGAACAAGAATTGATTGCCACATTGATTTTACCCTACTGGACAACTCTAATATATTACTAAGAATAATTCTGAGGCCTAAACCACGCTCAGAAGGAAAACATTATGATGGAGGACTGAGATCTGTTCCATCCAGGGCCATGTGGTTATCATTCTTGTTTTTCAATAATCGAACTCAAAATAATTTTCAATGGATAGAAATAAGCATAGAGAGATGCTTAGTAACATTACACTCACCTTTAATAGGCCTCAAATATTTTCACTTCTTGGGGATATATAGCTGGTTTTATTTGAAGTTGAACATGGAATTCCTTATCCTTTCTTATCTATGTTCTCTTCCCTCCTCTCAAAGGAGCTCCATCCCAAGGCCCTCAGTTTTAGAGAAGACAGAGAAATGGAAATTGACTTTCACCCTGCCTTTCTCACCAATAAACGCCCCCCCACTCCAAGGAAGCTGTACTCTTGCCCTGGTCCACCCAGCCAATGGGAAATACCCCCTCAAAGCTGTAATTTGCCATTTGTAGATTTAGAAATTATACTTTATAGAATTTGTTTAAATATAACAATCTATTTTCTTTTCCATGCCTAAATTTTATAATTCTGTAACAACCCTGATTTGTAATATTATATTGTTGCCTTAGTTCAGAAGGATTCTCATTTGAGTCCTTTCAAGGAAATGCCAAATATGGTTAGCTTGCCAAATTAAGAGCCTATCAGAGGAATATGGAAGTTCTAATTTTAGAAATTCTCATTTTAGAGATTCTTATAAATAATAACAGATCTTTTGGCCCATTCCATTAACTGACTCATTTGCTCATTCATTCACTTACTAAGCTATGAACATCACATATCAAATACCAAAAATGTACAGGTCCTGGGGCAGCTGTGTGGCTCAGTGGGTTAAGCCTCTGCCTTCGGCTTAGGTCATGATCTCAGGGTCCTGGGATCAAGCCCACATCGGGTTCTCTGCTCAGCAGGAAGCCTCCCCCCTCCACCCCGCCTGCCTCTCTGCCTACTTATGATCTCTCTCTCTGTCAAATAAATAAATAAAATCTTTTTAAAAAAAATGTATGGGTCCTTTCTCAAGGTGGTCAAGCCTAGTGGCAGAACACAAATAAGAAAACACATATCAGACTCAGCTGTAAGTGCTATGACAGACTGGTGCATCATTCCAGTTTTCTCTAGAAGCACAGAAGAGGGGTACCTGACTACCTAGGAGTGAGGAGTGTTCAAGAGGTCTTCCTGGAAGAAGGCAGCGTTTCACCTGAGCCCTGAAAAGCAAGTAGAGGTGATCCAATTGAAGAAAACAGCTTAACTAGCTTTAAATAGAAGAAATAGGCACAAATCTCTGGTTCAGACAGAGCGTCTGGAATTGTCAGAGTAAGCGTATGCATAAAGAAGTGATGAGAGATGAGATAGGGAAAGAAGGCAAAGGACTCTTCAATGTCATTCTGAAGGATCTTTAGATCATGAGGGGAGGGACTTTGTTTTTAAAAAGAAAAGAATCCATTGAACTGAGTAAAGTATGGATAAGGAAGATGTGGTCCATATACACTATGGAGTATTATGCCTCCATCAGAGAGGATGAATACCCAACTTTTGTAGCAACATGGACGGGACTGGAAGAGATTATGCTGAGTGAAATAAGTCAAGCAGAGAGAGTCAATTATCATATGGTTTCACTTATTTGTGGAGCATAACAAATAACATGGAAGACATAGGGAGATGGAGAGGAGAAGGGAGTTGAGGGAAATTGGAAGGGGAAATGAACCATAAGAGACTACAGACTCTGAAAAACAATCTGAGGGTTTTGAAGGGGCCGGGGGTGGGAGGTTGGGGGAGCCAGGTGGTGGGTATTATGGAGGACACATATGGCATGGAGCACTGGGTGTGGTGCATAAACAATGAATTCTGTTACGCTGAAAAGAAATTAATTTTAAAAAATTAATTAATTAATTAATTTTTTAAAAAGTATGAAGGTAGCAAAATCAGTCCTGATCCTTAGTTTATCTTTGACTTGCATTTTAGAAGGATTACCTTGGTTTCAGGGAGGCGTACTTATCAGACGGGGACTAATCTGACACAAGTCAACAGTGATTTGCATGAGAGAAGTGTGGAGGAACTGAAGTAAGGGAGTGGAAAGGCTAGGGGCCAGCAGTGGAGTCAGGAAATAGGAAGTAAAAGGACTTGGCATATAGTCAAGGGAAAAGGTAGCATGGCTTAAGTGAAAGACAGAGGTAGGCCTGCTGCTGAAAATTATGCATCCCCAAATTGGACACCACATAGGACATGTTTCTTGAAAGATGGCAATAGCCAAGACTGTTATTTTTACTTTCAAATGAATGAAATATACTTTTCAAATGAATAAAAAATCTGGCTCCTGTTAGTTTGCTGTATATTAGCCATACCACAAGTAGGCAGATTTCGGGAAGGATGTCCGGGGAAAGAGGAGGCATTTCCACACCAGGGTGCTCGGGAGCCCATCTCCAGTTACTTTGGCTCTTGCACAACAGGTTTGCCATCAAGCTATGATTATCTGAGCTTATGGAAGAGCAGGAGTAAAGAACCAGGAACTTCAAAAAGCATCAGCATTTGACTTCGGAAAGCATTTTTCAAAGGGTGAGATTAACAGTCTATTGCTATTCAGGGAATTCATACTATAAACCCCATAATTAAGCCTGATGCAAAGATGTGACTTGAAAGTTGGAAAACTACTTCCTCGTCCTGTTCCCCTGCTCCACTCTCACTAATCATTTCTCTTGTGTCTGTGTCTGCTCACAGCATGCAAGTCTCTGGGATTATGAAATTGCCAACTTCTATTCTCACTCTTTCCAACCATTTCCTTTGGGTGATTTGAAAGTAGATAATCTGGGCAAGTTCAGCTAAATAATTTGTGAGGCCCTGGACAAAATAAAAATGCTGGGCCCCTTGTCAGAGAATTCTTAAGAGTGTCAAGACGGCAACCACAGAGCATTAAACCAAGTGTGGGGTTCTGAATATGGGTCCCAGTGGGACTGCACAGATCACATACCCATAAGGCTGAACTTGAACCTAAAACCTTGTTTTATTAATATAAAACAGCTGAGCCAAGATCTTCTATAGGTGGTGCAGAGGGTGGGAAAGAAGAACACTGAGACTTAATACCTTGTAACACTTCTTAAAATAAGGGAAATACCTCTTTCATTGTCTGATAAAATCATCCTACCTCATTCCACCCATTCGTGCCACCGTTAGCAGTCTACCCATTAAGCAGGTGAGTTAACCATGAGTAACCAAAAAGGAACAGCTGCAAATACTATTAGCTAGAGGGAATAACAATTACTGTTTGAAATTGAAATGACCAGTGGGTATATCCGCTGTCTAAAAGACAAATTAATTATAGTAAACATGCTCTCAACATGCATCCCATTGTGTGGGATGCTCAGAGGAGGGAAATCAAGGGCATTAGCTTTGAACTACATTCTCATGGAGCTGGGGTTGAAGATCAGTAATGAGCCAGAATCTTGACTTCTAGAGAAGCATCTTCCCCGCTTCAGTTCCTGAACTGAGACCTCAGATGTCACAAAGTAGGAGAGACAGAAAAGAGACACAGGGAAGGCTCCAACCCTAACCCCAACACTAACTTACCTACAAATTTGGATGGCCTGGAAAATTCCCTCTAAGAAGGCAGAAGCTGCCAGAATCCAGATCTTCATTCACTGATCAATGCATTTCATGCCATTCACTCATTTACTCATTAAGTGTAAAACAAGCAGGCCCATATTTTGGGGGGCTTCTTCTGGACCTGGAACATAATGAGAGCTTATTATCTACACTACAAAACCAAATTAACTTAGATAGGGAAATTCTCACAGTACGGTTGTAACATGGGGTAAGGCATGTAAAGTCATAGGCAACCGGGATTATGTTTACTATTCGGGTCATCCCTTTAGCTCCTGAGTGGTCTGCTCAGCCACCCAAGGGGTTCTTTGTCTAACTGATACAAATTAGTGTAAACCCAGAGCATCACAGTAAAAGAGAAGCAACTGCTTTGTTCAGATTTAATATCATTTTAATACTATTCTGAAATTGAATTTTGTATATTCACACTGCAAATGCTCATGATCCAAACAGCGAATCTACGGCAATAAGTCTATAAACTGGTTTTCCCGTCCTGGGACTCAGGCAGAGAAGAGGAATGGTCTCGAGGGATTTGAGGCTAGCTAGTCCTTATTCCTGTTCCTGAGAGTTCAATGCCTAGAGACAGCATTGGGAAGCATTATCATCCTCTTACAGAGCGAATCGGAGTGAAAAAAAATGAAGTAGGAACCGGAGGAACCGGTCAGAGCTGGGAAGGAAATGTTAGGAACCGGTAGAGTAGGTTGTGTGTCCAGCACATTTTTCACACTAAGCTCTAGTTGTAGTGTTTTGGGGGATAGTTTATCAGTTACAGAGGGCAGCCTGGGCAACAAGCACAGACTCTGAGATTAGCAAGATCGGACCTTTCAACTCATTATGTGACCTTGGGAAATGCATTCAACCTCTCTAAAGTTCAGCTTTCTTACCTATAAAATTGGAATATAAATACCCGCTTGTAGGACTGTTCTCTGGATTTAGTGAGTTAATAATTCAAGATCCCAACACAGTTCCCAGCATACAGCTAACACTTAATAAATTTT
The DNA here is from genome assembly GCF_002288905.1 of Enhydra lutris kenyoni. Taxonomy (NCBI): domain Eukaryota; kingdom Metazoa; phylum Chordata; class Mammalia; order Carnivora; family Mustelidae; genus Enhydra; species Enhydra lutris. Next base: position 49,560,488 of record NW_019154085.1, read on the forward strand.
ATTACCCTTCCTTTGGTCTTTGTCCTCTATGCTTCCTGGGATTACCCACAAGATGTAATTTCTCCTCCCCCAGAAAGTCATTACAATCTTATTCAGAATAAAGCAAGGATAAGATGTAAAGTATGCTGTCTTCCAAACCCCGAGCTCCTGAATTTAAGCCCTGCTAGCTCTCACCATGTGTTCCTGGTGCTGAAAGTCTATGTCCGATGATTTTCACTTCTTACCCTGCTGATCATGCGCCTTCTTTAGCAGGAAGCAAATCAACAGAAAACTTTTTGGTGTCCTGAGGGGCTGTACCTTAATACATCCTTTCCCTTCAGTGACCTGAAGACAATCCATACTAGAGCACATACTGTTCTAACAACAGTATTCATTAACCCCACTGCATGGCTAGTGCCAGAGACATTCTCTGAAAAGGAAGTGATTCACAGTGTAAGGCGCTCATTATCTCTGTACTGTTAAATTACATTTTAGAAAAAGGTATAGAAATACAGCCCTCTGTCCAAGCACACGTGCACACACACAGTAGATAATCCATAGCCTATCCTTTGAAAGAGTTGCTATGGGCAGTGGTGCTTTTAGAAACCAGAAACCAAACGGGATTACCTGAAGTAGATAAAGACAACTATAAAGTAAGGTTTTAACTATTTTTCTATGGACGGTACTACATCCCTACCCCTACGGCAGCTCCCCAAATGACGTGTACCTGTGTAGGTATGTGTGGCAGACACTGCTAGCTGGCTACCTAATGTAGATGCTCTTCTTCTTCCATGTTCGTATCATCTGGACTTTACTGGGGACAGCTAGATACACATTTTCTAACCTAGAGGTGCAGCTAGAGGTGACCATGTGACACAGTTCTAGCCAGAGCAAACAGACATTTTCTAGGGATTACTCAGAAAGTTTTACTCTCCTGATAGAGGTGCTGTCATGTTCCCCTTGCAGTTTTCTCCTTCTGCTGCCTCGACAGCTGAAGCCACAGTGGCCATCTTGTCACCACAAGGGAAATCAGGAGAAAGGCGGGGACTGCAGCCCCCTTATCCTTGAGCCATTGCATCCTTGAAGACTGCCCTAACTTGTTTAAGTCTTTGTGATTTGGGTGTTTCTCTGACAGCATTCCCAAACTGACATAGTGATCTTCTTACTTGGCCAGAAATTTCCATTAGATGAATTTCTTTGAAGTACCTATGCATAATAATATTGGCCATATTCTGACTATCACACCTATTAAGAAAACCAAAAGAGAGTCTGTAAGTATGTTTTGAAAACTGTCAAGCACTTAAAAATGGTAATTAGTATAACAAGGATAATGTCATCTCTCTATCCCTAATAGCAGTACACTGTCTGAACTTGGTTACTTGTTTTGCATTTAAGATATAGGAATAATTCTGGTTTTTTTAACCGATTAGCTGGAGGATACATCAGAAAGCAGAACCAAGCCCTGCCTATCCTGTATAAAAATGGCAAATACATATCATGACTGCCTAAACTCCCATTTCTCCTCTAATCACAGACATGATCAATCAACCCAGTCAATCCTCCCAAGGACAAAAAAAAAATTATCCTAAACATAGTGTCTTAGACAGTCACTACAAATCCAGCAATGCCTTAAAAAAACAAGTGATTATTGGGGTGCCTGGGTGGCTCAGTCAGTTAGCATCTGCCTTCAGCTCAGGTCATGATCAGGGTCCTGGGATAGAGCTTCAGTAGGGAGTCTGCTTCTCCCTCTGCCCCTCCCCACCACTGCTCTGGGCTGGTGCTCTTTCTCACTATTCTCTCTCAAATAAATAAATAAAATCTTTTAAAATACACAAGTGATTATTTTGTAACCTAAAAGAAAAAGGCAGATGCTGTAATAATAGGTCAAGTTCATCCAGGACTGAACATAGATCATTAAAGGCAGCACCATAATGAAAAGAACAAAGTGAAGTATCAGATCCCTTATGAAGGAGAAATGACAGAAGGCACCCATCCGGGAACATAGCCTCAGGACTGGTGCTCAGGCTAGGCAGTGGCTGGAGCTGGCTGAGGTCCAGCAAGAAGGAAACACCTAGCCAGCCAGCTTTATTTCTACATGTCTGCCATCTACCACCATCTTTATACCATTGTTCTACCCTCTCTTTGTATGCAGACATTCTTTTCGCAATTATTCATTTTCTTTTCTTCATCACCTTATAATTCTCTCTAATGAGGGGTAGCATGACCCAGTAGAAATGCTTTGCAACCAGACAGATCTGGATTCAAATACTAGTCCTTACAAGCAGGGGGGAATTGAGTGAGTTGCTAAATCTCTCCAACTCCACATCTGACCAAGGAGGATAATAATAAAACCTCATAGGCTTGTGGTGACCATGGAACATGCTTATCTATATAAAGTACTTAACACAGGGTCAGGCTTATTTTCACAGCTTTTCCTCAGCTGGAGTAAGAGTCCATTTGTCTTCCCAGATCCTGGATGCATTGCCATCTCTCAAGAAAAAAGAAGTTTCTAAACCTTCATTTTGATTCCAGACATTTTATAAGAACTCGATGAATATTCTAACCCAGGAAGGAAGAGAAGCCTACTTTGAGCAAGTAAAGTCATAGGCCTTTTTTGAACGACGTACTTTGAATAAATACCCACAATGGTAATTTCACACTATTCTCAGATAAGCAATGCCATCAGACATGTTATAGTTTAATAAACTTTTTAATGAAAAGACCCCCAAATTCCACTTATATTATCCAGTGAAATTCTATCTACTCCAATAATTTTTAAACATATGGAATTTATTTTCCCTCACACCTGGCTATATTTAATTTGTTATGAGAGGTTCCTGACTGTGTTATGTGACCTATTCCCATGATGCTTAAGAGTTAAATGTGTTTCCTGCTTTTCCAAATTCCAAATAAACTGAATAAAATAACCAATGCTTGGATACACAAATGTAATATCCTGAGCCTACAAACACACACACACACACACACACCCATGTTCCTGTTTTCTATTAACTTGCAGTTTGTGGGTATGGGGGACAGGAGAAGTAATAAGGACAAGGAAATTATGAACCACTTAAAGAGAATTACTTGAATTTTTCATATTGTGGTTATTCTTAAATGCTCTCATCTATCCTAATAATTTAGTGTGTTACTGACACCTTAATAACTTATTCATTTGATTTGTCTGGGTTTTTTTTTCCTTATGAGCTAAATACTATGAATATTTAGAATAACATTTCAAATCTGAAAAGAAGAAATAGTTTTTAAGATATTAACAATAACAATATAATACCCTATTCAAATATAACAGTAAATTCTGGAAATTCTTAGATCTATCTTAAAAATAAAGGCTCAAGTGTAGCTATTCAATACCCATTTTTTAAAAATCATGACTATCCTGCATTCGTTACTATGCTACATCAATTTCATCTCATGAAGACAGTCTTATATTCTATTTCAACTATTAAACGATATTTTGTAATACTGGATAAACATATAAATTGTGTTTCATATCTAGTTTTGCAAGCAGTATGGAACAGTGAAAAAGCACCATCTGACCAGCCCGGCATATGAAATGTTGTTTCTTCTACCACTTACATGTTTTAGACAAGTCATGTTGTCTCTCTGGGTCCCAACTGGTTCACGTATAAAATGGGCTTAGTCTTTTACCCACCTCATACCACGTAGCTGCACTTATATGATCCAGTGAAGAGTTTAAGTGTATGATCTTTGTAGTGTCAATTATTGACTGTGTAGCCTGGGCAAGTCACTTAATCTCTGGATCTCTTACCTTCACTGATAATTCAGTGAAGTAAATTAAATTCAGTGATGCCTATAAACAGTTGATATGGTTTCCAGCACACCATAGCAAGAGTATGGTATGTGGGTCAAGTACCATGGTTTTGTTCATTGACCTACCTACCCTTGAGGACCTAAAAGACCAACTGACACATAGAAGATGCTTAGTAAATATTGTTGAATTAATTTTAATCCACATAACATCTGGGGTCATGCTGATCTAAGATTGACTCAAAATCCCATCTCACATTCTTTAGAAAGTTCAACACCTCATTCAAGACTTTTACAAATGTATGGAGTCTCACTCTTTTCTCTCTCATATCTGGTTCAGATTTTCATCTTCTGCTGTTGTATCCTGTTTTGTTCTCGAATATAAGGCTTGGTTCTATTTCTTGATTTCATGGTGACTTTCCTTTGGTTAGCTCCAACATACATATACCCACACTCCTCAACACAAATTAACAGATTCCACTCTCATGATGAAGCTGTGTGTATCTGATTCATAGGGAGGATTTAGGTGTCACAGAGCTATATATAAGACAATGTGTACTTGAAGGTTATGCTTTCATTTAAGAAAGTTCTTGGGCCATAGAACTTAACAACGACAACAAAAAACCTATTCACAAGACATTATTATGAAAACCCCTATAGCAACTGTTCTTCTGATAAAAAATTCTGCTACCAGAATCCTTCTCAGATGTATGACATTTGTTTATTTATAAATATTTACTTATTTACCATGATTAAGGATAAAAAAAAAGTTTCACTATTTTCTAACTCTCCTTTAGCTGACCTCACAAATACACATTTTTCCATCAGCCAGGGCACATCAGAACCCATCTGACAATGAGTATTAGAATCTCTTTTATGTGAACTCTGTACAACCTGTGTTAGACACCACAGGTTTCATTTTTGAGGCATTCAGCAGTTTGTTTAGGAAAATCCATTCAGAGAACCAAAAGACTGTCTGTCTGGATCCAAAATTAGTCTCTTCTCTCCATATGTATTGCCACCAGGAAGACAGTCTGGAGGAATGTAGCAGAGTATTTTTCAAAAGTCTTCTTTCATAATTTAGAAACTGTTAAGTCTTAAAATGGGACTGTAAGGATATGGAAATGAAGTAAATGTTCTTTTCATCAAAATGGATCATTTACTACATATTCTTTTTCGTGCTATTTCCCCTACTCTCAGGAATATTAATGATATGTCCGGAGTTCATACTCCATGTGGTGAATAAGAACAATCTCCTTGCCAAGACAGACCCACAGAGACTACCTACAAGGGGATGTCTTGGGGTAGAGCCTGGGGAGGCTATGTCAGGAGTTTTTCCAAGCTCACAGAAGCAGGTTCAGTACTGGATGTTCCCTCTTTCTATTGGAAAGATCCAGAGACCCAGAGCAGTATTGCTAGTGATGGAAGGACCAAAAAGATGTGACACACCTTCAGACATATAAGAACTGGGAGATTCCTGGAACACATCTGCCCCATTTCCCGAGAAACAGTTTTTGCTCCCAGGAATACCGTCTTCTGTGTCTATACCATCTCTGAGTGAAGTGATTCATTCAACAAACCATGTCTACAGTGTCATGACAGCTGTTCACAAGAGAGGCAGCAGAGTGTGGTTAAGGTTATGGGCTCTGGAGCAAAACTGCCTGGGCTACCATCTTGGCTCTGTGCCTGCCAGCTCTGCAACCTTGGACACATAGACATCTCTGTATTTCAGTTTCCAGTTGTGTCAACTGGGAGTAATAACTTACTCCACAAGGCAAAACAAAAACAAAAACAAAAATTAAAACCAAGAAAAAAAACAGAGCACCTAAAGGGACTTATATTCTAGCAGAGAAAACAGAGAAATAAACAGCTGATCCAAGTAACATCCAAACAATTGATGTCCCAAAAGCACCTACAAATCCCAAGAAGGTGGAGGTTAAGGCACATTCACATCTAGAGGACCAGAGTGATGGTAATAAACCATTCTATGGTAATACAGCAAAATGATCATCCAAAATGACATGGGGAAGAGAAAAACAGGAATAGTTATAAGTCCACACAGAGACTCTACTAAGACAGATCCAAACCACTAGCAAAATAATCTTCTGCAAAGTACATATTCTTCCCCAAGTATTCTACAAATCACCTTGAAAAAAACTTGCATTCACTATGCAGCCATCAAAAAAAATTGAAATCTTGCCTTTTGCAACAACATGGATGGAACTAGAGGGTATTATGTTGAGGGAATTAAGTCAATCAGAGAAAGACAATTATCATATGATCTCCCTGATATGAAGAATTTGAGAGGCAACGTTGGGGGTTAGGGGGTTTGGGAAGGAAAAAATGAAACAAGATGGGATTAGGAGGGAGAAAAACCATAAGAGACTCTTAATCTCACAAATCAAACTAAGGGTTGCTGGGGGGAGCAGGGTAGGGAGAGGGTGGTTAGGTTATGGACATTGGGGAAGGTATGCACTATGGTGAGTGCTGTGAAGTGTGTAAACCTGGCAATTCACAGACCCGTACCCCTGGGGCTAATAATACATTACATGTTAATAAAAAATTAAAAATTAAAACAAAAACAAAAAACTTGTATTCAAAATCCCCCAAATCCTGAAGTCCCCCAAATCTCTGGGAGATACTCAACTCCCCTCCATAATAATCACATCAAGCTCCATTAACAATACTGTTTTTATCACATTTCCCTCTCTTAGGGACCTAAAAATTCAACTCTGGACTCTGAGACAACCCATAAAAACTGAAGCAATAAAAAGCAAAAAGTGCAGACTTTTAAAGCAGGTCTGAGAATGTCATAGTTTCCTGAAGGTAGAAATACAATGATATAAAACCCTGGTTAGAAGCAAGGAAACCGTTAGCAGCTGGCATGGAAATTACCCCATTATTTATTACTGTTATTAGGTGAGATTCTTATGCCACATAACTCAATAGAGAATAACATCTATTTGATTGCATGGGATGAGAGTCTGGTCCATTATTATTAATTTGCCTACTCTCTAGCCATTAAGTGACTGTTCCTTTGGACCATAAAAAGTAGTACAGGAATAACAGAAAAAGGTTTTTACCTTTCTCCATAAGATAACGAATGCCAGCCACTGTACCAGTAAAAGATTCAGCCACCTGCTTGGATATCCTTCTGCAACTGGGCTAAAGAGCAAACAGCATTGGGACCGACTGGTGCTCACTGAGAGAACATTACCCCTTGCCTAGTTTGTTAATCAGTTCAAAACTCTGGATTGCAATTTGTGATTGTATTATGTTTGTTCTTGATGCTTTCATATAGTAAGTTAGATGGTCAGCTTTGGTATAATTTTTTTACCCCTTACTCACCTGTCATTATTGACTCAGGGCATCCACTCTTGAAATAACTTTAGAGAATCAAAGATTTCTACTTTCTGCATCAAGTTTTTGGTATTTTCTCTAAAATCAGTCTTTCTGTAATGATAGGCGTACCTTTCCCTGTTTGTTTTTATTTAATTGACTGTGTTGAATCTAAGTTAACATTTTCTGGATGACTATTCTTTAGATTGGTTGTTGTTTTAAGCCAAAGCTGCAAAGGAAAGGCTTTGGTCCTTGTATTCGTTAGTTATAGTTAGTTATTAGATAGTTATAAGAGGAGATTTATTATGAGAGATTGGCTCATGCAAATATGGAGAATGAGAAGTCTTGTGATATTCCATCTGGAAACTGAAGGCCCAGGGAAGTCAGTGGTATTGTTCTAGTCTAAACCCTAAGGCCTGAGAACAAGAGAGTCAATGATTTAAGTTCCAATCCAAGTCCAAAAGTTCAAGAACCAAGAGCACCAATGTCCAAGAACAAGAGAGGATGGAAGTACCAGCTCAAGTAGAGAACAAATCTGCCCTTCCTCCACCTTTGTTATTTAAGCCTTCCGGTGTATTGAATAATGACCATTTGCTTTCATGAGGGGGATTTTCTTTACTCTCTATTGATTGAAATGCTAATATCTTCCAGAAATACCATCACATATCCTGATACAATGTTTTATCAGCTATCTGGCACCCCCTTAGCCCAGTCAAGTTGACATATAAAATTAACCATCACAGCCCTCAAGGACCCAATGCCATACTTGTGCCCTTCTCCAGGGCAGGAGCCTATTGAGTCCTCTGTCACAGGAAGTTCTTGAAATCCTCTATGGGCACAACCTCTACGTATGCCCAACACCCAGGGGTCTGAGCAACTTAGATTTACCCTCATGTTCTACAAACGGCTATGTCAGGACACACTGTGCTAACCAATATCATGTCTCAAGGCCTCTTCTTCACGTATTGCAGGACATTTCCACTGGATTCATCATTCTCCCCGAAGACATCAGTGGGATTCCTCACTACCAGTGCTCAGAATTCCTTACTGACTCCTGGCCAAGCCTGTCTTCAAACTTGACCAGAAAGCAGAGTGACTTGTTTATGCTTTTCCTGTTCCTTCCAGCTGTAGGGGTCTCCATAGCCTCAGAGCTATCCAACTCTGACCCACTCTGCCTGGAAGAGAATGTAAGTTAATAACATTTGGGCCTCTGGATGTATGTCAGTGGAACTTAACATTAAGTCCAAAGATCCAGGCCCAGATGCCATTGCTGACCTCCTTTAAGGCCTCCTGAATATCTTCCACCTGATTAGACCAGGGATTAATATTCTAAGGATATGGGAGCCTATGTAGTACTGAGATTATACACCTCCAACCTCACTGGTGCTCTCTATTTCTCTCTCTCTCCCTCTGTATCTCTCTAGTCTCTGCTTTTGTCCCTCTCTCATCACACACACACACGTACTCTCACATAAAACACATGCACACAAAGAAAATCAACCAGACCATCATTAACATAAGCTTTTATTAGAAAATTCCCAGAACAAGACAGCCACAAAGGAGCTCGTTCTAATGTGTGGAAGGAACACAGAATATTTTATGGGTTTCAGCAGGAGAGAGTATTGGTCAAACTATAGCTAGTTTTGAGGATAGAGACATTATAAATTAGCAGCCATTATTTCAGAGTTCTGTACTCGTATCAAGAAGAATGGAATGGAACAGTTAGGGTAAGGGACAAGGACATGTGAAGGCCACAGTGAAAAAGTCTCAAGTCCTTTAGGACATCTATATGTATTTTTTATCGTGATAAAATATAAATAACACAAAATTTATCATCCTAATCATTTTTAAGTGTACAATTCAGTGACATTAAATACATTCACACTGTTGTGCAACCAACACCATCATCAATCAATCAGGAATTTTTCATCATCCCAAACTGAACCCAAATTAACCACTAAACAGTAATTCCCCATTCTCCTCTCCCTTGGCACCTGGCAACCACCATTTTACCTTTCCTGTCTATGAATTTGATTTCTCTAGGTACTTCACATAAGTGGAATCAAATGTTTATCTTTTTGTGACTGGCTTATTTCACGTAGCATAACATCTTCAAGGTTCATCCATGTTGTTGCATGTGCCAAAATTTTCTTTCTTTTTCAAGGTTGAATAGTATTCCATTGTATGTATACACTACTATGCATAACGTTTTGTTAACCCATTCATCCATTAATAGACATTTATGTTGCTACCACCTCTTGGCTATTGTGAATAATGCTACAAGGCATCAGTACACTTGATAGAGTATTTATGATGACATCAGCATCCAGCTTAGAGCTTTCTATATGCTGATTTCAAAAATGTCACCAAAATAATACATTAATAAGACAAAGCTGAGTTTCTTACTCACTGCTGTAAGGTTGAACACTACCTTGACAGGATCTTAGTTGTATCTCAGAGAGAGAAACACAATCTTGGGATATTCCTGAATTTTTACTTAAGGTAGGTCTTTCAAACAGAGAACTTGACTGGGATTGGGTACAGATCATGACATCATAGCTTAGAATTAGTGGGCACAGCAAAGAGAGCAAAGAGTCTAAGTGTACTGGGATATAAGCATCATCTTATGCTTTCTGTTGAAGGGCTATTTGGTCCTTCAGAAAGTTCTTGAGATAAATAATAAAGTTACTTACAATTTTTACATTCCAACCAAGAGTTAGCTGAGATAGTAACGTTATGTTGAGGAAAACAGTGGAATAGTAAAATCTGTCTAATGCAGTAAGTGATTAAGTAAGTAGATGGTTTTAATTTTCACACCAATAACTTCCTCAATAATATTGGATAGAGGGATACTACTCCTTATTCCCCAGCAACTTGCCCTAGATCACCAAGCTAGAAAGTGTGCTGATGAGATTAGTACGTAGGCTACCAGAGCCCATGATCTTAACCCCTACTCAATACTGCCTCCAGAGATTGCTTCAGCATATTTGACACACAGTGGTAAGACTAAGTCCTTGCTAGGTAACTTGTCTTTGTTCTGATTAGCTACTATACAGAACCTGGGTCCAAACTTGGGATTGTGGCCCATGACTAAGAGCTCTAACAACATCCTTTCCAACATCCAGGACCTGGCCCTCACTCCCCCCATCCTGATTTCCTACTATGACATAGCTCTCCTGCAGGAATAGCTCCTCACCTCCTTGTACTGAACTCCATTTCAGTACCCCTGCTTTGACCTGGCTACTGGATTGGATACCTTGATCCCTTCTATTTCCAGAACTGCAGCTGATATTTTCATGCTTCCTTTGACAAAATATATCTGGATCTAATGGTCATCTCTGGAGCCATTTTCTAGAAACATCCTTCCCTCCCACTCTTGTGCTGCTATACACAGTGGCTTTTTGATGTTATAAGGCTCTAATCCTCAAACAATGGCCTGTGGACTAAATTTGGCCCACAGACTGCTTTTCTATGGCCTGCAAATTAACAATGAATTTTACATTATTAAATGATTGTGGAAAAAAAAAGAAGAACAGCCTTCCTGACATGTAAAAAGGATATTAAATTCAAATTTCGAGGTCCATAAATAAAGATTTATTGCAGTATAAGCACATTAATTTGCATATTCACACAGTTATTTGCACAACTTGACCCATGCTTATATCTGCTTTCAAGCCACAGTGGTGGTGTTGAATATTGTAATGAAAAGCCTTAAAATATTTACTACTTGGTCCTTAACAGAAAAAGTCTGCTAATCCCTGGTTTAAGGACTTTGCTGCCAAAGGCCTGAATGCAAGGTAACATGAAATCCCAGCTTCTCCACCTTTGCCACAGCAGAACCAGTTCTGGTGTAGGAACCAGCAAGACCACAGACAGGTAAGGATGTAGTCTGCTCCCTAGAGTCCTCTAAAGTATCACCATAGCATTGCCTCTGTGGCTATTTTATGTGTCTAGAAGGTTCCCATGGCAACTTATAACAACCCTGGTCAAGTCACTCCCATCCCCTGCTTTAATCCTGGGGGTGGGGGGGGGGTGTTTTGTTTTGTTTTGTTGCCATAGTACAACTGGTTCAAGGGCAATGCAGTTAAAATGATAAAGTTGTTTTTGTGCTTTGCACCTTATAGGCTGTCACTCATGCAATAACCAAATTACCTATAGCTTCCTTAGCTGGGAGTCTGGACCAGACCTCTCCAGATTTGGGTGAGAGAATACTAGTGTTTGTACAGCATTCTACTTTTTCCAGATAAACAACCCACCAGTTCAGTGTCTGAACTGCCAAAAGCAACTCTTTTGCATTAAAGTGTGGAAATAAACCACGACCAAGTAAATGAGAAAGGCAGAGGTTATTATTCAGAGCTTACTATAGCAAGGGAATCAGCCACCATCGCTTGTGTTTTGGCAGAGACTCAAGGGTATGCAGGAGAGTGGAAGAGCTGTCTGGTGGAAAAAAAAAAAAGGAAGGCTGCCAAGTACTCCCTGATTAGAGGCTGTTGGCTTGGGGGAGTTACAGGGGACCAACTAGAAGGAGGGCATCCCATGTGATTGGTTAGGGGTGCATATTTGGCTTTCTCTGGACTGGTCCTAAGTGGGAACAAAATTCAGGGAAGCTGTCAGTTATTAGTAAAGTCTTGACCATTTTTCAATAATTGTTACAAAAGTTGTTATTTAGCTTCTTGGATTATTACTAGAGATTGCAAACAGGCTTACTGTAAGTCTGATGTACAGCAGGCTGGCTTTCTGGATTGTCTCTTGCAGATGGGGGGTTGCTTCCCTGGACAGGTCAGCGTTCTATTTTTATATATGACTTGGCCACCGTCCGTTGTATATTCAATTTCTCCAACTGAAATCTGTATAGGAGCTTGCTTTGTCTTCTTCCTGGCATTCCATGCCATGGTGCCCAACATAGTATAGATGCTCAGTAAGTTTGCAATAATTAATGACTTCATGGAGGATATTGGGAGTAGGGGATTCAGATTCAGTTTATTGGATAAGCCACATGTCACCTTGCAGGGAAAAAACCTCATGGGCTTCAAGTTAAAAACAGACGGTTTGGGGCACAAGAGGGGATATGGCAAAATCTCTTCTTACTGTTTCTCCAGTAATACCTTTGATGCATAAGTTTAGGTTCTGGTCCCAGAAAACTCTTCTCGGTAAAAATTTGTCTCAAGTTTTCTTGTCTTCTGGGCTTGCTCCAGAAAATGTGCAGCAAAATGAAATCCAACTACTAGTTTTAAAGTATAAAGAGATGTAGAAAAAGAAGTGGGAAGCATGGAGTTCTGCACAGGGTGGGCAAGACTATGGAGGGAGCAAAGACTTAAGGGTATAGATGGTAGAAACACAAAGGAATAAGATGAAAAGGTGCTTTTGGGGACAGTTTTGAGGATGAATGCTACCCTACTCAATAGCTCCTCTATCTACAACCAGAATCTGGTCTCAATCTTTATTCTGTCTCATTTCTTTATCCCTGAATAGAAAACTGGCAGGAAGCCAAAATGAGTACCAAAATATGCCTAACATTTTGTGTGTGTGTGTTTCTAAGATTTTATTTATTTTAGAGAGAGAGAGAGAGAGAGCAAGCAGAGGGATGGGGCAGAAGGGGAGGGAGAGAAAGAAGGAAAGATTCCCAAGAAGACTCTGTCCTGAGTGCAGAGACTGACACAGAGCTCGAACTCATGATCCTGAAATCATGACCTGAAACCAAAGATTTGGTGCTTAACTGACTGACCCACCCAGGCACCCCCCATTTTTTTAATCTTCCTCATCCCTGTCTTGTGGCCTTAAGTTCATCTTTTCTTTTCTTTTTCAAGTCTGTTCCTGTTCTATTATCTTTTTTGACCCAATCCAAGGCCAACTTCTAAGATGCTTTCTCTGACCAGCTGAGCTGAAAAATTATACACACATCCTCAACATTTTTTTAAAAGATTTTATTTATTTATTTGACAGACAGAGAGATCACAAGTAGGAAGAGCAGCAGGCAGAGAGAGAGAGAGGGAAGCAGACTCCCCGCCAAGCAGACAGCCTGATGTGGGGCTCCATGACCCGAGCCAAAGGCAGAGGCTGAACCACTGAGCCACTCAGATGCCCCCATCCTCAACATTTTGATGACCCTCATTGCCATTGCCATTTACTCACTGCTTATGTGAAAGCCTATCTCTATAACTAGACCCAAGGATGAAAGGAGTGATGGCTTACAGTTCCTTGCATTGATACAGTCCGCACTCCAGAGTCTTACACATATGAAGCAGAGAAGAAATGATGACTTATTATATCACTTATTAAGTGCCCTTGGCACTTGATGGATGAATTCTAATGTTAAGGCTTAGCTCAAATTATAAATAACACCACATGGCTTCCCCCAAATAAACTCATAACCTGTACATTTACTATGTACTAAATAAATTGTTCTGATTAAAACAGTATTTATTTTCCTTGTTTGTATTACCCATTACTTCAGTGGTTAATGAAAACAATATTATTAGAAGTTTCCTAGTTCCTCACTGATTTGGCCTAATTCACTCTGCCTTACAACAAAACGTAACTGAAATGGGTTATTTAAGTGAACGTTTCCTATATTTTCACTGATTACATAAGAGCCTTCACACCCCATAAGTTTCCTATGTTTTTCCAAATATAACAATATTAGTTTTATTTTAACAATAAGTATCACTTAGGCATCCATCTGCCAGCACGTTTTCTCATAACCTTTCTCCAATGATTCCAGTGAGCTTTGCCAAACTGTTCACAAAAGTTGTCTGTTATTGTAATTCAGTTTTAACTAGATGGTTGTCATAACTTTGATGTCTTTCTCATTACAACAGCTTTACTAACATAAGAAAAATTATATTAATCATTCCCAAAATTCTTATTTCTAATATATAATCACTTTTCCTACCCAAAGGCTAAACCCCATTCTCTGCTTTATTTATGTAAAACTTGGCTCATGATGCCACATTACTGAAATTGATTTCTATAAAATTTTAGTCCATTATTATTTTTATACGAAATACTCTTTATATGTCTATGTATAGGTATATATTTATCATTGAGACTAGATCAGACCTTTAAATAAATTGTTTTATCTAGTCTACCTAAAAATTTTACTTTAATTATTTGGCATTTCATAATGGTTGGTTTAATTATTGAGTAAACAAACCACCTATTTTGGTACATGGTTTATGTGTATGAACACTCACACGTGATGGTGTTTTAAAGGGTAGGATGAAAAGAAGTTAAGAGTCTCTTAAGAGTCTAGCAACTGAACACCATGGCAAATTATTTTATCATTTTTGAACTGAGGAATGAGAGCCAGAGAAGGAAATGCTCACTCAGACTTAGGCATCATCTAGTCTGGCTGGACCGCTGTCATGCCTATAATTAGAAACCTTCTTCATCAATCACCAATTATAGCAAATGAGAAGATAGACGCTAATGAGGCCAGTCCTGGCTATTGCTGAGGTGCAGCATCTGACTGATGCAAGATAATTTTGAGAATTTCAATAAATTTCTCTTCTACTTTAAAAATAAAAGTGGAAAGAAATCACTCAAAAACTATCACAACAGATATAATTGTAAATAAATACTTGAAGCAGAATTTTATTATAGGGATCAGGAAATAAAGGTTTGTTTTCGTTTCTTTTTAACTTAAACATACAAACCAAACAAGTAGAAGCAAGTGAAAATAATGTGACTACATTATGGAACTTGAAAAATGGTGCAAAGGATGGATAGCCAAGAAATTTGCATGGAAAACAAATTTCATTGTCTGAATGAAAAATTAGACTAGCATAAAAATGAAAACAAATCCTAGTGGATAAAACCACAGTAGAATTGCTTTGTATCAGGTCACATCTGCAGAGCCCAGAAAGCCTGCTGAGGACACTAGCTCATATTAAACATTTTTTTTTTTTTTTGGTGGGGCTGTCATGAGGCCCACATAGGTGAACTCCACTTA
This sequence comes from Enhydra lutris kenyoni, assembly GCF_002288905.1. Lineage (NCBI taxonomy): Eukaryota > Metazoa > Chordata > Mammalia > Carnivora > Mustelidae > Enhydra > Enhydra lutris. The sequence goes on from NW_019154085.1 coordinate 49,575,546, forward strand.
ATACAATTGATGACTTTGTTTAAAAAAAGAAAAAGTCATTAAATCATATTTAAATTTCAAAAAGAAAATCAACCTTTTAAAAGAAATCTACCAAAATCGCATAAATCTAGATTATTATGTATGTCACAATGGATCTGCTTTAGATGAAGCATGCCTGTATTTAGAATAGGTCTCACAAGTAAAAAATGTTTTATGAACACAATAAAAACCAGATATTGTCTAGATATGGATATTTTTATCCCTGAAGTGACATTTGAAATGTATGAAAAGCCATTATAAAACTAACAGTAATAATCATACTGATGTTAGCGCTGCTAACATTTACCGTGTACCTGCTCTGTTTTGGTCCCGGAGCTGTGTTCTTTAACATCGTGATTGCACGGGCAGATACTGTGCAAAGTGCTTCAGCAGGCACATTGCTAGTAAATTTTAGAAGCACTTGCTTGATGGGAAGAAGAAAGGACAAAAGAAGAGATGGGAGCAAACTGGAGGTCAAACAGAAAGAAAAAGGTTATAATTTGGCCCTCCAATCTTATTTAAATAACCTGAAAGGGATGAAAAAGAGACAATGGTGGAAAATGGAGTCATTTGGAGCCAGGAATGGTTTTGAAGGAGTCTTTGGAATATAAGTTTTCATGTAATACTGGTTGTGAAAGCTACACTAGGTAAGAAAATAACTGGGCCCCAAGGGAAGACCTTTCCTCTGTGATGTCACCCACCTGTCACCATAAGGCCATAGTCAGCCATTGTTGTGGGGCCAACCAGCAACCCTGGTCTCTCCCTGGTGCCACAGAACCTGGAAGACCAGTAATGTATTCATTTTATTAATCCCAAGACTGGCTTTATTTCTGTACTGGGGAAGAACAGGGAGGGGTTCTGTTCCTGACGAGGAATCAGAACCACAACTCTGGGGCTTTCAAAACTCAATTTAGAAAGCGAGAGTTTAACATTCCTTTAATTCACCTCTTAACTGAGTCCCTCAGCTCTCCACACCAGGAATCAAGTAACATTGATTTTTATGTTTTTTTTGATTGTGTAAGCCATAAATGGTTACCCCCAGGTTGATTCTGCACCATCTCTTTCCTGTAATTTCCTAATAGTGGAACACTGTTAACTATGTGTGTGGCGGGAGTCAAGAGAGTCAACAGTTGTGAGTTTCGACCTGAAGTACTCAAAAGCTAGCTGCCAAATCTTTTCTCTGATCTCTCTTCCCTGATAGAAATGAAAGTTTTATCTGAGGTCTTCTTTTTTCCTCAGTTGTTACTTGTTTCTAATAAAAACTTTAGACAAAGTTTCATGGGTAGCCATTCAACTGTGGGAAAGGTTTGTTACCAGAATGTAAATGTATGTTTAAGAGTCCTTACCCAAGTGAGTAGCAACTTACTCCTTCAACTAACTGAACAGCTGAGAAATAGAAAATGGTTTTTTAAATAGCTATGTCAATTAGAATTATTTTACTTACAAAAGAAAAAAAAAAAATTCCCAGGGTGCTTGGGTGGCTCAGTCAGTTAAGCATCTGCCTTCAGCTTGCGTTGCAATCCCAGAGTCCTGGGTTTAAGTTCTGTGTCAGTGATGAGTCTGCTTCTCCTTCTCCCTCTGCTCCCCCATCCCCCTCCACTCAGCTTGTGCTCTCTTTCTCTCACTCTTGCTCTCTCTTTCACTCAAATAAATAACTAAAAAAACTTAAAAAAAATTCCCAACTCAAACTACTTTTAACAATATAGGAATATATTCCCTCAAATAATCGGAAACTCCACACTTTGGGTTTCTAGCAAGAGTTGATCCAGCAAGCCAGCAATGTCACAAAGAACCCAGTGTCTTTCCATCCCTGGGCTCCATTTTGCATGGTGTCTGCCTCATCCTCCGTCCTGCTCCTGATCCAGGATGGCTGTAATTATCCAGGCATCAATACAGGAGATATGTGGGACTTGACTTGCTTTTCTCAAACGTGGAACAAAAAAGTCTTGAACTTCAGTGAACAAACCAGTTCTGCTCAGAAAACTGCCCTAAACTAATCACTGTGGTCAAGGGGAAGGGACATGGCCAGAGAGCTTACCCGACTCCAAGTCCTGTCCTCATCATTAGAGTCAAGAGTGCATCATGGCTCAAGGTTGTGTAGTGGTAGTTGGAACTTGTTTTCAAAATTAGAAATAACTAGAAATCATCAGAGTTTCTAGCCATTAATGTCTTCCTTAAGACATCTGGGTAGGCCACTTCCACTAGATCAGTTATCTTTCTATCCCACATGGCTTATAGTGTCCAGAAGAATTCAAACTCAATAATACATAGCTGTAAAGGGAAAGGAAATAATATGATAGAGACTGAAAGAAAGGAGGAACTTTGGGGCACTTGCATGGCTCAGTCATTTGAGGGTCTGCCTTCAGCTCAGGTCATGATCCCAGGGTCCTAGGATCGAGTCCTGCATTGGGCTTTCTTCTAACTGGGGAGTCTGCTTCTCTCTCTCCCTCTGCCACTCCCCCTGCTTGTGCACTCATTAGCTCTCTCTCAAATAAATGAATAAAATCTTGAAAGAAAGAAAGGAAGGAAGAAAGAAATGAAGAAGAACCTTTGAACAGATTAGAATGAAAAGACTGAGAAAATCTGCAGCATATTTAAAAACAAGTCAAGGAATATTTATAATCAATCCCAGAATATGAATCGATTGTTACTGGTTATCAATACAGGATTTACACTGCCTTTGGGACGGTCATCAGGGCTGGCTGTGTGTGACTAAGAGTCAGGGCACCAGCGTTTTCAGCCGCAGCAGTTGGTGGCACAGATAGGCAATGGCAACATTTGTCCTCGCTGGTGTGTGGAAGCAGAACTGAGTTTTGCCTTTGAGGGCAGACTGAGTTAGCTCCACATTCTTTAAATTATTCAAGCTGAAGGGAGAAACAAGTGAGAGGAGGAATAGTGCTTCCTGGGGAAGTTTGTGAATTCCCCATGAATAGGATATGTGGGATGTCAAGTAATAGATTAAAAAAAATACTAAGTTTGGGGACCTAATGCACAGCATGGTGACTACAGTTGATAATACTGTATTGTACACTTTAAACTTGCTAACAGAGGAGATCTGAAGTGCTCTCAACACACATAAAAAAGGTTACTTCTGTGAGGTGGCAGATGTGTTAACTTGACTGTGAAAATCATCTCACAAATCACCCTGTTGTATGGCTTCTAAAATACACAATGTTGGGGCACCTGGGTGGCTCAGTGGGTTAAAGCCTCTGCCTTCGCCTCAGGTCATGATCCCAGGGTCCTGGGATCAAGCCCCACATCAGGCTCTCTGCTCAGCAGGGAGCCTGCTTCTCCCTCTCTCTCTGTCTGCCTCTCTGCCTACTTGTGATCTCTCTGCCAAATAAATAATCTTTAAAAAAAATTTATAAAATACACAATGTTGTCAAATATTCCTTGATAGAAATGGGGAGGTAGGGAATCTGAGATAGACAGAAAATATATCTATGTTAGCAACAAGAAATTAAAACAGATTTTAGGTATAACAAAGAGGGAGAGAAAAGGGGGGGGCGGGAATCGAAGTAGCAAAGATACAGCCATAATTATAATCTGGTTTTCTGAAACAGGTCATAGGAGCTGAAAAGCAGACAGGTGACATGTAGCACCAGCCAGGATTTGCGTTCATTATGCTTTGGGCAGCAAACACAGAGCCTAAAAACTGTTTTTGGAACAGAGTAGGCCTGAACTAGGGATGCGAGAGAGAGAAAAATACTTCATTAGAGAAACGTTCACTAGACAAAGTATCCAGGGAGAGGAACAAAGCCTGGTAGTTATTGGAAGAAAGGAGACTGCAGCGGAATGGAAAAGGATAGGCTGGGGCATGCAAAGGTCCTGTCTGGAGATGGGGAATGTCTGCGGCAGCCTCTTCTGCTGCTACCGGTCAGGGTTCACTGTGTGCTCCTCCCGCTGGCCTCCATGGTTCTGCCACCAGCCATGCCGGCTCATGGAACAGGAACCAGGAAAGCATCCTGAGCCCAGGGACGAGCCAAAGCTCCGTCTCCACTGCCAGCTCTTACTGGCCTTGACGTGCTGGTGTGCAGCCCGGGAACTGCCTGCTGGTCATGGGGGAGCCCAGGGGTCTGCATGTGTAGACGGCTCTGAGAAGACCAGTCATTGCAGTCACCAGGCAACGTCCCACACCCAGAGTCTCTGACAGCACGACTAGCACCAGGTGACACTATTAGTTTCTTAGGGCTGCTATAACAACATATCACAAGCTGAGTGGCTTAAAACAACAGAAATATATCATTTCACAGTTCTGGAGGCTTGAAGTCTGAAATCAAGGTATCTGCACGGCCAGGCTCCCTCAGAAACCCATGAGGGAATGAATCCTTCTTTGCTTTTTCCTGTCTTCTGGTAGTCACTGTCCATCTTCGGCCTCCATTGTCATATATATTCTCTTGGTGTCGTCATCACATAGCCATCTTCGTAGAAGGACGGGAGCCATACTGGACTAGAGGCTCACCCTACTTCAGTACAACCCCTTAACTATACTTACAACAACCCCATTTCCAAAAAAGGTCACACTCTGATGTACTGGGGGTTGGGATTTCAACATTTCACTTGGGGGAGAGGGGACACAACTCAACTCATGACAGACGCTAAGTCAGATGATGAAAATTTAGAAAAGTTAAAAAAAAAAAAGTCCATCATATAGAATCAAAGATATATATTTGTTCTCTAAACCTGGAAAGATTCAAAAGTTTCGTATCCATATCATTTGAGGCTAGTTCATTCAGATAGGTTCAGTCTTAGTTCAGTTGATAGCCCTATAGAAAATCTACAAAGGCAATCCAACTGATTGTTCTTGAGAATACAAAAGGTAAAGATACACAAATTGTATTTTGCTGCCACATATCTGAGCCATGTTCAGTTGGTCAGAGAAGAAACAAAAGAATAGCAATAGCAAAATCAAATAAAATCACCAGTCATGAAGCCTTTCAAGTTTATTAACTATACAGTGAAAAAAAGTCAAAATCAAAAGAACAATATTTACTGTTTCAACAGCATTGTTAGCTTTCTAGGCAAAGGAAAGAAATAAGTGAAGGGAAAACATGTCTAAAATTCCAGACCAAAATAAATTTTGTGTTTCTGCTTTTATATTATTTGTATATTTTCTAAACAAAGTTTGTCTTCTTCGAAGAGAATCATGTAGTATATAAAAAGACATGTTTATTTAAATAATCCTGTTTAATCAATGAGCACATTCTTATATAACACTTAGACCCATTTAAAGTTTTTATTTTCAAAATTAATTAATGAGAGATTTAAAGTTTGTATGTGTATGCATAAAATCTATCCAGAAATGTAAAGAAAGACATTCTGTTTGAGATTAAACAGAGACAAAAATCTGGCAGTAAGAGAGAAGGCCCATTAATTTAGCCTTATTCAAGGTACTGCTTAATTTTTTAAAAAGTTTTTATGAGAATTTATAAGATAGTGGATTGTCACATATAATCTGTGACGAATACCACCCTATCAGATACACCTAAGTGACTTGTACTGGCTTTATATTCTGCTTCCTACAATTCATTTAACCTTGTTTATATCAATGCTGATGTAGATTCCTGATTAATCTATAGATTCCGAAGCGGGTTCCCCTAGTCATCAGCACTCAAGTATGCACAGCCAACAACCTGGCTTTGAAAAAGCATAATGGCTTTAATGAGTAGGAAATCAATTAGGAATTTTGACACACCTTGATATGCTTAAGCAATTAGGCCTGTCCTTAGCTAGGAGGACAATGAAATTGACTATGTCACTTCAACCTTCTAATGGCTTGGAGCAACACCACTCATTGTCCATCACCAATCTGAATCTTCCTTTCTAGGGAAAGCACATGGCTGAGGGCTGACTTGAATTTGTGTTCTGGATCAGCTGTAATTATATGGGTGTGATTTATTGGTTTTCTATCAGCTGCGTTCTGTTTACATTGGAAATAATGCAATTTGTTTTCCTTCTGAAACTCCCAAAGTGAATTGTTCTAAAGTGATGTGTGCTTAACTTATACAGTTAATGTGTGCTTAACTTATACAGATAGCTCAAACTGTCAATGAGCAAAAAAATCACTTAAACACATAATGCATGGCAGATCTCCCCTACTTATTTGGTCTAGACTATGGTTAACACTGTGTTTCTTTATCTGTGCCCTCACTATCTGAGGTCTGAGGAAAAGACTCAGAAATATGGCAAGAGGTAGGGGAAATCGGACTTGAAGTTTTACTGAGTAACCAAAAATAATGTACCATAGTCAAGTCACCCAGAATTCTACGGATATCTTTAGTTTTTAAAATTCCCAAAAGAAATAGTAATATGAAAAATGACTTGCCCTACCATGAAATGGAAATGCTGGCAGCCTACATAAATGATCAACTCTGCCATGTGATTCCACATTTACTTGAGTCACGAACATTTACTGAGCACACACGCTAGCTATCAGCAAGGCAGTAGTGAGTAAGGCAGAACATACAATTCTTAGTTTTAGGAAGCACACGATCTATGAGGAATTCTTTAGTTCCTGCCTCCCCACCACCTCATCCCATCTCTCTTCCCATCCATTGTGTTCTCATTCCATTTCCTAATTTACCAATCTTCACCCCAGTTTTATTTGCCAGAAAGTTCAATATACATTTTTTATTCGAAAAGACTGCTTTGCAGGTAAAATAGTATGCATCTCACTCTATCAACATAAAACTAGACCAATGGAAAATAATACCAATGGAAAAAATATACCAATGGAAAATATATACTAATGGAAAAATAATAATTTGGGGTGACTAAAAAAACAGTACCTAAAAATTGGGAAAAACAGGAAAATACAGAGAACAAAAATAAAATAAAATAAAATAAAAAGACCTTCCAATCCCAACTCCAAGAAAATCACAGTAAACCTTTTCGTGTATTTGCTTTCAAATTTTTACTCTGCCACATTTCCTTTCTTTTTTTCCTTTCTTTTTTTTTTTTTTTTTTTCCACTTAAGGTAGAAGGATCATTTCCTATGTTAAAATTGTTTTTAAAAAGTCATCTTACAGGACACCTGGGTGGCTCAGTTAGTTAAGCGGTCAGCTCTGGATTTCGGTTCAGGTCATGAGCTCAGTTTCCTAGGATAGAGCCCCATATTGGGCTCCACACTCGGTGGGGAGTCTGCTTGAGGATTCTTTCTCTCTCCCTCTGCCATCCCCCCTGCTCACATGATCTCTCTCTCTTTCTTCAAAAATAAATAAATAAGTCTTAATCTTTCCAAAAAAAAGTCATCTTACTGATTGATAATTTACTGTCTATAATTTATTTAATCATTCTCCAAAAATTACTCTAATGCAAAATGGTCAATTTTTAAAGGTCACAGAAAAACAGCTGTACTTTTGTGCAATGGTCCTTCTCATGAAGGACAAAAAATGGAATACCTACTTTCTTTTTAAAGTGCTTTTTTTAGGCTATCATATAAATCAAGGTACATTCCTTTTTTTCTTTTTTTCTTTTTTTTTTTGCTTCTCTTACCTTGGCGTCTGTACAATGTCTGTTGAGGCCAACCTCTGACATTTATGATTGTAGATATAACACAGATGGCAAGAAAAAGATATGGGGCAGAGAGTTAGTTCAAATCTGCCCTAGGGAGCTAATTTGCTCTGTCTTCATGAAGGCAGTCTGAAGTTGAACAGTAAATACTTCTTTAAGGTTTAAGGCATGGACTCCAGAAAATGGTAAAATAAACAATAATTACTAGGTGACAAAGGAAAGAAAGGAAGAGATGGAATTCAGGACACACTACCCCAAAACACAGTACCTTGGCCACATCGAATGTTTTAGGCTGAAGGAATTGGAGAAAACAGCAGAGCAAGAAGGTGACTCTGACATCCTTCCCCCCTCCCTCACCCTTCTTCCCTGAAAAGGTTATAGAACCCTCTTGTAAGAGATGTCCTCCCGCTATCTGGAGAAAAAAAATATCCTTATCTCCAAAAACAAAGGGATTCTGAGAAGAATCGCAACAACAGGCCTGCTAAGACTCCCCCAGTTCACTACAGTTGCCCCACACTCCTTAACCAATCACATTCCTCCACAACTGTCCACACTTCATCAAACTTAGCACGAAAGACTCAGGTCTAACAGTTTCTTTGTGTCTTCATTTCGTTATGAAGGCTCCCTTGTCACATAAAATTTACATTAAATTTGTATGATTTTCTCCTGATAATCTGCCTTTGTCAGTTTAATTTCCAGACCCAACGAGGGACCCTAACAAGGTTGAGGAAAACGTTTTCCTCCCCTACAGATGAAAGTGAGAGAGAAAAAGAGAGAGAGGGAGAGAGTATAACGGAGGAAAGGAAAGGCAGGGAGGGGAGATTTGGGGTGAGAAGGAGCACAGGACTCCAGAACTCCCTGCTGTGTCCCTCAGTAGAAATCCCTTTCAATGACCCTCCACATACCTCACAACCTGTAATCTCCTCTGTAAAATGGACACGATAATAGTTCCTGCTGAATAGGATTATTCTGAGGATTAAATGAGTAAAGTTGAATGCCTGATGCACATTAAAAACAAGATATATGTTAATTATTATTATTATTGCCACTATGGAAATGTTTATTTTAAAAGGAAACTATGAGTAGAATTGGCATTTACTCTCCAAGATGAACACCCCTGGGCCATTTACATAAACCTAACCAGACTGCGTGGACCAAACAATTAAATAAAACCTTTGAATGAATACCTCTCAGTTTCACCCATGGTCCTCTTGAAACAATCACTTAGGTATACTTATTAAGAATGACATTTCTGGGCACCTGGGTGGCTCAGTGGGTTAAGCCTCTGCCTTCGGCTCAGGTCATGATCTCAGGGTCCTGCATCAGGCTCTCTGCTCAGCGGGGAGCCTGCTTCCCCCTTCTCTCTGCCGCCTCTCTGCCTACTTGTGATCTCTATCTGTCAAACAAATAAATAAAATCTTCCAAAAAAAAGAAAAAAAAAAAAGAATGACATTTCCAAGGATCCTTTGCTTATGTTCCCTGGTGCAGAACTGGGAGAAAGACAGGGGTGATCCAGAATCATCATTTTTTGACCTATTTCTAGGTGACGTTTATGCAAGCTACAATCAGGGAAATTCTGAGACATATTTACCTAGAAAAAGTTTAAACAAAAATCTTTTAGTGGATATTGTATTAGTTGCTACAGCAGATTCAGAATGAGTAGTGTTTTTAAAAAAGTCAGTGGACAAGCACATTCCAAATAGGCCCTGCCAATTATTTACAGAATAGCACAGACTCAAGGGTTTTTATATAATCTTCTCCGTATTCCAAAAACTTTCTGAAATTACTGGGGAAGAGTTTCCCCAATCATAAACCAACCACCTACCTCCCCAACCACCACCACCCACTGCATACACACAAATCCACACAGTCAAGATCAGTTGCCTGAAAAATGCTAATTCATTCATTTTGGTGGGGAAAAAAAAAAATCCATTGATATAATCCATTCTGGTTGTAAGGATGTAATGAGTTAACATGTATAAAATGTTTGGACTATTGCTGACAAATATTGTATACTCAGAAGATGTTTATTATTATCACTTTTCTTATCTGATCTAAAAAAAAAAATCTCATTTTATAGCTGAGAAGACTAAAGACCAGAGACACTGAACAATTTACTTAGTTCCCACAGAGGAAAGCCAAACATCTTCCCCCAGTACCTTGCTGAATTGTCAGAAGATAATTTTATTTATTATTTTATTATTATTTTATTATCTATTATTCTGATTTTATTGATTCATACCTACACCTCACCCATTGTCCTGAAACCTGTAAACCACCAACAGTGAAAAATAATGTTGTTTCCCCATGATGTTCAAAAACTGTCCGCATCGTAGCTGCTCATGAACAAGATGATGATTTCCTTAACAATTTAATTCAGAAGGGAGTTTCACACCTCTCCTATTTTATAATGAAAGTACCTATCAGTATTATTGAAATGTGGAATCTAAGAAATCAATTGTGGAAAATAAATAGTGGTGTTGCCTCATTTTGGCTCATAATTGTGTTCTTTTCATGTATGCTAATTGCTTGATCACCTATTGTAGCGTGGCCCTAATTTTATTCATAGTTTTTTGTCCTTCCTCTGGGAAAAGTATGGATGGCTCTGGCATGCATCTTCCTCTCTTTTGAAATCCCCTAGACCAATAATTCATTTAATTATTTTTAGTAATGACTTTGGAGACTGCATTAGGCATTTGGCTGTTGTACAGCTCACTCTAGATTTGGATGTTTTGCTCCTGCTAAATTACGACACCACACCCAGAGTTCTCTTTCGGTAGTGCCTGAAGGATACAATGGGGGTTTGCTGAGGTGCGTTTTAGTTTCCTTTCCCCATGCCAGACAGTTTGTGTACCTTCTTCTCTATTTCAGCCTGGAGGTTACAACCTTGAAAGAACCAGAGGATGACCTTCTGGTGCAGGGTAATGCAAACAGAACTGTGTTTTAGGTACCTTTCCTCATCCTAATTCCCTCCTCCACCTTCATTTAAGTTCCTCCTGTTTCAGTGACCTACCCCTCACCCAACCCTTTATCTCCTCAACAGTTACCGTAACTGCTCCCTTATTTCCCTATGCCCATGATAATTTTTTCCCATCTCTGTAAATTATTCTTAGAGTTAAAATAGGTAATAAAGCTAATTAAATAACAATATTATATAGCATTTAGAACAGTCCCTAATATGTAGTAAATGGCATGTAATATTTATTAAATAAAAATTTACCAATTAAGCAAATTTATTTTATACCGACTCTTCCCTAAGAATATGTTTGTGGGGTACCTGGGTGGCTCAGTGGATTAAAGCCTCTGCCTTCAGCTCAGGTCATGATACCAGGATCCTGGGATTGAGCCCCACATCGGGCCTCTGCTGAGCAGGGAGCCTACTTCTCCCTCTCTCTCTGCCTGCCTCTCTGCCTACTTGTGATCTCTGTCTGTCAAATAAATTAATAAAATCTTTTAAAAAAATACATTAAGAATATGTTTGTATTAAAACAAGGAGTTGTTTCATTTTTTGTTTTTGTTTTTTCAAATTTCAGCTTACAAAGTGTCTTAATGACATAGTCTAAAAGGGTAGGAATTTTAACACCGAGGGTGTAAGCTGGACATTTTGGTAATCCTAAAAATAGATTTTACAGCAGCTGCTCACACCACTTATTCTAGTCCCAGGTTACCCCCTCAGAATGTGATCAGAAAAAAATGTACATCCTTGGAGAAATACAGTTCTCGATCTGTTCACTCTGCATTTCCACTATCATAGACTCCACATTTCTCTAGTTTTAATTGAGCCTGATTACTATTTAATTGAGGTGGGGGAGGAGCAAACGGAAAGGGAGAGAGAGTCCCAAGCAGACTCTGTGTTGAGTGTAGTGCCTGACCCTGGGCTTGATCCCACAATCCCGAGGTCACGACCCTGGGCTGAAACCAAGAGTCAAACACTTAACCGATTGAGCCACCCCGTTGTCCCTGCATGGTTTTCTTTTAAGGTTTTATTTTATTTTTTTTTAAGATTTTATTTATTTTTATTTGACAGAGATCACAAGCAGGCAGAGAGGCAGGCAGAGAGAGAGGAGGAAGCAGGCTCCCCGCTGAGCAGAGAGCCTGATGCGGGGCTCGATCCCAGGACCCTGAGATCATGACCTGAGCCGAAGGCAGCAGCTTAACCCACTGAGCCACCCAGGCGCCCCTTCTTTTAAGGTTTTAGATGGATTGTCTTATCTCTTCTTCTCTTCCCCACCTCAGTAACAGAAGTAGAAACTATTGCCCATATACATTGAACAAAAATGTTCACCAGCAAAGACATCACATCCCCAGTGCTCTTTTCTTTAGGTAAAGCAAGAAAGAAGGAGAAACTATTGCCATAAACACATGGAACATCTCCAACCTCTTCTATGCCGGCCCACATATTTCTCTTCTTCTCTCTAAGCAGGCAGACCTCCCCGCTCTGTGAACCTCAATGAAGAGTCTCACCCACACCAAGCACTTCCTTACTCCGCATTAGCTGCTCGCTTGCACAAGCTGATTCAGAGGAATAGCTTAAGCTGACAGTAAGAAGGCTGGCTGCTGGTAACTAGTTGTCCACTTAAGTACATACAGCTCTTCTGCAACTCCATGATTATCATCCTCCATTAAATGAGGGTAAATTTAGTCCTAGAGGGTATTCATAGGAAACTCTGAAATGTCAACAATGCAACAATTAGTATTTCTGGACTGGATTGAAATTTAGTTCATTTCTATTAGATTCAATATTTAATCAAGTCACTAAACTGGCAGGAACCTTAAAGACATCTAGGGAAATACCATCTTCATTTTACAGGTGAGAAATATGAAGCGTAAGATATCAGATAAAAGTCCTTGTATTCCAACATGAGCTAGTGGCAAAAGTGCTTTGGCCAATCTATTCAGGAAGACGTTAGTCTCAGTGTGTAAATACGTATGAAGGTGAGAAAAATACAGTTCCTCCCATAAAGAAGCTTTAGGTCTAAAAGATAACGGGTCTGTCTAGAGTTTGGCTAAGCTATTGCATGGTAGTGCTGCCTGACATCCATGTCGTTTGGTCAAGAGCTCTGCATGGACCTTAAACCAAGAACAGCGCCTCACACAAGCACATGCCCTAGGCAACAACCCCGAGTTGCAAGGATTTTAAGTCCCCAGTACGACTTCCCCAATAGCCCTTGTGATCACCAGTCTCCCCAAACCCCCAGCACCTTCCCCTCGTTCACCCCTTATGTAAGATCCACGTGGGTCTTACCAAGCCCTGCTCTTTTAGTTCGAACTATGTAACTATGTAGCTTTAGCTCAGGAATCCCAAAGCACTCTACCCACAAACCTTAATAAAGGCATGTGCCCCAAGTCCTATCAATTTCTCTGTCTGTACCCCGCCTTGGCCTCCTCATACAGCCCCTCAAGGAGCGCTGGGGACTTCCTCCAGGACCTATGAGGAGCAAACTTCTCTATTCATTTTCTCTGTGGTCTGTTGTTGAGCTCTGGCTCACCATCTAGTACCCTGTGCTAGCAAGTGTTAATGTGACACATTCATTACAAGGTCTTTCCTTGAATTTCCACCATCATTCAGCTCAAGGAATAGTTGTGGATTTTGACCATCCTTCATTTCTTCACCCGTGAGTTAGGGATACAAACATAATATGATAATTCCCTTCTCTTAGTCTGTAAGTGTATTAAAAAAGCAGAGAACAATTTATAGTGTATTAACTGTCTGTGTACATGTCTAAGTGTTATTTTAAAGACATATACAAAATATTGTAGAAGCAATATAGAGGGAAGTATTATTTCTCCATGTTTGGATAGAAGAGAAGATTTACATGGAAGATATTAGAGTTGAAACTTGAAGGAGAAGGACTCAGACCCTGTCAACGCCAGGTTAGGGACTTTCTAGCTAGAGGAAATTTCAGTCTGCAGAAAGGACTTATGAATAATGGCCACCCCAAAAATGTCTACATCTTAATCCCCAGAACCCGTGAATATAGGAAGAAAGGTTGCTAATCAGTAGATCTTCAGATAGGAAGAGTATCCTCAGTTACCCTGATAGGCCCAATGTAATTACAAGGATCCTTAAAAACGGAAGAGGTAGGCAGAAAAGGCCAGAAGAATGCGATATGAGGAGGACTCAGCCTGTCAGTACTGACTTTGAAGATAACAAGAGCGAGCCCCCAAACTAAGAAACACAGGAAAGCCCTAAAAACTGGAAAGGACAAGAAAACAATTCTCCCCTGAGCTTTCAGAAAGCAACACAGCTCTGCCAAAACCTTGATTTTAGCCAAGTAAGACCTGTGCCAGACTCCTGACCTACAGAACTATAAGAGAATCAACTTGTGTTGTTTTCATCCACTAAGTCTGTGGTGATCTGTGACAGCAGAAACAGAGACCTAATTCAGGACTTCAGGACTCTGTAGTCATTTGCTGACCGAAATAGCAGCTACAGCCTCCTTGCAATGCCACTAGAGTAGGATTTATACTTGTGCAGGGGGAAAAATATTGAGAAGAAAAGCAAAAGTGTTCTCTCATTTTTAAGTTTCCTCTCTTTTGCCCCAAGCATTTATCCCACTCACGTCGAAACTACATGAGTAAACACTATATTTCCCTTTTCTTTGGCAGTGGGAAGACTCTGCCAGGTAGAGAGACTAAATAATGTCTCTGTGGAATTTTCCAGCCACAGGCTTTGCTCCCACAGACGCAGTGGCTGCAAAGTCTCTAGCTCAGAGACTGAAAGGACCCTAAGAGACCACCTTAGAAGTCTACATTCCTTCATTCCCTCAGGCCCTGGGTACTGGCTGCACATTATGCACTCTCCGCAGGTTTCTATCTTCCTGTGATTTTCTTGTGGTCTGGAGTCCATGTTTGCCGACCCCTCACTCCTGTGTTTTCAGTTATGGCTTCAACTTGATTTCTGGAATGAACTGTCCTAGCCTACGTTCCTCCAGCCTGAGACAAGAGCTTGAGTGTAGGCCGTGATCCTAGGGATGGGAACTGCGGGTCCAGGGAGGTGAAGCTGGGAAGATGGGAACACCTGGGCAAGGGCCAGGTGCCAGGCTGGTAAAATCACTGGGAAAGGCCAAGCCTCCGACCCAGAGTCCCAAATACAGAAGCAGGTGTCCAAGGACTGTAAACTGCCACGCACTCCCAGGCTTGTGCGGGCTGCCTGGGCCCCATGGAAGCCCCACGAGGTAACAGAAGCCCCGAACGGAATGTGAGCTAACCAGTAACACAGCTGAGGCCGGGAGCCCCCAAGTCACACCCAGTGCGGCCAGGGTCGCAGCAAGGCTGGAATGAAGAGGAAGGCCGAAGGGATGAGAGGCGGGCAGTGAGTTGTCTGATACAGAGCCCCACAGCTTCTGACTGCTGAGCACTGACCCATAGGTCCCCAGGCCTGCATTTTTCGTGCTGCCTGACTTCCCCAGGCACATTTCCAGATCCGTCCTCAGCACCACCACCCTCCACGGCCTCAAGGCCTCCCAAGAGACCCTCCCCAAACATGGCTCTCGGCCAGGTCCCCAAAACAAAAAGAAACACAGGAGACAGAGTCCTGGACCATGAGAACCAAATACACTGCTTGCTAGATACTCAGTGTTGCTAACTGCCAAGAACAGATTCACATTCTTCTAAGCTGCCGCCTCCTGTAAACCATGAAAAGGATGAACATCATTGTTTCTCAGCACAGGAAAGATGGAATAAAGCTTGGCGTTTTCCAGGGTGCACTTCCACAAGACCACGTTTTTCTCTGTTTCTTTAGAGTCCTGAACAAGAACTTGGTGACTGATGCCATGAGGGAGAGAGTGAAAAGGGAGGGCATACTTGCTCCAAGCTCGCCGCCCTTCTGAGCTTTACTCAAGTGACCAAACAAGTCCAACCTGATGGACCAATTTCAACATGTTTTTTCCCCTAAATATTCTTTTTAGCTAACCAACATTTAAGGCTCTTAGAGGAGGCTCACAGCAGCGAACTGAGAGTTAAGGTAGGCTTGGTGATACAGAGTTCTTCAAATGAGTAGTGCATTTGAACTGGATTCTATGACCACTTTCTTGTTTGGGAAAAAAAAGCAACTTTGCTCCCTCAGAGTCCCCTGAAAGGCTTCTCTCCACATGCCTTGAGCAGAAGCCACTTTCTCCAGCACCAAAACAGCCCGGCACCGAAACGGTGTCAGGGCCGCTGGCTCCCCTACAGCAGGCTGCTGCCATCCCCCACCTTTGATCTCTCAACTCATGCCAGACCTTGTGCAAAGCTGCTATGCTAATTCCTCTCCTCAGAGCCTTCTCTGTCCCCGGTGGCAGACACCATACAACGTTCAGAAGCCTTTCTTTAACTGGCACGCGAAGCTCAGAAGATTACTGTTAATTGCATGGTACATATTGATTACCCTTTCTCCTGGAGTTCATCATTCTGCATAGTGCAAGTCAAACACAGCATATCCTGACTCCTCACAAAGGACCAGCCTCCTTTACATTTTTCATCCTTTCTTCCTTCTTTCTTTCTCCCCTCCCTCCCTTCTCTCCTCTTTCTTCTCTTCCCCACCCCCTCCTTGCTTATTACCCCTCTCTTTCTCCTTCTATTCCTTCCTTTCTACCTAACTCCCTTGCTCCTTCTCTCCCTTCCTTCCTCCCTCTCTCCCTTTCATCTTTCTTCCTTTCTCTCTTTTTCTCATGCACACCTCATGCACCCATACACAAAACTCAAAGTGCTTTTTCCCTCTTCCTCATTCACCCACGAATGAAAAACTTCCTAGTGATTAGGAGAAGCCTATTTAAAAGGCAGACATCAGATTCATCTTACACCCTTAAATGTCACTTTTAAAAGTCATCGAGCATTAAACTAGGTTTTATTTTTAAATACATGTTTTAGAGAGAAGCAAGAATTATTACTTATCAATTAATTAGCTGCCTGGTGTGTTCAAGAAGAGTGGTGGGACATTCATGTGTAAATCCGTAAAGGAAAAATCCTTGGAGAAGCTCATGTGCTATGTAATTAGAGTTAATTAACACATTTGCTAATTGACTATTATTTAGCACTCCAGCTGCTGAGAAAAAAATCCATAGGCCCATTAAATATTAATTAGCCAAAGTCTATTGTCTGATCCTGTCAGATCCTGTATTGATGGGACTTTTTACAAGCATAGCTTTGTCAGGCTGGGCACAGAGCAACACACAGTTCTTGGCTAGTGAGGAATAAAAAAAATGAGAGCCTCATCAGAAACACATAAGCCCTGTATTTCAGTCAGTTATTTTTCTCCTTCAACTGATTACGCTGCCCAAAATACTAGAAAATAAAGTGTCTTATCTGTGTTCCCATAACCACCTACAACCTTGCGATTTATGCGGCTCCTGTTACATCAAAGTCTTGGTGTTTACTGAGTAGCCTAGGTGACAAACCCTCTAGAAAACTAAAGGAAAACTAACTCGTAACTGTAGGAATAAAATGCTCTCAGTAGCTTTTTTCTTTTCCCTTAAGATTATTTATTTATTTATTTGACAGAGAGAGAGAGAGAGACAGCAAGGGAGGGAACACAAGTAGGGGGAACGGGAGACAGAGAAGCAGGCTTCCCGAAGTATGGAGCCCGATGCGGGGCTCGATCCCAGGACTCTGGGATCATGACCTGAGCTGAAGGAAGACGATTAACGACTGAGTCACCCAGCCCCTCTGTAGTTATTTTTTAAGGAGCTTTATTGGTATCCAGTTCACATAGCATGCCATTTACCCTATGTGTACAATCCAATGGCTTTTGATACATTATGTTATTAAATGTTTTAAATGTTTAAATTAATTTAATTAAAAAAATACAGGTAACATAAAATTTGCCATTTAAACCATGTTTAAGTGTACTATTCAGTGACATAACTTACACTCATAATGCCATGTAATCTCCTATAGCTTTTTTTTTTTTAAAGATTTTATTTATTTATTTGAGATCAAGTGAGCGAGCATGAGATGGGGAGGAGGGGCAGAGGGAGAAGCAGATTACCCAGTGAGCAGGAAGCCCACCACCAGGGCTCTATCCCAGGGTCCTTGGATCATGACCTGAGCCAAAAGTAGACGCTTAACTGACAGAGCCACCCAGGCGCCCTCCTATATAGCTTTTATAAGGTCAGTTTGTTCTACGCCTTGTGACTGAAGGCACAATCTAAGAACAGATCCATCTGCCCGTCCCGCTCTAAAAAGCTTGTCTCCACGTGGATAAAATGGCTCACTGCTCACTCGGCAGTGTTGACCCCCATGAAAATTGTTCTCTGATTGGAAACCGCTCAGTATAATGCCTATCTTGTTTTCTCCTTTCCTGCTTCACTCTGCCTCAGTGTCCACAGTTAGGCAGGCAATTGTACTGAACAAGAGACATGTGCCCTTCTTTCTGCCTCTCATGTGGGGGGTCCCCCTGGCAATTCCAGTTTAACCAAATAGAAGCCTCTGCAGGTATCCCAAGACTTCACTAACGTGTACCACTTTGTCTCCCCTATCACCTGCCACACACCCCCACCCTCATCCTTGATGCAGAGGGATTCTGCGAACACAACAGTCCCATCAATGTGATCACAATGAATATAATAGTGTAATTTATGAGCAATGTAGCATCCTCTTCCCAGACGTCCTCCCCAAGTTCACCAGGTAATTAACCTGATGGAAAAATGCTCTCTTTCTTCCTTTAGCAATCCTGGAAACACCAAAAACAGGGCACAGAAAAGC
Organism: Enhydra lutris kenyoni; assembly: GCF_002288905.1. Classification (NCBI taxonomy): domain Eukaryota; kingdom Metazoa; phylum Chordata; class Mammalia; order Carnivora; family Mustelidae; genus Enhydra; species Enhydra lutris. The sequence goes on from NW_019154085.1 coordinate 49,593,759, forward strand.
TGGCACTTTCTGCAGATTTCTATGAACATGTTTAATTTGTATTAAAACTGGGGCGCCTGGGTGGCTCGGTGGGTTAAGCCTCTGCCTTCAGCTCAGGTCATGATCTCAGGGTCCTGGGATCGAGTCCCGCATGGGGCTCTCTGCTCAACAGGGAGCCTGCTTCCCTCTCTCTCTCTGCCTGTCTCTCTGCCTACTTGTGATCCCTTTCTCTCTCTGTCAAATAAATAAAATCTTTAAAAAACATAATAATAATAATAATAATTTGTATTAAAACAAAACAAAATAACTTATTGCAGTATCAATTCATAGTCATGATATGAGGCTAGAATAATAATAACTACAGTTGATCTTTGAAGAAGGTCTGGGTTAAGGGAGCCACCCCCTGCACAGTTGAATATCTACGTATAACTTTTGACTCCCCCACAACTTCATTACAAATAACCTACTGGTGACCGGAAACCTTACTGATAACATAAACAGCCATTTAATGCATATTCTGTATATTGTATGTATTACATACTGTATTCTTATAATAAACTAAGCTAGAGAAAAGAGAAGTTGTATTAAGAAAATCCTAAGGAAGAGAAAATACATTTACAATGTTGTATTTATTGGGGGAAAAAATGCATGTTACAGTTCAAACCTGTGTTGTTCAAGGATCAACTGTAATAGTTATTTTTTAAATTATGGAAAATTTCTGTCAGGTACTAAACTAAGTGCTTCATATTGTATCTCACTTAATCCATAAGAGCTCTAGACATTATGGATTATGACATAGCTATTAAGAACATTGGCGCCACATGGACCTGAGTTTGATTTCTGGTTTCCCAGAAAAATAAAGCCATTGTCCTACAAAAGGTTTACTAGGAAATGTCATTTGGTGCCACCTAGAAATGACAGGCAGGATCTGTGGATGCCCAGGGTCCCCGTTGTAGCAACATTAAACAGTGGGCTACCACAGGGCTATGCACCGAAAGAGGGATTTATGGGGCAACATGAGAGTGACCTCACATGGGGGAATAAACATGTTGGTTCAAGTCCAAATAATCTGAGTTTAAGGCCATCTGTTTAGAGAAGTGCCAGGAAATGCCAGCTGCCCTCTTCCCTAGTACCTGGAGTTCCTGGTCCCTGTGGGGAACTAAGTCCATGAAGAATCCCTCCCACTTAGGGAAAGAGAAGCTTCTAGTCCCACCCACCTTGCTGGGAAAACAAAAAAGCAAACACCAGAGCTCCCAGGTTAACTTCTCAGACAGCTCTGACTATCACCGCAGCTGGGTAACCTCAGGTCATACCACAGCCTGCTCATGGTTCACATGGACTGAATAATAGTATTTTGCGATAAGTGTTCTTGTCAAATAAAATTATGTAGTAAGGCACTTAGTCTTGAGCTTCATACCCTCTGAATATGAAATAAATGTAGGTTACTCTATAATTCCCACTTGACTGTTGAGGAAATGAGGCTCTGAGAAATCTAATAAGGTGACCTCAGTCACACAATGAGTCAGTGGTGTCAAACCCAAGTCTGTCCAAGGGTTGGCTCTTGTCTCTGTGCTCTGTTGTTTACCCTTCTCACCAAGCTGCCAAATTCCTGATCAGATCAACCCATCCATGCCCCTAATATGTGAGGACTCTTCATTCAGTTATCTTTGATGCTGTGGTCAGACTTCCTGACAGTGACCCTCCAGCTCCCAGACAACCGCAGTTACATGCTCCTGTAACCAGACTGGAGGGCCAGTCAGTAATTCCCAGCCACCCTCCACTATCCGCCATCTAAACCAAGCCCTGCTTTATTTTTATCCATGGCTTGTAACATCATGTTATTTACATTTTATTATGATCTGCCCTTACGAGGCTGTAAAATCCATGAGATCTCCACTCTACGTGAAGTACCTAGAACAGAACCTGGCATATAGTAAGCACATAATAAATCCTTGTGTAATGAATAAATGAATTTTATATCCCTAATACTGAGAAGTCAAAACTGTGAAATTATTTACCTTGTCATTAAGGAAACATTTTCTAAATCAAATACTCGTTTTCCCTTAATTCTGTTGTCAAGATCAGATGGTGGTAGTAGAGAGGGATATGATAATAGATTAATTCTGCATTCTGGCTACTCATATATCTTCAGTCAGCTTTGTCGATGGGAAGGCTAAACTGAGGAAGTTAAGTTCCATGTGGCAAGGTAGGGGTGAATTTAAATTAGTAAGGGCTTAAGACCCTTAATAAAATTTCTGCAGGACAATTCTAAAAATCCCTAATTAAGTTAAAAGAATAGAGCTGGGTAGGGTGCTTGGGTGGCTCCTTCAGTTAAGTGGCTGACTTGGGTCAGGTGGTGATCTCAGGGTCCTGGGGTTGGGGCCTCTTCGGGCTCCCACTCAGCACAGACTGCTTGTCCCTCTGCCCCTCCATCCCCTGCTCATGCTCTCTCTCTCTCTCTCTCTCTCTCTCTCTCTCAAATATATAAATAAAATCTTAAAAAAAAAATAGAGCTGGGCATCTCTTTTTTGGGCACCATGGTGTAAGATCATGGTTTAATCAAAAGTAATTGATATACCCATAATAAGAAAGATAATAATGAGAATCTCAGGCTTCATGTCCATAGGTCATTTGATTGATTATTAAATGGGAACTCTGGTGGACAGATGTGGTAAAAACAACAACAACAACAACAACAACAACTGGTTATGAAACTGGCTAGTGTTTAGACTTACAAAAAAAATAATAATAATAATCAGGAAAAAAAAAAAAAGCCAAAGACGGTGTTGGTTCTACCCTTTGGGAAAGAGTAGGACTTATCACAAGTATGGGCATAAGAAAAGTGTTCATCTAAGGTGAATTTTGGTATATCAGAAGGAATCACTGGCTAATCAGGACTGACTGGTTTATGCACGAGATTCTAGTTGAGAAAGTGTTATTATAATCCCCATATAATCATGCATATAATAGTTAATGAGCAAAGCATCAAGAAAAATCTCAAACTCTACTTGAGTTGGGGACAAGGAGGCAGGGTTAGTGGATGGAATGTGGGGCAGAATTGTTTTGAGGATAAGGCTCATTCACGAGAGACCTCTCTCCCTTTAACTACCTACCATGCTTTTTAATGACTTCATATCTGCCTCAAGACTATTGTGAAAATAATAAATATAAGTCTATATTTTTGTGTCTGAATATGACAAATACATATTTATTAATCAAAATAATAAAGAAAATATAAATTCCCCCCCAAATTGATTTAGAATAGGCCAAAAAAAATAATATAAAAATGTTAGAGTTTAAATAGAAGGTTTGTGCCCAGAGGAAAAATATTTTCCAAACTAACTAAGATTTATACATCAAATTAGGATGCAAAACAAGATAGAAAGTAGGAGCGATATCTCCATGGAGCAGACTCAGTCCAGAAAGCTCAGCCTGGGTAAATGCCTGACAGCTAGAACTCATCATCCCAGCTTCCGTTATCATTGTGTCATCACAAATAGCATCCGCCGAATGAGAAATGCTTCACGTAAGCTGTCCAAGCTGGAGCAATGACCCACACCATTCTCCATGTCAGAATTTCTCAAGGAGCTCTGCTCTCCTCGTCCTCTCCCCAGCCTCAATCCTCCAACATCCGCATGCTACTCAAGAGGCACTCATTACTTTGTCAGTATCAAATGACCTAGAATCAAGTGAAGACTTCCCCATCCTTCCTTCCTTTCCTCCCCATCATCCTCCCTTTCCTGGAGTCTAAAGTAGACAGAAGGAGAGGGGACATTTCAATACCCGCTGGGCAGCTCCAAGCCACTGTTTCTATTTGCTTTCAGTTTTACCTCAGAGAAACACAGATAACAATAACCCTAGAAAAAGGAAAGTTAAGAAAACTTGAAAATGGATTGAACCTAATTTTCTCCATACCCCATACAATACTGGTTACATAACAACCTTGTGCAACCATGAACAAAGAAGGAAAAGAACAAAAAAGGAGACAGTAAGGATTGAAAAACATGCATGCAAAGAACTAACTGCCTTGTAAAACCTTCTGTGACTGCATTTCAGATTAGCAATACCTTATTAATTTATAAATACAAATATACTTTATAAGAGATGATAGGAACTATGGTACATTCAGACCATGGAATATTATTCAACACTACAAAGAAATGAGTTTTGGAGCCATGAAAAGACAAGGAAGAACTTTAAATGCATATTTCTAATTGAAAGAGCCAATCTAATAAAGGCTACAAAACGTATGTTTCAATTTTATCACATTCTGGAAAAGGCAAAACTATGGAGACAATAAAAAAATCAAATGATTGCCAGGGCCTGGGGGAAGGGAGGATTGAATAGGCAGACCACAGAGGACTTTTAGGATAGTAAAAATATTCTGTATGATAATGGTGGCTACATGTCATGATACATTTGTCCAAACCTACAGAATATACAACACCAAGAGTGAACCCTAATGTAAACTATATACGTTGGGTGGTAATCATGTGTCAATGTAGGTTCATCAATTATAACAAATGTACCACTGTCACGAGAGATGTAGATGACTGGGGAGACTCTGCATGTGTGGGGATATATGGAAAATCTCTGGTCTACCCATTCAACTTTGCTGTGAACCTAAAACTGCTATAAAAAATAAAGTCTATTAAAAACAATAAAAAACTAAACTTCAAAAATGTACAATCTCTTTAACACATAGAAGCTCTGGAAAGTAAAAATTATCATCCTTTTTCTTCTTTAAAATTTTTTAAATTTAAATTCAATTGATTTCAATATAGTGCATTATTGGTTTCAGAGGTATAGTACAGTGGTTCATGAGTCTTATATAATACCCAGTGCTCATTACATCCCAAACTCTCCTTAATGTTCACCACCCAGTTACCCCTTCTCCTGCACTGAATAATATAAGAAGCGATGATTCTAGAACTGGTCTCTGAGGTAACACTACTGGCCAGCGGACCAAGCCAACGCTCCCCTCTCTGTGTGTCTACTGACAGTCACAGAATCCCAGTGGATGCTGGGAAGGCCTCTGGGATAAAGTGCACAGTTGGTGTGGAGACCTATAGAGTAGCCTCAGGACACTACTGTCAAAGAGAAACTGAAGGGGCAGCAGTGGGGATCCCTGAAGGAGGGCTCACCAGAAAGAGAGATGAAACAGCAGAGTGAATAAAATGTGACAACTTAAATAGTGGTGGATGACAGATGTTTCTGGTAGAGACTGGACTGGAGCTTGTTCCACTTCCATCCAGGGGTGCATACCGTGGAAGGCAGGGCAGTGTGTCCATTGAGAGAACAGTCTCACTAAACCCTGGAATGATTATGAGCAAAACCAACCTGGCAATTGGCATTTCCCTGCCCTCACTCCCCAAGGAGGGGGCACACAGGAGGGTCCTTCTCACCTCGCTGGATTTCTGAGGCTAGGCGCTGATGACCAGATCCAATGGTATCGAGACAACAGTTATGGCAACCAAAACAGGTCCGTGGTTCTGTTGGGTCTTGAGGCCAGGATGGCCAAGTCTCAGGGTGACATTCCATGGCAATTGGTGAGGGCAAGACCTCCTTTGTGGACTCACGCTGTCTCTTGTATTCACTCTAAGAAGTGCTTGGGGAGGATTCCTCTGCAAAAGACTAAACCCACAGGTGTACAGATGGAAATCAGAGGCCACCTATATGTAGGCTTTTATGTACTTTGTGATTACCAGGGAGCAAAACCCATGGCACACGCAAGGGTGAAACAAAACGGATCCGGAGACAACTGCCTTAATGAATGTACGTTACCTTCAGGGACCCAGCAAGATGGCAGCAATGGAAATGCTCAAAGGTGTAGGGGGAAAAAAAAAAAACTTTGAAATTTACTGCTGTCTAAATTATTACTCCAAAGGCCAATTGTTGCTTCAATTTCATTCCCACACTTAGCATCGTGTATGAGTTTACAAGCTGTAAGCAAGCTGCAAGTTATCAGAGCATTTTTTTGTTGTTGTTATTTGTAAAGCTTATTGCTAAATGCCTTGGTATTATTTTATTCATCAAAAGCTTCTTTTTCCCTTTTGAAGTCGGAGTATACACAGGGAGTTTCCATTGTTGCAGTAATCCTTTATTCAAATATTCAGATAAATATTTCAATGATACAGAGTGATAAAGGAAGCACTTCATTACCTTCGGGCTGAAGATTCTCAGAGGGATAAAAGGAAGCAGGGAGAAAAAAAAAAAAAAGTGGGGAAGCGTGCTGCTGTTGAAAATCCAACACTACCCACATGATTGGGCAGCCCTACTGCCGAGAGCCGTTCTCGTCCCTCATTATAGGAATGGTCATTAATGTTTAATACCTGCTGGAAGAGACAGTGGCTTTGTGAGCCGGGGGCTGGGAGATGGGGGTTGTCTTCTTTCCTGGTATTTATGGAGCTTCAGGGCTCGAGTGACATTTCCATCCCACTGGTCGAGTTCTCCCCACAGCTGACTCCTTGGAGGCAGAGAAGCAGGCTGCTTTTCCCATCTGCCTCTTCCTCTGATCTCCAGGCTTGGCAAATTAGTTTTCAGACAAATAAAAAATATTTTGATAGTAAATCCTTGTTTATAATATCCCCCTGGGGAGGGAGTAATCAGCCTTCGAATATCAGGCAGGCCATCAGTTTAACCACAATTTGAGTCCTGCAATCTGGTGAAACATAATTTCCTCTCTCTTTGTTGCTGAATATTTTCTACTTTTTCTTTTTTTTCTGCCCTTTGTTTTCTTCAAAATCCCGTTGTCCAAATAATGATATTTGGGAGGATTAATCGTCATAACGTAACCATAACCACTGGAAAAGTCAGGTTTTTGTTTCTTTCCCATTTATATCAGAAAATGAGTTTGAATTCATAAACCAATAGTGTTATCTTTGCAGCCCTGTAAAAACATGCGTCTATATATTTGGGTGACTGTACCTTTGCGACTATTATGTAAATATTTATGCAAAACTGCACAAATACAAAATCAGACCCCTTAACTCTTATCAAGAAGGAACAGCTAGCAAATGGCTAAGATTTAAAACCATCCTAAACCAACTTATGCATCATTTTTTTAATAAAAGGGATTGTACTAATGTTGACTTACCTCTGACTATAATTAAACAAACCAAACCAATAAGCTATTTCCAGTATACTAGGTAGGTCTTTTACATTTTGGAGAACTTGGCTTTCAGAATTCTGGAAAGCAGATAAATACACTAGAAGAAAAACTACTTACACAGAGACCCATGAAGGACAAGAATTTATGCATCAGGAAGCAAAAACATAGGCAGTAAGAAAGAAAAAGAAGATGGCAATGAATCAAGCAATGAAATAAATAGCATTGCTGAGAAAAGAAAGTAAGAGTGTACCTCCCATTCTCCATTCATACTTTTCGCCTCAAGGTAATCCTGAAGGCATGAGCTGCAGGTTCTAAAAACCAATCCAGGGACCTGTGTGACCAGTAGAGAGCACAGTGTGGATGGCAAAGTCACTGAGAAGAGCTGGTGATGAGGCCAACAACTGAAACCAGAGGTGACTCACGGAAGTCGTCCTTCTGTATGAGAGATATGGGTGGGATTCGAAATATTGCTTTCTTGTAGAGATACTAACCTATAAAAACATACTAATTTAAAATGTTGACTTAATATTCCAACAGCTTGTGATTAAGAAAGAAAGAAAGGAAACAAACAAACAAACAAAAACCCCACAAAATCTTACCCATGTGTTGAATTTACTATTGGGTGCTTGGGAGGAGGGCTGGGAGGGGGGGATAATAAATCCTCAAAAACCAAAGTCCATTAAAGTAATTATCCGAAGAATTCCTTGAGAAAACAACAGCAACAACAAAAAATAATTGACATGGGTATTATATAACAAGTGGAATATTTTAAAATGATACATCCGCAACAGAATGCACACAGGTGGAAATAAAAAGAGCACTGGCGCAGAGCAACCATTTTTGGAGAATGTACCTGGTGTGAAAAGGAATACAAAGGAAGGGGATACTTGTGAGAATCAATTTGAAGGACAAATCCTAAGAATTAAATATGCAAGATAAAAGGAAGCTAAGATTTTTCAGGGCTCTGATGTGTTATTTAGTGGCTTCTACCACTTCTACCACTTTTGGGGGGTAAGCAACATTTCTGCAGAGGTCCTAGGATAGCTCTATGACTATATATGACATATGGGCCCTTCCTTCCAAATATCTAGGTAGCTTGTATTTATTTACAAATGAAAGCCACTTTTCTTGGCTAAATGAGCTGGAAAGTGAAAAACTAAATTAGTAACTTTAGGTAGCAAAAAAAAAAAAAAAATCCAATTAAGCTCTCAGATTTAGAAGCTTGCCAAAATTGAGGATGACTCTATTTTAGGACTTGGCTCTATTTTCATTCTCTGAAAATAAGTAATGAACATGTATGAAGCAACATATGTAAAGGTTATTTATCAAAAGCACCATGTGTATTAGTAAAAACTGGAAGTATTCCAGCTTTCCATCATTAGGGAACTGGTTAAACAGATTACTGCACATACATGCCACAAGAACAGACTATGAAAATGTAAGAAAAAAGGCAAAGCCCTTGAAGTACCGGTAAAGAAAGATCTCCAAGAGGTATCTGTGGGTGAAAATAGCAATATACAGAACAATCTATACTGTGCTACATTTTATGGAGGAAAGAGGGGAAATAACAATACATATCTGCATTTCCTTGGCTTGCATAAAGAAATTCTGGAAGAAAACCCAGTAATTAATAATACGGTGACCTGCTGGTGACAGAGAAAAATGGAGCTGATGAGAGCAGAGGGGTGAGCTAAACTTTTTACTATATACGACTTTGCATTGTGTATTAATCATGTAAGAGTATTACCTATTCAATTTTTTAAATAAATAAATGAAACAAAATGAAAAATTAAATACAAACTTCAGTGTACAGAGACTATTCAAAGGTATTATATTTTAAAATTTTGTGGTGATTGTTTTCCTAGCACATTATCCTTAACTAAGAATATTACTATTTACTTTATGGTTTTAGTTCCCTGCTTTCAAATGTCTACTCACATTTTGGGGATAGACGCAGAAAATTTATAAGCTGATGACTGTTTCAAAGAAGGAAAGCGTTCTAACCTTAGTAAGTCACTACCTCTGCTGGAATAGAAAAATTGGCCATGATGAAGCTCAATTTGAAGTCCATTCTGCCATTTCAGGAAACTCAGTGGGAAGCTTCCTCTCCCTTCTTGAGTAGCAGCATTTGAGAACAATGTGCTAACTCTTCTAAGGGAATCTCACAATTCTGCAAGTGTTACAGGTTCCATTTTTTGTTATCTATACCCTATTTGTCATAGTTCGCATAATTTCCATTTTTTTAAATGAAAAAACTTCAATGACTTTTTAAAATATTTTATTTATTTGAGAGAGACAGATAGAGATAGTGACAAAGATAGTGAGAGCACAAGCGAGGAGGATAAGGAGAAGCAGGTTCCCTGTTGAGTAGGGAGTCTGATGTGGGGCTCAATCCCAGGAACCTCGATCACAGGACCCTGGAATCATGACCTGAGCCGAAGGCAGATGCTTAACCAACTGAGTCACCCAGGCGCCCCCTTCAATGATTAATCAGCGGAAAAACTCCAGTGTTTGAGACCCTTCATTATAACATGAGAGGAGTCTTTCACGACATCACTCCATGACTCCTTGTGCCTCCCGGCAACACTTCTCTTCAGAAATCTTTGTTTATACATTTGTAAATAGACATTGTTTTGAAAAGTGTAAATTCTTCACTTACTCTTGAAGAAATCATTTGAATCTCATTCCTAGTATGGTAATCTTACATAGTTCTTATTTGGCATCCACCTACTTTTATATTAAACTTGCCTACTCAGTGGCTTCCTTTCTTTGTCACCAATGATCTGGATAGTGACTCTGAGGACCTTACGATTTAAATTACCTGGGTTGGCTTCAAGGTTATTCCAGATGTCTGTTGTAGGAAAATGATGTGGGACTTACTGTATGATACATAAAGTAATTTGTTTGCTTTGGTTGCAACTAACGGAAAACTGAAATAAAATTACCTTAAGCAAATATAATGATTCACTTAGGAGCACCTGGCTGGCTCAGCTGGTTAAGTGTCTGCCTTTGGCTCAGGTCATGATCTTGGGGTCCTGGGACCAAGCCCTGCATGGGGCTCCTTGCTCAGTAGGGAGTCTGCTTTTCCCTCTCCCTCTGCCCCTCCCTTGTGTGTTGTGCTTGTGATCTCTATTTCAAATAAATAAAAACAAATCTTAAAAAAATGATATCAATTCACTTAAATAGAAATTTCAGCTATTGGGATGACTACAGCCACGAGCTAAGGGTTTGTGACATCATTAGAATTCCTTCTGTCTTTCTCTATGATTTCCCTAACTCTGCTTCCTTCTTATGCCAGCTTTCCCATTAGCCTGACTTCAGGAGGCAAAAATGGCTGCCCTCTTCCGAGGCTCACCTCCACACCCTACCATTACACTAAATTATGTGGCAGAAAAAAACAAAAACAAAAAACAAAAAACAAACAAAAAAACCTTCCCACATTTCAATGGCTTAACTAAACAAAAAGTTATTATTTTTTTTTTTTTTAAGATTTATTTATTTGCAGGGGGGAGGGGACATGCACAAAGGGAGAGGCAGAGGGAGAGAGAATACTTAAGCAGATTCCTCACTGAGCTGGAAGCTCGCATGGGGCTTGATCCCAGGAACCTGAGATTATGACCTGAGCCGAAATCAAGAGTCAGATGCTCAACTGAGTCACTCAGGCACCCCCCAAAATTATTTTTCATTCACTCCACATTTCCATTGTAGGTCAACTGTGGCTCTGTTTCACATAGTCCTTATTCCAGGACCCAGGCTGCTAGAGCAGACCCCCTGTGGGACATTAACAGTATTATGGTGGGGGAGGGCAGATAGAGGAAACACTATGTGGGCTTTCAAAACTCCAACTCCAACTATGTAGCACACACCACTTCTTATATGTCATTAACCACAGTTATGGTTAAGGAAGTTGCATGCCCTAGTCTGAAGTCAATGCAGCTGGGAAATACAACCATATGTTAATTCACTGAACAGAACTACCTTTGCCCCAGCATTCCAAAGTAAGTCCGGACTCACATTGATTAGACAAAGTAGGGTTGCTCACGGAGTGGTTGAACTAATCATACTACCCGAGGAACAGAAATCTGATTGGCTTAGTCTGGGTCGCATGACACACCACTGAAACCAGAGTTAAATTTGGCTTCCCTGGACCCAAGAGGATCCCCCAAAGAAAACTAGAGTTCTTTGTGGTAACATAGGAGAAATGGTTACAGGGGATGGGGCCTGGCATCCAGTATATAGATTATACTTAACAATGTTTACGTCACATTTCTTGTAGGTAACTTAATGATTACTAAAAATTAAAACAAAAGAAAATTACAGCATACCATCTCTCCAAATTTGAAGTCATCTTGGCAGGGTATGTCTCTCCAAGTCATGAAAAGAATATGGGTTTTGGGATTAGAAAGACTGTGTCTCTGTTAGCAATACCACTATGTCTCTTTTATCAGCTTAGTGATTGTGGATATAAAAATCCTCTCCTTAGCCTCATCTGTAAAATAAATTAATAATAATACATATATACATACTTAATACACACAATACAACATAATAATAATACTTAATAGTATTACATCAAATGAGACAATATACAAAGTGAGAGAAAAACACAACAGGTGCTCCAAAAAATTGTTTCCTTCCCACCCAAATGAAAAACCACACAGTATTTTGCTGTTGATAATGCCATTCCATCAAAAAGAAGGGACAAAACTCACATTCTCTTCAAAACTGAGGTTGCAGACAAGATAGCAGAAAGATTTCAGAGACCATTTTATCATTTATAACATATATTTATGAAAAGAAATGGAAATAGATAGACTACAAACCCACTGTTAACACATTCTTATATATCTGTCACTGAGCAATTTCACCTAGACAAAGTGATAGGTCAATTATATTACGTATAGGATTTGTTTTTAAGTGAAGCCCACTCATCTGCCATTAATATTTTATGCATAGTAAAGGTCACTAAATAAAGTATAGAACTTCAAGGCTTTGGAATGACTTTCCAGTTAATTACACATGGATATCTACTTCAACTTCACCGAGGATAGGTTGTTGTAATTTCATCTTAATTGCTATTTTAAAACTGGTGCATATACTGTGTCTGTATACGAATCAATGGTGCTCATATTCTCTTTGTGGCAGATGCAGCAGTGCAGCTAGCTCCCTAACACCGGTTCAAGCCGTGGTATGCAAGGTTGCAAAGTCCAGGGAAAAATCATAATGACAGGGCACCTATTGCATGGAGCACTGGGTGCTCCATGATGGCGCATAAACATGAATCTTGGAACACTGAAAAAATAAAATTAAATTAAAAAATAAACAAACAAATAAATCATAAGGACAGATTCACTCACTCTGTGATCCGTCATCTTGACCGTATAAAACTTTGTCTACCCATCCCCCAACCTAACAGTATTCCCAAAGTCCTATTTAGGACTAAGCAGCAGAGATTAAAATGCAAATATTAGCTCTTTTTGTTCCTTGCGCAGCCATGGCTCGTGGTCCCAAGAAACATCTGAAGCGTGTAGCAGCTCCAAAGCATTGGATGCTGGATAAACTGACTGGTGTGTTCGCTCCTCGCCCATCTACTGGTCCCCATAAGCTGAGAGAGTGTCTTCCTCTCATCATTTTCTTAAGGAACAGACTTAAGTATGCCCTAACAGGAGATGAAGTAAAGAAGATCTGTATGCAGCGTTTTATTAAGATTGATGGCAAGGTCCGAACTGATATAACATACCCTGCTGGTTTTATGCATGTCGTCAGCATTGACAAGACCGGAGAGAATTTCCGTCTGATCTATGATACCAAGGGTCGCTTTGCTGTTCATCGGATTACACTCGAGGAGGCCAAGTACAAGTTGTGCAAAGTGAGAAAGATCTTTGTGGGGACAAAAGGAATCCCCCATCTGGTGACTCACGACGTTCGCACCGTCCGCTATCCTGATCCCCTCATCAAGGTCAATGACACCATTCAGATTGATTTGGAAACCGGAAAGATTACTGATTTCATCAAGTTTGACACTGGGCAACAAACCATGGATTTCTCTTCCCCGTGGAAAGGGTATCCGCCTCACCACTGCTGAAGAGAGAGACAAGAGACTGGCGGCCAAACAGAGCAGTGGGTAGAATGGTCCCTAGGTGACGTGATTGGAAGTCTTTTTACCTAATTAAAGGTCATACAGCACGAAAAAAAAAAATGCAAATATTAAAGCAAGCGAAACGCAGCGTCAGTTCTATAATGAAGCCACTGTCACCTTGAAAGCTTCTCTTCCCACGTGAACACAAAGCAGAGAAAGCAGCAGCTTTGGTAGCTGTGGCAACCACACCGCCTGGCCTGGAGAGCGAACGTTTCCTATGCAGGTTTTGTGCCCTTCTGGCGCTTTGTAGATTCTGCTAATGTTAAGGCCGCTCGGATTCTCAACTTGGTGAATTCATCCAGCTGGGAAAATTAGAGCTGTGATCAGGAGACAAAAGGAGGCTTGCTTTGTGTCTGACAAAGGTAGGAAAACACCCTTCAGTTGCAGCTCCTCCTGACCACCCACAAAGGCATCACAAACAGCAAATATTTATCATGCATATTCTTTGTTTAAATTCTGAGAATACAAAGCCAGTTTACTTGGGTTAGACAACCACCGCATTGATTGCCCTCAAAGCCTGCACGTTTAAGATGGATGTAAAAAAAAAAACAAAAAATCTGCCTGTTACACCATCCCAGAATTGTGTGCCATGCTGAAGAGTATTTATTAGACATTTGTGGAATATTATACCCCAGTAGTCTAAGCATTAAGATCCAGATATACCTCTACAATTGTTTTCTTCAACAGAACAAAACAGTCTTCTTAAATAAACAAGTTTCACATTTACTTTTACCTTCTGTATCTGTTTAATTTTTTTTTTAATCTCATTGCCCATATTTCTGGGAAAACGAGTAAAGAGTAGGAGACAAAGTAGAAAGGAAACAAGTCTTCTTGACGGAAGGGTACATCCTGATTTTTCAAACATTTATAGTTTATTTGTGTCCCCACTATTCAGGAGAGCAAAGCAGAGACTTGCTGTGTCCCTCCAGCTACAGTGAATGGGGAGCCTCGTGGTTATCCATGCATCCTGTGAACTGAGAGGGACCCATAGTAACTGTCCTCCCTTACGCCCTATGAAGAGTATCCCTAGGTTTGGAGGAGCAGTGATGTGAACGTCTCAATGATTACATTTCCTTTGCAGAAGATGGTGACCCTTCAACATACAGCTGATCCAGAAAAGCTTTTTAAACCAGTATTGCACTTCTTTCTTCTTGCCTGAGCTAAGGCAGCACTTTGTACCTTGAAGTGGTGGACCAGACCGAGGCGACTGAAGAACAGAGAGCTACAAGGAACCACTGTGGCAACTGTGAACTCCCTACCTCCTGACACCTCATTACAGGAGAAACAAATAAAGATCTGTCATATTCAGGCCACTGTATTCAGGTCTCTTCTAAGTGACCAGTGTGTTTCCTAACAGATAACGAAATAACCATAGGAAGATAAAAGTGTTAAATTATGTGTTAAACAGACTCTCAATGCTCTTAGCATTGAGATGGGAAAGGCTATGGAATGAAGATTTAACTATTAAAGAAGATTTCACAGAAGAGCTATGAGTAGGTTAAAACTTAAGCAGAGTGGGATTTATCATAATAAAATGTAAGGTGGCTTAAAGATATAAGTGACTGGGGAGAGGCTGGGGAGCACTACATAGCCTGGGCTGAGCCGAGCACAGAAGTCACAGCAAGCCTTAATGCACAGAACTTGTTTTTTATTTGATGAGTCACGGAGAATAATCTAAGTCCTTGCAAAGTGACATAAAGAAAAAATATATTTTAGGAAACATAATTTATTAAGAAGATGCAGGAATGAAGAAAGCAAAGAGAGAAGGGGAGAGCCCTCTGAAGGCAGCGGCAATCATTCTGGAAAAAGAGGCTGAGATGTAGCCTACAATGATGGTGCTGGGGGGACGGTATCGCTCAGGGCCAGGTACACACCCAGAGGAAGTGACCTTGGCAGGATCCAGCATACATAGCGTGGGAGAAGCCAGTGGCTTCCGAGGATTGTGGGCAGGGAGTTCACCTAGAATTACGAGGAGACAGTTAACAAGGATGAGAGAACTGCTGCAAGCTGCGTTTCTAAAAGTGAGAACCATTTTTGTTGCAGTTTGCCCAAATAGAAAGTCAAAACAGAGACAGAATTGTTCAAGTTCTGCTCCCAGAGCTCCTGGCAGTGGGATTCCCACTGATGCTAATAAAAGTAAATAATCCATATACAAATAAAGCAAATGGTAATTAGAGGTAGAATCTCAAGTGGTCTAGTTATCCACAACTGGGAGAAAAGACAGGAAGAATTTGGGAGGGTGTTTTTCGGCAGATCAAGAGGTACTGACAGAAATAATTCTAGCGATGTATCAAAGGCTTCCCACGAGCCTGCACACTTAAGAGGTTATCTGGATCCTACTAATACCCAGGTTCTCCCATAATGATTGACCAGTCATTTGAGTACTAAATCATACAGCAGCACGTTCGCTCCACCTTGTCCACGCCTCCACATCACTGCCTGGGACTGGGAAAAGGCAGAAGAGCTCTCAGAGTGCCCTCTAGGAAGTAGACTGCTCTTCTCATTTCCTGGGAGGAGAGGCCCAACTAGGGTAAGGAGTGGAGCAAAAAGTCACCTACGGTTCTAGGAAATAGTTTAGTATAGGGAAGCAAGCAAACAAACAAAAACTAATGTGGAAAAGGATTGGTGACAATATCAAAACATTATGTCAAACTTTTAGTAGTTCTACAGCTAAATGGATACCACATAAATGTTGAGGGAGCTATCTGGGACATGCTCCTGCTCTATATAATAGACTATTGTCTGCTGTGTCCCTTATCAACAGAACAGCTAGATATTGGTTAAATGAAGTAGAGAGAGAGAGAGATGATTTCTATAAATATGTAACCAGCCATAAAGAGTTACAGCCTAAAATTTGCAGACTCTTAGTTGGACAAATATGACAAAAAGAATTTCAGGAGTCACACCTACATACTCGTAGGCAGAGAGAGGATGCCCATCACTGAAGTGAAGAATATTTGAAATAAATAATTATGTTAATTCTTTCTTAAATTTTTACAGAAATTCCTTCTCTTTTTGGTATTAACATCCTTTTTTTCTCTTTTAAAATTCTTCTCCAAATTGCACTTTCTAGTTCAATTTTACCAGGGTGGAAAAGTAACTTTTGGTTTGACAAGTGATATTTTTTCTGAAGAGTCACAATACAGATCGTCTACTTATCTAAAACTAATATTTACTATATGACAGGCAGCATTATAGATAAGTGGTGTGAACTTGTAACATAATAGCTATACAATTTTTCATTCTCAAAATTTATTTTAAATACAAAACATAAAGTGGAATATTACAAGCTACAGGTTGAACGCAAAGGTGATTCTGAAACTAGGAAACCCACTCTTATTGATAATCCCAGAATCCACTGCAAAAATGTAATAATTTGTCAGTCTGGGTCACATCCATGTAAAAGACTCAGAGGAAGGCAATCCTTGGCTCTCAGTCTTTTTTCACATTTCAGTCACTGAGTGACTGACTAGTGAAGCTCCTCTCCCAGATGGTCCATGTGGGCTGGGTCAGACTTCATACAGTCAAATATTAATTCCCTTGAGGCAATGTGCAAATGAAACAGAGCATTTTTGCAACCCAATCCCATAGTGAAGAATTTCAGCAACATTTTTTCTCAACTATGCCAGGCAAACTACTACAAAAATATCCCATTCCTTCAAAGTTAGTGAGTTATTAATGGATGAAGTATCAGAAATCTAACCAATGACTTTTGAAAATATATATTTCATTTAATTTTCTACTTTCAAAGGTAATGTAGAACTACACAATATGGCATGCCCACACCCTCCCCCTTACACAGCATTAAAGAAATAATTTTAAAGTAATCAATTAGAAATTTAAAATAAAAATAAATACTGGGGAAACAGAAAAAAAATAACCAAAGCAACATCAAAATTTTAACTGACTGTGCAGTTTGTATTTTTAGTTTAACTTCTGAATTTGTAACATGTTCACATAGTTCAACATATATATGTGTATATATTTTATAATTTAAATATCCACGCTAAAACATCTCGCCTCTCCCCACTCCTGTCTTTTTCCATCTTCTCAGGATCGCTGTGTGATTTCCATTTCTCCTCTAGTTCCAGGGAAATCCTGTGAAGTTAATGGGTAAAACGGAAAGTACAGAAACAGATGTACACATATAAACTCACACATACACACATATAAGAATTTAATACATGACCTAGAGGACTTTTCAAATCAGGGGCAAGGACTGACTACTCCGTAAAAATCACTGAGTCCACTGGCTAAACATCTAGGGAAAAAGTTATTCTTATTTTACAGCATAGAAATGTGAACAAATAAATATATTCCAGGTGAATTAAAGATATAAACCCTAAAACCATAACATTAGTAGCACTAAATATAGTATAACTTTTATCATCACCCTGAGGTTAGCAAGAATATTGAAAATAAGCCAAGAAACATAGAAGGAAAGACCACCAAAACTATTTAAAAGTTTAAAACTTCTATTCAAGAAAAGACTCTGTAACAAGAATTAAATGGCAGAAAGGAAAAATGTATATATTTCCAGTAGGTACAATAGGCAATGTCCTAATAATTGAAATCTATAAAGAGTTCTTATTTCAATATTTATGTGAGAAAAGAAAACAACCCAATGGAAATATGAGCACAGGTTCTAAGGATACAATTCACAGAAAAAGAAAAAAACAGATAGTGAATTAGTTAAAGAGATGCTCAGCCTTACTAGGTATCAAAAAATGTACATAAAGCTAACAAGATACAAATTATTTACCCTTTAGACTGGTAAAAAAAAAAATAATGAAATGGATATCGAGTATCAGTAATAGAGTGAGGAAATTTCAGCCTCATGTCTTGGGAGTAGAAATTAATAAGTAATATATACACATATTCGTTTCGATAGAGAAAATTTATATACCAGACTTCCAAGGAGGTTAAGGAGGCAGGCCAAACTGGCAAGAACCGTGCACCCCACTCATTGCCCCACTCCCAAGAGAAGTAGTTGTCTAGAAAGACTGCACAGCACTTTTAAAGGGACTCCCAGACCAGGAGGAAGGTCAGGCAGAAGGCAGCTGGCCGTTGGCAAGCAATTGAAGCAGTAGGGGAGCCAGAGAGAGGGCAGAAGACCAAGTAAGAAGTGGGGGGTGATGATATCATTTATTATGACTTCTCTTTTCTTCAAGGAGGTTTCAAAGCTCAGGAATTTGGAGTATGATTGGCTTTTTGGAAGAAAACACTGAAAGGGGAATAAACTTCAAATACAATTAAAGCATTGTAAAAGAAGTAAAGGGCTAATTCATGGGGCAGCTTTGAACTGCCACAAACCCTGGGATTGGAGTTTGATGCAAGTTGAACCAATCCCTTACAAGCAGGAAATCTCTAGTATTAAAGTTAAAAATAATAAATAAGAAAAAATAAGAAAGATACCATGCATGGGTTTGTGTATATCCGTGTGTTCACATACCAACTTAATTTAGCCATGATTTTTTATTAGAGTTATAGCACTTTCAGCTTTGGAAATAGTTTAATGTTCTAAAAGTGTATCTACAGAATATAGATATAGATTTGCACTGAAAAAAGTTATTATTTGTTTTTACTCATGACTGGCCATCCATTTTTACAGATTGAATGCTCTTAGTCAATGAGCAAAGAGGTTATTATATTGTGCGGTCCTCAGAACAGTGTTTGCTCCCCATCTGTTTATGCTACCCATTGGCTTTGCTTCTCATTTTTAATTCTTATTTGTGTCAAATAACATATACACAATTTAATAGGTCCATTTGGCTAACCTCTCCCCACCCCACCGAAATAGAAAGCAGTATCTTCCCTGACCCATCTCCTTTCCAGGTCTTGTTTCTCGTGAGCAAAACTTTTACTTCCTTTGGCTGTTTTATTTTCAATTTACCTTCAGATTTACACATAAAGCTTCTATTTTTATTTCTATATTTTTCAACATCAAACATCATCTATTGATTTCTTTCATGGAAAAAGAGGATTAATCCTCTTAGAGCACTATCCCAATTCATGATTTCCCTTATGTTCGTCTCAAAATAATCACAATTTATTATTAAATAAAAATACTATGATTATATTTTTCCAGCTTAATTGAGATATAGTTGACATATAACATTGTGTGAGTTTAAGGTGTATAATGTGATGATTTGTTAAACATATATCTCTTATAAAATGATTGCCACAATAAGATTAGTTAACATACCCATCACCTCATATAATTATCATCTTTTTTGTTATAGTGATGGTTGTGAGAACATTTAAGATCTACTCTCTTAGCAACTGTCCAGTAAACAATACAGTATTGTTAACCATAGTCACCGTGCTGTACGTTAGGTCCCTAGAACCTATTCATTTTTTAACTGGAAGTTTATATCTTTCAGCCAAGATCTACTCATTTTCTCCACCCCCAAGCCCTTGGCAACCAATAATCTACTCTCTGTTTCTGGGTTCTGCTTTTTTAGATTCCACATATAAGTAAGATCAAATAGTATTAGCCTTTCTTTGTCTGACTTACTTCACTTTGCATAATGCTCTCAAGCTTCATCCATATCACTGCAAATAGCAAGATTTCCTCCTTTTTTATGGCTAAATAATATCCTATTGTTTACATATAGACAACAGATTTTATTTTTCCATGTCCCGGCTATTGTGAATAATGCTGCAATGGATATTGGAGGGCAGATATCTCTCTGAGATCCCGTTTTCATTTCCTTTGGATATACACCTAGGATTACTGGATCATATGACAGCTCTATTTTTAACTTTTTGAGGGACCTCCATACTGTTTTCCATAGTGGTCCCATCAAGTTACTGTCCACCAATACTAAGACAATAGTTCCTTTACCACCACTTCCTCACCAACAATTGTTATTTTTTGTCTTTTTGAATAGTCATTCTGAAAGGTGTGATGTGATATTTCATTGTGGTTATGGTTTATATTTCCCGGATAATTAATAACATTGAGCACTTTTTCATATATCTATTAATGACTTGAATATCTTCTCTGGAAAACTGTCTATTCAGGTCAATTGCCCATTTTTTAATTGTGTATATATATTTTTGCCATTGTGTTATACCATTCCTTATATATTTTGGATATTAACCTCTTATCAGATATATAATTTACAAATATTTTCTTTCATTGCATAGTTTCCTTTTAATGTTGTCGATTATTTCTTTTGCTCTGCATAAGGTTTATAGTTTGATATAGTCCCATTTGTGAATTTTTACTTTTGTTGTTTGTGCTTTTAGTGTTGTATCCAAAAAGTCATTGGCTAGATCAATGTCAAGGAGGTTTCTCCCTTTCTTCTAGGAGTTTTTTTGTTTTTTTCTTCAAGATTTTATTTATTTATTTGACAGAGAGAGAGAGGCAGCAAGAGCAGGAACACAAGCAAGGATAGTGGGAGAGGGAGAAGCAGGCTTCCCACCAAGCAGGGAGCCCTATGCAGGCTCCATCCCAGGTTCCTGGGTTCACAACCCAAGCCAAAGGCAGATACCTAATGACTGAGCCACCCAGGCACCCCTTATGTTAAGTCTTTAAACCATTTCAAGTTAGTTTTTGATAGGGGTCTAATTTCATTCTTTTGCATGTGGATATCCAGTTTTCCCAGCACCATTATTGAAGATTATCCTTTCTCCAACTTCACACCAATAACTCCTGGTGAATATAAATGCAAAAATCCTGAATTAAATGCTAGCAAACTAAATATAACAGTACATTAAAAGGATCACATACCATGATCAAGTGAGATACATCCTTGGGATGCAAGGATGGCTCAACGTATGCAAACTGATAAATGTAATAAAGCACACTAATAGAATCAAAGATAAAAATCACATTATCATCTCAATATGCAGAAAAATAATTTGACAAAATTAAACATCCTATCATGACAAAAACTTTCAACAAAGTGGATATAGAAAATAAGAAACAGTTTGGTATTACCAAGTAAACTATACATAAACACAACCAAGCAAAACTAAACTTTAATTTGGGAGATGTATTAATTACTTGGGAAAATAAAACATGAAAGTAATATACAATAAAATAATGTACAGGTTTTCTCTGAAAGAGGGAGAGTGTGTGGAAGGAATTTACCTCAACATAAAAAGGCCATATAGAAAAAGCCTACTGCTGAGTGAAATAAGTCAAGCAGAGAGAGTCAATTATCATATGGTTTCACTTATTTGTGGAACATAACAAATAGTATGGAGGACATGGGGAGTTAGGAGAAGGGAGTTGGGGGAAATTGGAAAGGGAGGTGAACAATGAGAGACTATGGACTCTGAAAAACAATCTGAAGGGTTTGAAGAGATGGGGGGGTGGGAGGTTGGGGGAACCAGGTGGTGGGTATTAGAGAGGGCACAGATTGCATGGAGCACTGGGTGTGGTACAAAAACAATGAATACTGTTATGTTGAAAATAAATTTAAAAAATGATTAAAAAAAAAAAAGAAAAAGAAAAAGCCTACTGCTAACATCTTACTCAATAGTGAAAGGCAAAAAGCTTTTTCTCTAAGATCAGGAGCTAGACAAGGGTATCTACTCTCACTAATCCCATTCAACATAACAGAAGTCCTAGCCAGAGTAATTATGCAAGAAAAAGAAACAAAAGGTATCCAAATTGAAATGGAAGAAGTAAAATGATCACTGTTTGAAAATGACATGATCTTACAAATAAAAAGTCCTAAAGATTCTACAAAAATACTTTTAGAACAAATAAACAAATTCAGCAAAGTTTCTGACTGCAAAACCAAAATTAAAAATCTGTGAGTTTCTATAAACTAACAATATTATTATAGTATTAAGATAAAAGGTGTTTCTGAGGTGAACCACATACTATATTTGATTACATATTCTTTCATATACAAACATTTGATTTAACTGCACTAATAATTGCCCCTGTTTCATATTGGCTACATTTATTTTTATTTAAATTTTTACTATAAAATATTCATACCTACAGAGAAGCACATGAGGTATCAATGTACAGAAAGCATCTATATACACCACTACCTTGGCTAAGAAATATATTCCCAGCAGATCTTGTTCCCAATCACACCTCCTCCCTCCTTCAGGGAAAACCTGTACATTATTTTTATTGTATATTATTTTCATGTTTTCTTTTCCCAACTAATTATGCATCCTACAAACTAAAGTTTAATTTTGCTTAGTTGTGTTTTATGACAGTTTACTTGATGATACTATTTTCCCAAATGGCTGTAGCAATTTACTTTGCCACCAGCAATATGTCTTTGTTGCTCTACATCCTTCTCAATAATTGAAATTGTTTTTTATATATTCATATTTAATATTATATATATACTTACATATATTATGTATATAGAATATATTCATATGTAGGTATCACTGGAATGGCAAAAATTGTGTATATATATAATAAATATAAATTGTATAATTATATAATAAATACATACACAATTTTTGCTAATCTGATGATTATATTGCAGTGTCTCGCTGTGATGTAATTTGCACTTTCTGGATCACCAATGAGGTTAATCTTTGTATATGTTTAGTGACCTTTTGAACTTTCTCTTTTGTGGATTGGCAGTTTAAATCTTTTGCCTGTTTTTTGGAGGGAGGGGAAGGGTTCTGTTTTATTCTCATTAGTTTTTTAGTAGAAATCCTTTTTGTGTTCTTAGTTGTATTTTTTATGGCTTATCCCACTGTGTGGGTTGCATTTTACTTTATTTGGGGTGTCTTTAGTAAACTCAAGTATTTATTCAGTGTAATTCCAATTCTTTCTTTATTATTGGCTTCTCTTTTTTAAGCCATTTTTTTTTCTTTCTTTTGTTTTATTTGGGTAGTAGTAAGCTGAAGATGGACACTATAAGGTTTTAAGTACTAATAAATAGTTTTAAGTACTACTAAAATAACACCAAAAAATTGTCTCTATTAAGCTAACAAAGGAAATAAAATAAAATTATTTTTTTCAAAACTCAAAAGAAGACAGGAAAAGAGGAAAACAAAAATAAAGAACAGACAGAATAAAGAGAAATCAAATAGCAACATAGTAGAGATAAACCCAACAAAGGAATAATCACATAAAATCTAATTATCCCAAATCTGAAATCTGAAGTACCCAAACACCCCCATTTACAAGTATAGATTGTCATATTGGATAAGAATGTAAGACCCAACTCTATGCTGCCTACAAGAAATTCACTTTAAATATAAAACTAAGACTAGGTTAAATGTATGAAGATGAGAAAAGATATACCATGATAACACCAAAAGAAAGCTGGAGTTAATGATATTAACTTCAAAATCAATTTCAAAACAAAGAATATTATCAGAGAAAAAAAGTGGGGTTTTTTTGATGATAAAAAGATCAATGTATCAAGAAGACATAATTTTAAATGTGTGTGTACTTAATAATAGAACTTCTAAAAATGTGAAACAAAATTGAGAGAACTTCAAGGAGAAACAGAAACATCTGTAATTATAATCAACGATTCAACACCCCTCCTTCAAAAGTTGGTCTAACAAGTAGACAAAAAATCAGTAAAGATACAGAATACCTGAACAACACTATCAGCAATTTGCCCTACTTCACATCCATAGAACACTCCACTCAACAACTGAAGAATACACATTTTATTCATATGCACACGAAACATTATTGAAATAGACTAATCGCCCAAAGTCTCAGTAAATTTAAAAAGATGTGCTCTCTGACCACAATGGACTAAAACAGAAATTAGTAACAGAAATATATCTAGATTCCCCAATACATGGAATTTAAGTAACACACGTCTACATAATCTAGGTATCAAAGAATTCAAAACAGAATTTAATAAGTACTTTGAACTGAGTCAAAATAAAAGCAGCACATATCAAAATTTATGGAACACTGCTTAAGGAGAAATTGCAGGAAAACTTCAGCACTAAATGTCTACATTTGAAAAGAAAGTTCTCAAATCAGTTTCCACCTTAATAAACCAGAAGAAAAGGGCAATAGGGAACCACAGGAAGAAGAAAGGAAATAGTTAATGTCAGATAGAAATCAATGAAACGGAAATTTGAGAAACAGGAGAGATCAGTGCACAGCAAAGGAAACAATGAACAAAACTAAAAGGCAGTTTATGAAACCGGAGAAGATATTTGCAAATGATATATCTGATAAAGGGCTAGTATCCAAAATCTACAAAGAACTTATTAAACTCAATACTCAAAAAACAAATGATCCAGTTAAGAAATGGGCAGAAGACATGAAAAGATATTTTTCCAAAGAAGACACCCAGATGGCTAACAGACACATGAAAAGATGCCCAACATCACTTATCATCAGGGAAATACAAATCAAAACTACCATGAGGTACTACCCCACACCTCTGAGAATGGGTGACACTAACAACTCAGGAACCAACAGATGTTGGCAACTATGTGGAGAAAGTAGAATCCTCTTACACTGCTGGTTGGAAGGCAAACTGGTGCAGCCACTCTGGAAAACAGAATGGAGGTTCCTCAAAAACTTAAAAGTAGAACTACCTTAAAACCCAGTAATTGCACTACTAAATATTTACCCAAAGGATACAAAAATTCAGATTCAAAGGGGCAAATGCACCCTAATGTTCATAGCAGCACTATTAACAATAGCCAACCCTTGGAAAGAGCCCAAACGTCCATCAACTAATGAACAGATAAAGAAGATGTGGTATATATATACACAATGGAATATTAATGAGCAATCAAAAAGAATGAAATCTTGCCATTTGCAGTGACGTGGATGGAGCGAGAGTATATTATGCTAAGGGAAATAAGTCAGTTATAGAAAGACAAATACCATATCATTTCGCTCATATGTGGAATTTAAGAAACAGAACAAATGAACATAGAGGAAGGGGGTGGGGAAAAGAGAGCTAAGCAAACCCTAAGAGACTCTTAACTACAGAGAACAAACTGAGGGTCGGTGGGGGGGATATAAGGGGGGATGGGCTAAATGGGTGAGAGGTATTAAAGACAGCACTTGTTAGGTTGAGCACTGGGTGTTACATATAAGTGATGAATCACTAGATTTTACTCACGAAACCAATATTACACTATATGTTATCTAACTAGAATTTTTTTTTAATTTTGAAAAAAAAACCCAAAAACTCATTATTTGAAACCAAAATTGATTAACCTCTTGCCACACTGATTAGGAAAAAAATAGAGAGACACGAATTACCAATATTAGCAATGAGAGGTGATATCACTGGAGTCTACAAATATTAAAAGGAAAATAAGAGAATTATTATGAATAATGTAATGCCAGTAAATTTGACCAACCTATATAAAACACGTATAATTTTTGTTTTGCTTTACTTTATTTTCTCTTTAAGGCATCCTACTGAAAACCTAAATCTTCCTGTTCCACTCTTGTCTGCTTGCTCCATAGGGCTGCTGCTGCTGTCTTGGGAATTCTCAACACTATCCTGATAATCACATCTTCCTTTCTCTTATGTTCAATCCTCAATTCCTTGGACCCCATTTTCTCTCTCTATTTCTCTCATATTTTGGTGAAAGACATTCCAATAGGAATTGATAGAAATTCTTGGTTATTATGAAGGTTATCGTAAACATTATTTCAATGCAGGAGGACTGACCAACAGCTGAATGAATGGGACCTGGAAAAAAATTAAGGCCAAACTTATGCCATGACCTTATAGGATCTGAAAAGAGAGAACGGTCCATGTATGAAGGCTGAAATTCATCTGCATTGAAACTATTTGATAATAGTAATATACATGATATAAATTCAGCTTCTGATATCATTTTCATAAACATCTTATCCCACATTTGGTGTGATACACACTTTTTAATTGATGGGGAAAACACTGATTTGGGTACTTGCCACCAAATCACTATTAACAATTCCTTATGGAAAGGAGTAAAAAGGGGACTTATACTTTTTATACTTTTTTTTCAATAATGAGTCTGTACTATGTTTGTGTTGAAAAAGAGGGGAAAAAAACTGTGGGGAGAATCGTCCTCTTTGTGTAAGGGGTAAGGTGAGCTGCTAAGAAGTCTAAATAAAAAATCATCTCATGGAGTTATCATAAGTCTTATGATGAAATATGAATGCTTTCAATTAAACGACAGTCTATCAACGGAAAATATTTTTTCATTAATACTCATCCATGACCATAGGGATTCTCAATGATACAATCAGTAGGCAGCTAATGTATGTATATTACAGAGACGTGAAAGAGACATAAAATGTATTCCCTTCTGTCATGTAGGTCACAGTCTACCAAGAAGCCTGTAGTGATACAAACTTCTGCAATAATACCCAAGAACAATTAAAATATATTTAAAATACTGCTGCCGGTAGGTATTTTCTATTTTGCCTTCCTAGTGTAAGGACCTATTTAGCCAGAGCAACTCCATCTTGGGTAAATAGGCATTTTGTTGTTTGTGCAGTAAACTTAAATTGACTCTCTCCCCCAGAGAAACTTACTTAGAAACAAGTCCGGGAAACCAGTAAAATGTAGTCGGCTAGTTCCTGATAATAGAGCTTAGAATACAAGGATGAGTCAGGCCAGATGGAGACATCTAATCAGTACGAAGTACCCGTTTATAACAGTGAGAAGGTCTTGCCCAAACCAAAATGACTCCATCTTGGGAAGGACGACAGTTATTATTCACACCGAATATGTTAACTGACTAAGCCTTCCCAAAAAGTACTGTTTGTAACAGTTCCTGGTATGGGGTAATCTTAAATAACAAGTCACCAGACTGGATAGAACTAGCCAATCAGCAAGAGACACGCAAACCCGGTGGGTCGAGATACCAAGATATGGGTTGCAGTTTCACCCAATAAAAGGTAGCCTGTAAGATTGGGAGGGGTTGCTCTCTTCGGAGGCAGCCCTGACCGGTCAGTCAGTCAATTCTTGAGCCTGTAAGCTGGGGGTGGTCGCTCTGTTCGGAGACGGCCCTGGCCGGTCCGTCCGACTTCTAATGCTTGGCATAGAATAGAACTTCGCATAACTTTAACTTTGTTTCAGTCTCATTCTCCTGGCCGATGAGTCTGATTTCTAATACTTGGCATAAAATAAAGCTTTAAATAACTTTCACTTTGTCTCAGTCTTGTTTCGTTTAATAACGGACCTAACACTAGTAAACTTACAACCATCACCTAGTTATACACCTTTTCTTATCTGTGCACAGCATGTGCTCTGTGGTTGGCTTGTGTTGACCTTTCCCTCCTCCAACTCCACGTCCCAGGCACAGGAATGGATTCATAACTCAGATCGAGTCAACAGAAAGCCCATCAACCTGACTGCTACGGCCATGAGCATGTGCCGTTGGGCAGACCAATTAGTGTCCTCCTCAGTGATGTTCTACCAGAAATGCCACTTTCTTTTTGCTGGGGATTCAAGCCACTGGGTTGCCTGTTAGCTGGCCACGCATCCCTGGCGAGGGAAAACAAGAGCCGCGACAACCTTATACCCTGGATGATGACAGTGATGGTGATGATGATGATGAGGATGATGATGATGATGCAGCAATCATGAAAATACAACAGAGTATTACAACTTGAGTGCTGATGATGATTAACTCTATAAGCTAGGTACTCTGCTAAGTACTTTACAAATATAAACTCATTTAATCTTCACAACAAAGCAATGAGGCAAATCTTACCCTGATTTCACAGATTAGAAAACAAGGACAAAACGGTTTAAGTAATTCACCCAGTGTTATATGGTTAGCAAGTGGGAAGAAAGTCTGAGAGACTGCCTTTCCATGACTAAGCTTTTCATTTTAATGAAATTCAATTTCCTTTTTAATTAAAGTGGTTTGAATTGTATTTCAATTACTTGTATTTTTTAAAAGTCCGGATTACTATAGTCTTGATGGGAACTATATTGGACACCTCTCATCTGCCATTCTGAATCTTCTTACGCCCAATCCTTAGTGAGCTACCACTGCAGCAGCCAGTCCTACCTCCCTTCAAAGAGCTTCATGCAGATGCCATCCAGTAGCATCTCACTTGAACCTGGCCCGAGTACCTTGCACACCTGCTCCTGGGATTCTCTGGTGTTACAGCATGCAACATCTATGAAAATCTACTTGTGTCTGTGTACATGCAATCTGGAACTACAGGGAAATTATCCTCGAGGTTACCCTTGACTAACTAGACATGAGAACCAAAGCATAAATGCTTTCTTCCTTTGTGCCTGAGTGGATGGTTCTGATGCTCATTATGAGGCTCATCAGAAGATCTGCAGAATCAAGCAGCAGGCACCCACTGTGAGGCCAATTCAAGAGCACAGCCATGTTTTGGCTGTTTCCAATTCCCTGATTAATTTCTCTCATTCTTCACTCCAGCACCCTGAAATTACTTTCCAAATAAACTTCATTCATACCAGGGCTTCACTCGGGCTCTGCTTTGAGAGAAATCCAAGTTAACCACTCTTACTTTCATTTTCTTAATTTAATAATTTTAAAAAGACCCATGTTTATAGAGTATGTGAGAACTCTCTATTAGCTATAACACCAAAATAAGAATTCGAGTTATCATTTTCCCTGAAATTTCTGAAAACTCTTTTTTAATCTCCAGTTTCCTTGTTAATAACACTAGCCTAGGAGGTGGTGAGCAAATGACAAGCCACACTGTTCTGGAAATGCTGTTTTTGTCTATTCTTCAGATATTTGACATGGGCTTATAATTTGGTAACTGATTCACTTTTTCAGCTATAACAGTGAAAACTCCTTAAGGCATTTGTGCTATTACCACATCTTCATCTTATTATTAAGGTGACTGACTTAATACTGAATATCAAGAAATCATGTTTATTAATATTACATATTACTTCATTATTTATTATATGAATAAAAGAGGTAAAAAAGATAAATCCATAATATCAGAAGGCATCACAAGTCCTTCATTTACCACTTACTCACTCAGACTACATTGAACTTTTAAGGACCTGGTGCGGTTAGTTCTGTGGATTGCACACTGACACACTAGCTAGTAATGAAGGTCATGGTTGGAAGAATTTAATATTTTTCCTATAAACCTTTAATCACGTTATTTCAAAGATATAATCCAGTGTTATAGCCATTAAAGTAGCGTGTTTTTTAAAGATCCTAAAATTAAGTAGAATTTTGTTTCCCAATTACCCAAAATGAATAGTAGCAGGCAAAACACACATGCACCCAGCCAAATTCAACCAAACTGCTTTTGATGCCTCAAGGCCAAGATAAATTCACTTAACTCCTTGAAGCTAAGCCAGAACCACTTCCTTACCAAAATGGAGCTTTCCTTAAACTACCAAGACCAGTTCAGAATCACCACAACTTTCTGAGATCCAAACTAATGACACATCTTGTGTTGTTTCAAGTTAACTGTAGAATATATCACTGTAGGATGATTCACCATTATAAATAGAAATAAAATAGCTAGTTGGATAGTTTTAAATTGATGGGTTTGTAATAAAGATGACACCAAGAATTATGGCCTGCTTTCCAAGTAATAGCTATAATCTTATAACTTATATAATCTTACAACTGGTATACGATAGGTATTATCTTACAACTGCCTAACTATAAAAATATATCACTAGGAAGTGTTCTTTCAAAGTAGGCTCAAAAACATGGTATTTTGAGGGGCACCTGGGTGGCTCAGTGGGTTAAGTCTCTGCCTTCGGATTGGGTCATGGATCTCAAGGTCCTGGGATCAAGCCCCACATCAGGCTCTCTACTCAGCAGGGAGCCTGCTTCCCCCTCTCTCTCTGTCTTCCTCTCTGTCTACTTGTGATCTCTGTCTCTGTCAAATAAATAAATAAAATCTAAAAAAAAAAAAAAAAGCCTGGTATTTTGAAATGGTGTGAATTTATCACTGAACATGCATGGGAGGGGTTCTCTTTGGTAAACTTTTATATTGAAATAGAGTATTCATACTTCAAAGATAACTGTGTATACAGTGAAGAACACAGCTCAAAACATTTTTATGAATTCAACACATCCAGGTTATCACTTAGATTAAGATCAAAACTATTCCCAGCACCCCAAAAACCTCTTTCTGCCCTCTCAATGATCCTCAATCATTATTCCTCCAAAGGCAACCAATCCTGACTTCCATTATAATAGATTAATTTTGCTTGTTATTGAACTTTGTATAAATGGAATCATACATTATCTTATATACATACTTTTTTGAGTCAGACATTTTTGCTCTGATTTATCACATTTTTTCTGTGAGATTTATCCAAAACTTTACTTGTGGCCATAGTCTGAACTTTCTTCAGTGCTGTAAAATAGTCTATTGTAAAATATATCACAACTTATTAATGGACATTTGGGTTATTTCCAGTTTGGAACTCTTGCAAAGAATGCTAATATAATCATTTTGTACATGTTTTTAGTGAACATATGTATACAATTCTTCTAGGTGTATATCTAAGATTGGAATTTCTGTGACATGAGGTTTATGTGTGTTTAACTTTAGTAGATATTACAAGTTGTTTTCTATAGTAGAGGTACCAATTTATACTCCCCCAGCAGGGTGGAATAGTAAGTTGTTCTGCATTCTTACTAACAATTGGTGTTATCTGTTCTTTATTTCTTTCATTGTAGGCACTCTGATGGGTGTGTAGTGCTATGTCATTGTGGATATAGCATGCATAACTCTGTTAATCAATGATATTGAATGTCCTTTCAAGTGAAAAATTTGCCTATATAAATGCCAATGCAAGTCTTTTGCCCAGTTTATTTGGGCTGTCTTTTTATTGATTACTATTTCTCAATAGTAACCTTTGTTACATATATGCAATTCAAACATCTTTTCCCCTCTATGGCTTGAGTGTCAACTCTCCTCATAGTATCTTTTGATTAACAGAATTTCTCAATTTTTAATAAGACCAAATATATCAAGTTTTTTCTTCATACTTAGTGCTTTGTGTCCTTTTTCAAAATCTTTCTTCAATCCATGGTCATAGAAATCTTACTGTATGATGATCTTTAAAAAAACTTGTTTTACTCTTCACATTTAAGCATATTACATTTAAGCATTTTATATTTACCTAAGTATATACATTAAATCAATCTGGAATTAATTACTATGTATGGTATGAGGTAGGAGTCAAGGTTCATGTTTTTTCCATGTGGATAATTGAGTTCAATTTATTTTTTAAAGTCCTTTCCTTTAAATGCATTAAAATTACATCTTTGTTGAAAGTCAAGTGACTATATATGTGTAGATCTATTTCTGTACTCACTATTCTGCTCAATGGCCTATTTATCTATCTTTGTGCCAATATAATAATGCTTTAATTATAGACTTTTATGATAACTATTGATATTTGGTGACATAAGTCCTCAAATTTTGACCTTCTTCACTTTGTCTTGACTATTCTAGATCCCTTGCTTTTCCATAAAAATTTTAGAGTTAGCTTATCAATTTACATTTAAAGAAGTGCTAGGAGAATTTTGATGGGCATTGCATTAAATGTATAAATCAATTTAGGGAGAACAGACATCTTTGCATTGCATTTTCTAATCCCTGGAAATTGTATATCCTTTTTTTTTTTTTTTTTTTTTTTTTTTTTTTACTTAGTTCTTCTTTCATTTACTTCAGTAATATCTTACATGTTGATTGATTTATTTCCAGGTATTTAATGTTTTTATGCCAATGTAAAGAGTATCATTTTTAAATGAATTGACCTGCATACTTATTGCTACTATATAAAAAAAAAAAAAAGTTTTTGTATACTTACCTTGTATTGAGTTACCTTGTTAAATTCATCTATTAAGCCTAATATTGTGTTTATAGATTATTTTGGATTTTCTGTAAACATAATAATATCATTCTTGAAATCTTACTGTGGTTTATTAATGATGATTGGGTTTTTAATATTAAGTCAACCATGAATTTCTAGAATAAACTCAGCTTGGTCATGATTTGTTTGATTTGGTAATATTTTATTTAAGATTTTAAAATCTGTAATAATACAATAAATTGTTTTTAAAATTTTCCTATTTGTAATATCCTTACTAGATCTTAATTTCAAAGTTATACCTCATAAAATGAGTTGAAAGATATTTCCTCTTTTTCCATGCTTTGTCTTTTTTTCCTAGCGATGGCCCCTTAGGAATCTCAAATGAAAGTCTGGGGTATTTATGAGGGACCCATCTTAGCAAACCTGAATTCCAGTTTTTTCTCAGTACCATCAATTTATCTACAGCTGGCTTTGTAGCCTCTCCACAACTGTATTCTGCTAAGTTTCCATGTATCTTATCCTGTGCACATACAGCTTAGCAATAACCAGAGGACTCAAGAGGAAACTGCACACAGAATGCTGGGTTCAATCCTCTGCAGGTTTCTCTTCTTACGACAAAGGGCTTTCAAGTCCTAGCTGTTTTAGCTTTAAATTCCCTTTTTTAACCGACTCCTATTGAGGCTGCCAGAACTCAAAAGATGCTTTCTTTTCAGCCTATGCATTGTGTCCTGAGGGGTAAAAGCAGCAATGAATAAAAGACTCACCTCAAAATATTTTCCTTCTCTATGGGATCTTAGCCCCTCAAGGTCCAGAAGTCTAGAGATACTCTACTAACTCCATGAAGACTTCTGTTTTTGTTTATTTTAAATTTTACCCATCTTTTATAGTTGATATCAAAGAATAGTCTGGTAAGAGGTACTCCATCATAGCTAGGAGCAGAAGCCCCTAAATAGAGGTCTAAAATAGGGGGCCTTCAGCATCACCTCTCAATCCATCATCACACATCTGGGAACTGCACTTTTGCTGAGTCCAGGAATCTGTGCCCTGGTCAGGGGCAGGATGAAAGACTGTCTCATTCTCCTGAGCCCTGTCATTGTTCAATGACTGGGATTCATCTTCATAGTCCATTCATATCGCCTCCAGACAGCAGATTTTTATACTAATATTTACAGGGCTATTGTGAGGCATAATTTTACCCAAACTGGATTTCTTAATTTTGGCCAGTTGATAGTAAAACAGGAGACAGCCTATGATTTTCACGTTTTTCTTTTTTTGTTCAAACAGCTACTCTTTTCTCCTATATAGTGGAAGGATAAAATATTAACTCATAAATCCAAAATATGAATCTACCACCTGAGTAATAGCTTATATAACCTGTGATTGATTCATTACCTGTAACATTAACGGTCACAGTATTTTAAGAAATGTTGAGAGCACAGATTTCTTCCACATGGGCCCCATCCACTGTCCTATTAATACTGATCACATATAGTCAGAAATTTACAGTTGAGTCAAGAGGACTCCTCTGGGCAATTTATTTTCTGATTTCTCTTATAAAAATCTTATTAAGCCACAGCTTAAGTTTAATTTTAAAAGGAATAAATACCTATTGACTGAAATACTATTCTGGCACTGTACCCAAGAGCTGCATGGAGATGAGGTTGCTTAATCTATAAAAAAAGTATTTTTTAATTTTAAAAATTAATTATGAGACTCTGATTTCCTAAATTTCACAACAGGAAAACATTAGCTTGGTGGTAATGGCACTGAAAAACCTACTGGCATTCCTTTCTAAACAGGCATGAAAAGAGATAAAAATGAAGGATAGGAGGACTTAAGGGGGTAATGTAATCATTTTCAAGAAGACACTTGGTACCTTGTTCTAAGCTGTTTCCATCTTGTTTCTAAGTCCGCCTATCTCTTCAGTGCCTCTCTCCAACTTTCTGTCATCCTGGAAGGGCTTACTATCTGCTGACACTCCGAAACACTGAAGACTGTGGACTTAAAGACTGTGGACTGCTTTGTTGCAGTGCTTCACTCGTGCTGATCCAGTCTTAAATGGCTAAGGTTATTTCTGACTAAGCCCTGACAAACTGAGTTATTGCTTCAGCTCCACCAACAGTGAATAATACAGTCTGGGACCACCTGCATATGCAGCTCTTTATTGGAGACATGACTAAAATATCACCAGCATTTAGAGTAGGTGACAGGTGGGAATATGTCACACTTCTGCTTTGGAACGAGGGATGAATTAATAGCTATCCCATGCTAATTTTCTTCCTATGAGTCTCTGGTTAGATAATGCCATATCTTCCATTTATGGTAAAAAAAAAAAAAAAAGGTATCTCACCCTTTGAAGGACTATGCCACAGCATGGAAAAATCCAGAAGTTTTCTTAGGAAAAAATCTGAGACATTGGACAATAGAAGAAAACAATTCAAAAAGAAGAGAAAGTAATTTTTCCAAGATCTTTTTTTTTTAAAAGATTTTATTTATTTATTTGACAGAGAGAGAGAGAGAGAGCGTGCACAAGGAGGGGCAGCGGCAGAGGAAAAGGGAGAAGCAGGCTCCCCGCTGAGCAGAGAGCTTGACACAAGGCTCAACGCAGGACTTGACCCCAGGACCATGGCACCATGACCTGAGCTGAAGGCAGGCGCTCAGTCGATGAGCCACCCAGGAGTCCC
The DNA here is from genome assembly GCF_002288905.1 of Enhydra lutris kenyoni. Lineage (NCBI taxonomy): Eukaryota > Metazoa > Chordata > Mammalia > Carnivora > Mustelidae > Enhydra > Enhydra lutris. Next base: position 49,628,400 of record NW_019154085.1, read on the forward strand.
TTTTTCCAAGATCTTAAACATCAATCAACAAATGTGTACCAAAGCTGTATAGAGGACACAAAGACTTATAAACCCTATTCCTGTCCTTAAGGAATTCCTGAACTAATAAGAAACAATTAGAACGGAATCTGTGGAATGACAGTGATAACGCCTTTACACGCATCCAAAGGGGCTGGGGAATTCCGCCCAATTCTTACTGCACTCAGTGGCGATATGAAACTATCTTTAATTTGAATTTTTCTACTCAAATACATTGCAAGTTTCTTGAGGACAGAAACTCTGCCTTCCTCATAAAACCTAAAATAATACTCCATAAATATTTGTTGATTGGGAAAGGTTTTGACACAGCCAGGGCAACTCCATGCAAATTTCCTTGCAGAGGAAACTATTTGTAAGTGCATACACAGCACGAGAAAGGGGACTCTGTTCTGATTCCCTAGGATGCAGCAGGATATAATGTTATTTCTGTGGAAGTACTATGAACATCAGGAAGGATTAAACTGCCATTCATAATACATATTTCTTCCAAAAAGATTCTTCTGCAAATGATTCAGAAATTAGCTGTGAATGATTCACAAAAAGTTCTTAAAGTTAATGTGGTTTTAGTTCGTGCTGCCAAACATTCTATTTGAGCATTTGCATTTCTCCTTTGGGGTTGACAATCAACCCTCCTCAACCTTCCCAGCCTGATTGTCTAATGAGGACAGGTGCGTCTGCAACTGCAGCGAAGGTTAACTCCCACAGCCAGAAGCTTATGCAGAACGTAAATAGGAATTTCGAATATGTAAAAGGATAGTGACTCATTAGTTACTCATTAAATGGGAAGTTTGTAATAGTGCATAAGGAAGAGTCCCCTCTATATTTTTTGACTCAGTTCTCTCTTGGGAAAAGTTCTTCTTGTGTTACCATGACTACATAGAGCTCTTAGGGCCTGGGTAAACAGCCTCCTTCCTGATGGACTGTTTGGGGTGGCTGGCTTTCCCAGGAATCAGTTCTGCTACTGAAGAACATCCAGGTTTCTCGCAACTATACATTTTGGTGATGAAGATAATACTTAGCATAGAAAACCAGCTCAGTGAATGTCAGTTAGAACTAACTACTTCTGCCATTATCAATAATTGAAATATATTAATAAAAAAGCAGGAAGACAAAGAAGAGTTATTAGAAAAAGTAGCCAGAAATCCCTCTATTATTAAGAAAATAATAATAACAAAAATAATGAATACGGGAAAGGTTCATGATTCTCAGAACCTAGGTTTTCCAGAATGTATGTCAGATACATCTTAATTGCCCTGTGGGACTGAAACTCTGATTAAAAGCCAAGATGCTTGGTCAGTAGGAAAACCATTTTTTTTTTTAAATTAACATATAATGTATTATTAGCCCCAGGGGTACAGGTCTGTGAATCATCAGGCTTACACACTTCACAGCACTCACCATAGCGCATACCCTCCCCAATGTCCATAACCCCACCACCCTATCCCTACCCCACTCCCTGCTGCCATCCTCAGTTTGTTTTGTGAGATTAAGAGTCTCTTATGTTTTGTCTCCCTCCCGATCCCATCTTGTTTCATTTATTCTGGAAAGCCATTTTAATACAAAGAACTCATAGTAATTACTTGAAGTAACATCAGGCATGTATCTGTTGCAAGCATATTTAGATATGTACATGTATTTCATACATGCATATATTGGTAAATATGCGAATAAGCACATATGGGTTTTTTTAAAAAACTTCATTCAATCTCACAGAAGCTGAGATTTTGCGGCTGGGAAAGACCATGACAACTTTCAGGTTCTACCAGTAAAATATGAGGAAAAATATCGTTTAAAGAAATGCTAGAGGGCACATGGGTGGCCCAGTCATTAAGTGTCTGCCTTCACCTCAAGTCATGATTCCAGGGTCCTGGCATCAAGCCCCACATCATGCTCCCTGCCTGGTGGGAAGCCTGCTTCTCCATCTCCCTGCCTGTCTCCGTCTCTTGCTTTGTCTCTGTCAAATAAATAAATAAAATCTTAAAAAAAAAATGATGCTAGAGAAAGCCTGAAAAATACAGCTCTATTTAAAACACTAATATTTGAAAATAAAACGTATTACCTTCTCTTTATTGCAATGGGAAAGGCTTGGTTTGTTTTCTCTAGGGAAATTTCAATGACACTAAGTAACCACTGGATTCAAATGCTCAAAACTGAGGTAATACAGGGCGTATTAAGTGTACAAAGCCAAAGGTCTTCACACCTGTTCTACCCCCTTTAGTTCCTGCTTATACACTGCCAGTAAATATGTGAGGGCTTCACACCATGGTCTTCCCATGAGACCAGGAACTACTCAGAGGAAAAGCTTAACTCACAAAACTATACCATTTCTAGGTTGGAAGCTTCACGGGTATCTGCTCCAAGTGGCTTTTCCCAAGCAGAAATCTCTTGAATGGCAGGCCGCTATTTGATTACTACTAGTGACAAGAAGTTCACTACTTTGCACAATACACTACTGTACTGTTATTCTAACCCAGCAGAAGTCAGGATTTCATGTCTCTAACCATTATTTTTAATTCTTCCTTTTGAAAGCATAGGTAATAAATTGAATCCTATGACCAAATTAAATCCTTCAAGTATTAAAAGAAAGCTTCATACCCCTATTATGCCATTCACCATACTTTCTTATAATTGTTGGCATATGTCCACCACTAGATGTTAGGCTCCGTGGGGTGGGCAGGGCCACATCACTTTTATTTATGGCTACATCAGCCCGCATGGTACTCAGACCATAGTAAATCCTCACAATATTTGTTAGGTGAATTTTTGGCCCTTTGAGCTAAAAATTGAGGCAAGAAGGTAGTACTCAAGCTAATTTCTCCTCTTCATTCTTTACACCAGTCTTTTGTCTCCTTTCCCAGACTAATATCAAATTAAAACTAAGTTACAGATGTACTTGTCAATGAGTCTGTCTGGAAAGCTCTGAATTAATTTGAGTACTCCAAAATATTAAGCCAATAAGTCAGTCTGGGCTTTGGAATCCCAGTCAGAGTTTCTGATTCACAATAAGAGTGGAAATATATTAAAGTCACCAGGAAATAACATTAAACCAAAAAAAGGATGTTAATGGGTGTTTATCCTCGTGGTCAAAACACCTCATGGTCCTGCTTTTTTCAAAACTGGACTAAGTCTTTTGTGCTTCAGGCCACCTCTTTGAAGAGGCTGCCAAGTTGGTGACCTGCAGTGTTAGCTTTTTTTTTTTTTTAAGATTTTATTTATTTATTTGACAGAGATAACAAGTAGGCAGGGAAGCAGGCAAAGAGAGATGGAAGGAAGCAGGCTCTCTGCTGAGCAAAGAGCCCGATGCGGGGCTCGATCCCAGGACCCCGAGATCATGACCTGAGCTGTAGGCAGAGGCTCAACCCACTGAGCCACCCAGGCACCCCTGCAATGTTAGCTTTTGACAATATGCCCACACATGTGACCTCAGGAGAAAATGTCAGCCCAAGATGGGTCCTTCAATGTGAATGATGACCCCATCTTAGTTTTTCTGAAACAAAGGACAGTATTTTGGATGAAAGTAACCTTTGTAAACAAAAACCAGAAGGTGTAAACTCTCACCTCAGGGTCTGGTAACAAATGAGCCTGAAAGATTTCTTCAGAATTGAGCTCAGTGATTGGCCAAGAAAACATCCAAAGGTAGGAAAGTTACATCTGGAACCATGTGGGCTTTAGGTCCACCAGCACAAAAGGAAAACAGTCATGGGCTCAATTACTTGCAAATGCAAAAACAAGGACTAACATACAAACTGACATCAAGAAAGGAAAGAAAACATAGCTCTTTTGATTTTTACAAACCTAAGATATAAATTCTCTCTCTCTAAATCACAAATGTTTCCTCCTTTTTCCTCAGTTGATTTACTGTATTTGCTAATGAAATTAGAGCACCATCCTGAGCATGCAACATTAGTTAGGATGGAGAGGAAATGTTATTCTCTGTATTTCTCCTGGGGAGGGCACACATTGCTGTTTTAGCATCATTGATCACAACTGATTACGTTGCTGATATTTCACATTTCATATGTTGCTGATACTTCAGGTCATTGGATCATTAATAGAGAATGAAGCTGAATGTAGATTTGTAAACAAATCTACATTTGTTGGGAGAGAACTTAAACTTCAGAGTTTTATGGCCACAGTCCCTATCTTCATTTACCTGCTAGGCGACTTGGGAGAAGTTACTTCACTTAATCACATCTCAGTTTCCCCACCCTGTGAAATGGGAAAATAATAGCCCCTGAATCAAAATATTTGGGTTGGGGGGCATCTGGGTGGCTCAGTGGGTTAAGTGTTCAACTCTTGATTTCGGCTAGGTCATGCATGATCTCAGGATTGTGGGATCCAGCCCCAGGTCAGGCTCTGTGCTCAGTGTGGCGTCTACTTAAGACTCTCTCTCTGTCCCTCCCAACCCCACTAGCTCTCTCTCTCTGACTCTCTCTCTATATAAAATAATAAATCTTTTAAAAAAATTTTTTTAAATAAAATGAAATATCTGGGTTGAAGTTTCAAAGAAGTGATGTGTATGAAGTTCTTAATAAGTATGCCAAAATATTATTTCTGTAATAAAAATGCTATTGCTACGTGATTATTTTAGTTAATACAATTATCATGTATATTATTTGTATTTGTAAATGTATATATACTTGTAAATATGTATTTATAAATAAGTATATACTTATGTAAATATACTTACAAATATAGTAACTAATATAATTTTTATTACAATCATTATTATTACTATGCCAAGTATTATTGAATCTAAAACACCCAGATATTTTCTGTGTATTTGACTCTGGCCTCAGAGCAGCATCTGGGAATGAAGCCAGATGCCTAGGGCTGAGGAAGGCAAGTCTTTTGTAACTAATAGAGAGACAGCCAGGCTGGAGCACAGAAGCCTCCAGAAAGCAGTTCCCTCAGGGGCAATCATCTCCCCTCTCTCGCACCCCTGACCACATGCACAGAATTCCTCTAATCTCCAAAGGCCGGTGCAGGGCCCAGCTCCTGGGGGTTTATTTTGATAAATGTTTCAGGCCACAGAGTGCCAAGAAACTTGATTCTTTTGCTTTGCAAATACCAAACCTCTACCTGAAAAAGGAATGCTTAGATCAGAGCACAGAGATGAAAAGTTTTAAGTTAAACATGCAGTTCTCCCCTTAACCTATTGTCTGCTCCGTTCCTCAACTCTGGAAAGTTGGAAGAAAAATATCTTCAGATAAAGACTGTTGTAAGTCACTGGTGAAAAGTTAAATATGATTTAGGAAATGTTCATTTTATCTTGAAAAGCAGGGTTATAATGGAACTGCCTTTACAGTTAAGGCCAACAATGCTCTTGAGGGAATTATATGTACTTTAATAAAATCATTCTGCAAAGTAACATAGCTCAAATTCTTTACTGTATTTCTGAATTTTTTATACCTGATGGTCAAAATAAGTTACACCTGGTTATTGTAAGAGGGAACACACTCTATCGTTCTTTTTCACTGGAAAGGAGAACTAATATTTCTTGAGTACCTGCTAAGTGCCATGTGTTTTACTTATATTATACTATTTCATACAGCAAACCTGCATCATTTTTACAGAACAGCAAGCTGACAATCAGGAAGATTAAAAAAGTCTCCCGAGTTCTTAACACTAACAAGTGGAGGAGGTAGGATCGGAACATAAGTGTATGATTTCAAAGTCAAACTCTTTCATGGAAACTGCAGAAATGCTTCCTATTTGATCATGGTGCTTTAGAGATATTTCATCCCATTCCATTTAACAGATCACATCCACTGCAACTTATCCATAATTTTCAACAATTTGTGCCTCCAGGAGAATATATTTCTGAAGTTTGGGAAAACCTCATCATGCACACTTGGTCATTTAATGATCAATTCTTGCTCGTGTCCTTGCTCCTTGTTTACTGACTATGTCCCCTGCTGTCATACAGGCTCTGTGGGAACCAGGCCTTGTCCATCTTGGTCATCTCGGCATTTCCACTGCCAATGACAATTCCTGCCACCAAGAAGCACCTTGACCAACACCTGGGATCGAGTCCCGCATCGGGTTCTCTGCTCAGCGGGGAGCCTGCTTTCCCCTCTCTCTCTGCCTGCCTCTCTGCCTACTTGTGATCTCTGTCTGTCAAATAAATAAATGAAATCTTTTAAAAAAAAAGATTTTTTATTTATTTGACACACAGAGAAAGATCATAAGTAGTCAGAGAGGCAGACAGAGAGAGGGGGGGCAGCAGCTCCCCGCTGAGCAGAGAACCCGATGCGGGACTCGATCCCAGGACCCCGGGATGACCTGAGCCAAAGGCAGAGGCTTAAACCCACTGAGCCACCCAGATGCCCAAGAGTCATCTTTCTATAAAATCTCCAGATCTCACATACTCCTCAAAGAGGTGTGTTACTGACACACTTCCTTAACAACTGATTTTATACATTTCCTAACTAGAGTTAATAACAGTGGAATAAATAATCTGTAAACAAGCCTATAAATAACCAGGTGGTTTATATAAAATTAAATATAAAAAAAGGGGCACCTGGGTGGCTCAGTGGGTTAAGCCTCTGCCTTCGGCTCCTGTCATGATCTCAGGGTCCTGGGATCGAGCCCTGTATCATGCTCTCTGTTCAGCAGGGAGCCTGCTTCCCCCTCTCTCTCTGCCTGCCTCTCTGCCTGCTTGGGATCTCTCTGTCAAATAAATAAATAAAATCTTAAAAAATAAAATAAAATAAATATGAAAAAATATTTTCAATGGCCAGAAGTAGTCCTTCAGAATAATATTTCTACTGAAATACATTAACCAAGAGTTTGCCTTAATGGGAAAATAGCTACTCAAGTTATTGTATGGGTGAATACATACTTCATAAATTTTATACACAGACTCTCAGAAAATTATTAGTGACTTTATAAGCAATAACAAGGAGGCATCTCATTAACTGAGAGCATTTAGGTCCTGGAGGAGATCAATTCCAAGAGACACACAGCCAAGCAGTCTACTTTCAATAAGGACTTATTCAATTTAAATCAAAAGCTGAATAAGAAATTGGACTCGGGTCTGGTCCACAGAAAGATGACTCCTTGTGCTAAAAACCTGGGAGGTCTTTAAAATGCCTCCAGGTCCCATTAGTTTGCTGAACCAAATACCAAGTCTTCATTTAAATATAATTTGTTTTTCTGATTTGAACCTCTAGAGAATGAGTGGTTCCACAATTCATCAAGTTAAGAAAAAAGTGGGGGGGAAGTGAGTGGAATGTTTCCTCTGGAAACCAAACAATGTCATCCTTAAATTTGGCCAAGCTGCCATCCACAAACTGAAGGCTTCTCCCCCTGAGTTAACACCATACTCCACACATGAATATTTTGGTTGTTCTCTTTTGCCACAATGAAATCTTGGCTAATACCTGGGGAAATACCGGTTGAGGGCGCATTCAGAGAAACTAAGCTAATCTCTAATATATTACCTTTAACCTAAGTCATTCTCTCAACTTTACAGCTTTTGCATTTTAGAAGCAATGTCTCAGTTCTTTCTTGTTCTTCCCTAAGTTGTCTTGCACACTGTCAGGGCCAATACTGGGTAAAACAGAATCACATAATGCTTGCATTTGGTCTTTCTAAGCTTCCTCTTTTCAAATGTTGAGGCCCTTCCCCACGCTCACCCTCAACCTACTCTCTCCTCAACCAGTCCCTGCCCCTCACATTCCCACCCTCATTACAACCTGGGTAGAGAAATACATTCCCATCCGCTACTCACATTTGAATGTAATTTCTATTCAGCTTTTACCTTGTCAAAGATTTCTAAACTTTAAGTTCTTTCTCCTTATTAACAGCTATCTAGAGCAGATCAGAAAAAAATGTTGGGTTTGGATTAGTTTTTGTTTTGATATGTTCTATTTTCTAGAGAAAGCATGAAGTAATAAAAAGAGCAAAGCCAAGCCGTCTGCGTGGCTCAGTTGGTTGAGCATTCGCCTCGATTTCAGCTCAGCGGCTGATCTCAGAGTCATGCGATCAAGCCCCAGGTCAGGCTCTGCGCTCAGGGGGCAGTCTGCTTCTCTCCCTCTCCCTCTCACCCACTCTCTCTTTCCCTCTAAAATAAACAAATAAATCTTTAAAAAAAAAAAAAAAAGCAGAGGCTGAGTGGCTCCTCAAACCTAGTTTTGAACTCTCTAAGGCTTCACAGGGTCTTGGAAGGAAGGAAGAATAAGTCTACACAAAAGTGATGTTAATATCAATGAGACCATTTGTAAGAATGATAAAAGCACTACCTCGCACAACCAGCCTCTCTCTGGTCTGCTTTCACTTTCCACGGTTCAGTTACCAGTGGTGGGCTGCATCTGAAAGCCAATAATCCACGTTTAGTCAGAAGGTCAAAGGGAGCCTAATGCTACGTCACGGCGTCCACATCATTCACCTCACTTCTCCCCATGTAGGCATTTTGTCACCTCACATCACCAGAAGAAGGTTAAGTACAATCCAATGAGACGTTATGAGAGAGAGAAAAATATGCCACATTAACATCACTTTTATTAGTGTATATTGTTGTAATTTTTCTATTTTATTATTGGTTACAATTGTTAATTTTTTACTGTGCCAAATTTATAAACTTTACTGCAGGTATGTATGTACAGGAAGAAACATAGTTTACATAGGGTTTGTTATTATCTGCGGTTCCAGGGACCATCCACAGGGAGGTCTTGAAACATATCCTCTGCAGATAAGGGGGGGGCTACTGTATCTCAGCAATGCAATGTATATACAACTTAAAGGAAGCACGATGACCTGTTAAGAGTAAAGTGAGTGTAGCTGAGTAATAAAATTGCCTAAAACTGAAGAGTTAAAACAGCTGCTGTGGGAAACCTGAACAGGAGATGAACAATAACAAGTATAACAGGATCCAACAATGTTATGGTTGTGGCTGAGGCAGCCTGTATACTGTTCAGGTAGTATCATGCAGGGTGCAGATGCCCCGGTATAGGGTCAGAGGAAGCAGACTGTTGTTTTGGACCACAGTCTGGATTATCCCTGTTCACGTGCCATTTGAAAGACATTCTTATCAACAACAGAACAGGCTTAGCTCTCCGCTGGGAAAGCCAAACTAGCTCTGGAGTCTGGTCTGTGTCAAAGATACACTAAACAGTCATTAAGGATGCTCTGCCTTGGGAAGCCCAGATTCCTGACTCAGCACCTACTCTCTCTAAGCAGGAAACTGAGAAACCCAGCTTGGTTATGACTGTGGAAGATTTACTTCCTAGCTCCAGGGTCCTGCTCAAGCATTCTCTTGTCTCTCGTTTTCTTGTAGGTTAAACAAAAATGATTTGATGCAGGATGTGGGTCCAATGTCATGGGTGGCTATTCATCTTGGATCTCCTTGCACTTTCTATCACTATTCTGACATGTTCTTACTCTTGATCAGAGTCCAGGTCATCTTTTTTGGAATTTAGATAGATAAGAAATACAGTCTGTTAGGTGACCTACATTTAAGCAAGCTATTCTGTAAAGTCTCAGGATGACTCGGTCATATACTTTCTTTAAATGTGCTACTGCCTTCATCGGTCCACCCAAACCTCCACTTGCTCCTTTCCCACTACCCAGTTCAAGCAGGTACAGCACCCTCTCCCAAGGACCATCAACAGACTGCAGTGAGTAAGCTCTGTTGATGGTTCTTGGAGAGAGGATGCACCTTAGAAAAATGTCACAAGTTGACAAAGGTCTCAGAGGTGGACTATGAGTCTCCAGGGACAGGGAGAAAGTGCTGTGCTGCATGTTGGACAGAAGAACCCTGTCTCATTCAGGCTATAAGTGAACAGGTTTCACTAATAGAAAGGGTCTGATCATTCAGTGAGACTGAACACGGCCAATTGCAGGATATGCTCAGAATAGAAACCAGGGAAGTTGAACTTGTTAAGAGAGAAACTGAGGTGATGGACTATGGGATCCTAAGCAGAAAAGAGTATGAAGCCAAAGATGACCTTAGAATGAGAGAAAAATGAAAAGATGCGAAACCTAGAGGTTTAACAAAGCCAAAGAACAGACTCCTTGGTACTAAAGAATAAGAGAGCCAGAGATGGATGTGAGAAGAAAAGGAGTCAGCCAGTTGAAGATCAAAGCTGGACTTGAACAATCGAAGGTGCTGGTTATCCATTTCAGGATGCAGACAGCTCCCTATCACCCAAAACAGTCCAGAAGATATGATCATCTAGAAGGGGCAAAAAAGAAATCTCTCAGGGAAGTTGTACAGGGCAATCCTGTGTTAAGAGTTAACACTCCCTTTGAAAAAGGAAGCTTTTAATATAGATTTCAGATAACCACAATTTCAGAGAGGAGGAAAGATGATATGGTATTCTTTACATTCCCTTCTAACTCCATGATTCTTTTTTTATTTCTTGAGAGAGAGCGAGCACATGCTGGGGGGGTGGGAGGAGGCGGCAACTGAAAGAGAGAAAGAGAGAGAATCTGAAGCAGACTCCACACTCAGCACAGAACCCAACGCGGGGCTCGAACTCATAACCCTGAGATCATGACCCAAGCCAAAATCAAGAGTTGGACGCTTAACTGACTGAGCCACCCAGGCGCCCCCCTCAACCTGCAGATTTTAGGGGAGGGGTGTAACTACAAACTGACTGCTACCATCGCAATTAACTTCAGGCTATTTTGTGTAAAAAAAAAATTTCATTATCTAGCCTGGCTTTATTGCCCTTCCAGTTTCAAAGAAGTACATAAATTTATTATGAAGTGATATCAAAATTCCAGGTTTTCTCATAAATGGTTTTACAGTTATTACCATCTAAGCATGACCAGAAAACTTGTCTTAGTTTTAAGATGGTCATTTTGAAAGTAGGTTTGATTGGCGGTTGATTATCCATGGCTGTGAAGTTAAAATCCGTGTGGATAAAGAAAATTCACGTACAACTCAAAAATTTCATGCCAATGTAAACAATAAGGGAATAAAGCCGCCAAATAAAATTCCCATCGCTGCCCTGGTTCACCCTTCAATGGATGCATTAATGACCAGTGAAATGGGCAGAAGGGTAACCAGTGGAAGAACCTCTGGGTAAATAAGGACCCTAGCAAATCTCTAAGTTTGGATAATAGAATGGTACAGTGAGAAACCCAGACTCAGTGTGATTGATTACCCACAGTTTGCTCTTGAGAAAAATTATCCTCTCTATTAACACAACTTAGGTCCAGAATGGCTTTCGCACAACTCACCTATGGTATTTTCTTCGGGCATCAAATCAGTCTTCTGGGGTTATAACTGTTTTGTCCCACAGATTACTCAACTATACACACACAGACTCTGTATCCACACAAACAAAAAAGCACACTTGTTGTCACATAAATAATAAAGCCAAACCTGCTAATGCTTTGCTGCCTTTGCAGGGATCCACCAGGGAATTTTTGCCAAACAGACTGGAATCAAGTCAATGTTACGTTTTTTAAATGAGAAGAAATTCTAGGCATCAAAGTGTGCCAGTTTTCCATCTGACAAAGTTGATAGATAAATATATCTGTAAGTCTGCTTCTTTTTATGGTTTCCAGTGGTCTCTAAACTTTTTAAAATATCCTCATCAATAAATAAAAGTTGGTGGATGCATCCCCAGTAAGTGCTGGTTATGTAAATATTAATTTATGTATGTATGTGGCATAAACCTACTCTAAAAAGATGTTCTAGATGCAATAATTTCTAAAAACATTTTTAAATGCTGTAAATGCTTTTTAAATGGTATAATAAACATAAGATACTTAGGTCTTTCAAACTTTCATACCTCCATACTACCACTAATATCCTAACACAGAGTATATACTTAGTTTGATATGCTGTTAACTATAGTTGGAATTAAATCCATATTTTAAAATAGTTGCATTGACATTTGTGAATTTTTACTGACTTCTTGTTAGACCCTCTTAATGTGGCTGGCAAAGAGCTCCTACTAAGAGCAAAGTTTCAACTCCGCCATGGCCTTATTATTGTCTTCAGCTTGCATTCTTAGTTTTATTTTGCATTTGAATTTTCTGTGCAAGACATTATTAAGGGTAAATATTTTCATGTCGTACATCTGATAAGGAATTAATGTCCAGAACACAAAAAATTCCTATCATTCCACAACAAAAAATGAGCAGCCCAATTAAAAAGCAGGCAAAAAGGGATGCCTGGGTGGCTCAGTGGGTTAAAGCCTCTGCCTTCGGCTCAGGTCATGATCTCAGGGTCCTGGGATGGAGCCCCGCATCAGGCTCTCTGCTCAGCAGGGAGCCTGTTTCCTCCTCTCTCCCTGCCTGCCTCTCTGCCTACTTGTGATCTCTGTCTGTCAAATAAACAAATAAAATATTAAATAAATAAATAAATAAAAAGCAGGCAAAGGACTTACATGGACATTTCTCCAAAGAAGATACACAAATGGCCAATAAGTACATGAAAGAAATTTTCAAGATCAGTAATCATTAGGAAAATGCAAACCCAAAGTCAATGAGATAATACTTCACACCCATTAGGCTGGCTATTGTAAAAATATAAATAAATAACAAGTGTTGAGTGTAGAGATACTGTGGAGGTATTGGAAATTCATGCTCTGTTAGTGGTTATGTAAAACGGTGCAGTCACTGTGAAGACAATTTGGTGATTCCTTGAAGAGTTAGACATAAAATTACCATATGATCTGGCAATTCTAATTCTAGGTGTATATACCCCAATGAACTGAAAATGGGGACTAAAACACATACTTGAATGCCAACGTTCACAGCAGCATTATTCACAATAGCCAAAAGGTGGAAACAGCCCAAATGTCCTTCAATGGTTGAATATATAAGCAAATGTGATATACCCATACAATGTAGTATTATTCAGCCCCCAAAATAAATGAAATTCTGATACATGGATGAACTATGAACACATTAAGCTAAATGAAATAAGCTGGACATGAAGGATAAATATCATATGATTCCATTTATATGAGTTACCTAGAATAGACAAATTCATAGAAACTAAAGTAGAATAGAGGTTACCATGAGCCGAGGGAGGAGGGAATGGGGAATTATTGTTTAATGGGTACCGAGTTTCAGTTTGGAATGTTGAAGAAGTTTTGGAAATAGATAGTGGTGATGGTTGTACAATACTGTGAACATACTTATTGCCACTGAATTGTATTTAAAAATGGTTAAATTGTAGGGGCACCTGGGTGGCTCAGTGGGTTAAGCCTCTGACTTTGACTCAGGTCATGATCTCAGGGTCCTGGGATCGAGCCCCATGTTGGGCTCTCTGCTCAGCAGGGAGCCTGCTTCCCACTCTCTCTCTCTGCCTGCCTCTCTGCCTACCTGTGATCTCTATCTGTCAAATAAATAAGTGAAATCTTTAAAACAAATAATAAAAAAATAAAAATAAAAATGGTTAAATTGTAAATGTTATATTATATATTTTACCACACAAAAATCACCAGAAAATTAGTGAAGCTTTAAGTAAATTAAATTTTTATTAAATTCTTTTGACATAATCATAGGTTACCTTATACTCCCTTTATAGTTCCTTACTCTGGAGACCACTGATTTTAAGTCAAACTGTACTTAGCAGTGATCAGAAGGGAACAAAATCATTTCCCAGATCAGGTAAGGTTTATGCGTGCCTTGGAATTGTCATGTACGTGATACGTCTTTGGCCCCCACATATTATTTTACAAGTGTGCTACACAGTGGTGTTTCCTGGCTGAGGAGGATGAATGAGTCTGAAATCTAACTTGTGCTGTGTTCCCCCAGGGCCATGCACTTTGGTTGAAGGTTATTCTAGACAAAGGGGTGCAATTATTTAAATTATTTAAATCATTTTGAAAAGTGTGCAAAATCATCATAGTTTAAAGCCCTAAGGCTGAAACAAATAATTTTGGGAATTTCATATTAATATTCAAGTACATCTTTCTTAACAGATCTAGAAAAGCTAAATGTGCCAATTGATATGCTATCTTGTTAGCTAAGACAGTAAAAATTCATTGATCTGATTGAAAAATGGTGACCAGAATTATTGAATGGAGCAGGGGGAGCCTTGAGTCCCTGGTCAAATCCACACTCATTAATTAATTAATCAAACTATATTGCAAATCCACTTTGTACCGAGTGAGTGCAGAAACTAGGGGCTAAGAGATGAAGTGAGGTCTCCACAGTCACACGGTTGGTTAGTGGGAAAGCTAGCATGAGAGTCTGAATCCTCAAGCAGCTGAGGCTCCTGGCACAGACACTGAGTGTGATGCTTCCCAGATGGGCGACACAAGCACACAAAACCCAGCCTAGGCACGACTGGCATTGTGGGCTCCACAGAGCAGAATGTTAGCACCCTCACTGTAGATTGAGATGTTTGTGACATCTTTATACAAAGTAGAGGAAAGAAAAGAATAAATAAAGAAACATATAGTGACAATTCATCACCCACTATCTCATGCTAATTCGCTTTTCTCAGAACTTTCCATATTATCTGTATTCTGGATCTGTTGAAGATGATATAAATACTGTCTTAGGTATTATATTATATGTAGATATTTATATATTTATTTTTCTCTCCACTTACACTGGGTGGCTCAGCCAATTAAGTGTCTGCCTTTGGCTCAGGTCATGATCCCAGGGTCCTGGGATCGAGTCCCTCATCAGGCTCCCTGGTAGGTGAGGAGTCTGCATCTCCCTCTGCCCCTCCCCACTACTCATGCATGCATACTCTTTCTTTCTCTTTCTCATAAATAAATAAATAAATAAAATCTTAAAAAAAAAAAAAACCCTAATTTTACTTAGTGAATATTCTGGAATTATAAGTATTCCCCAAAATAAGTAACCAAAACCCACTTCCCTTAATAAGCTGTCTCTGCTCATTTGTGAAATATAACATGTAGATGAAGTAACTAAATCTGGGGAGAAAGAAACAAAACTGAGCAAAAAAAAAAAAAAAAAAAATCATTTTTTCCATTTGACTGTTAATTCCCATTCCATCTCTCCCTCTCTCCCTGCTCTCCATGCCCCCATGTTTATGTCCCTTCTCATTTCAGATTCCCTGAATGAAATTTAATGGGCTATAAGCTAAATGACTGACAAACACTGGCCAAGTTAAACAAAGATGGGAACAATGAGAAGGACCCGATTTCTCTGAAGAGTTTCAAAGCGAAAAATCTTCACCACTGGATTGAATTATTTCATGGCAGCTGAAACTAACCTACTCTTAATGGGTCAAGAGCCATGCCCCCCCTTGCCGCTATACACACGGATCCATTTTGCGTGCTCTCCCAAGGAATGGTGTGGAGCTGGGTAGGTCTTCCAGAGGTCATCTTTTCCTAAGGCCTCCAGGCAGTGTTCCTCTAAAGCATTCCAGATTTTTTATTCCCCAATTCTTTAAAATGCACTGAGCAATTGATAGCTAAATCTCTAATGTCTACAGGAAGAAATGTCAGAGCCCACAAGTCTTAACTTCACTCCTAGGCAAATTTGTAAGGCAAGGATGCCCTTTAAAGTCAAATTTAGTTCTGCTTTTTTATTCTTGCATTGTGGTAACACGTTAGGAAGCTGGTATTAAAGCGAGGTCAGATCACAGGCTAAAAGAAGAATTATGTCCATTTTGAACAGAGATTTTTAGACAACAAAATGATCATTTAGTGCCTATATTAGATCCCTTCCTGAATTTAGCCTTTAGGCCATCGGTTTATTGAAGGATTCTAAAAGCATTTGGACTTTGTGTGAATGGGAGTAAGCTCTACAGAGTTTCCAACTATAATGAAATCAGAAGGGTCATAAACCCTTGTGTTGTAGACATTAATTAATGGCCAGCCTGCCCCAGAGTAAAGTGCTGGGATAGCAGGTGTGTTTGGGGGGGTTAAAGACTGCCTGGGAAGCAGCTGCACTTGGCAGCTTTGGGAGTGAGAACAGAGAGACAGCAAATCCCTTGCACAGGGGCAGTTTGTCCCTTCCTTTGACCTGCACATGCCTTAACTGAACCCCTTTGTTTCTTACAAATTCTGCATCTGCATGTGGAAAACCATCCGTTCCCAACTTTTCAAAGAAATAAGTTTGCTTCTCACTCTCTCCCTTCCCCCACACCTGGACTGGACATTATTTGTCTTGAGGCAGAAGAGGGTTCAACATACCACTTGATCGTACTTAATGGTCTCCGAAATTACTTCTGTGAAATATCCACCTACTTGCCACAGCTTGATTTACTGCATCGCCAGGAAATAACAAATGTAATTACTTTGGAATCAACATAATATGAGGCCAGATTGCCTTAACATTCCTTTTCCTTGAGAGGAACTTAATATGAATGAGAACCAGCTGTCTGTCTGTCATCATGCGCATTTGGTCAGCTTTCATAACTGATGACAGATATGGCTCTTTTGGAAAATACTTTAAAGTCACATAATTATAATGGCCGTTTTTCCTCTGACAGCTTTAAGATCTATAATGAATCATGTAAAGCACATGCATCTTACCTGAAATCAAGAGATAACTTTGTGTCCTCCCAGTGGTTATGTCCCCCAGAATAGTTTCCCCAGCCTGATGTTTTGAATTTCTTTAATAAAAGGGATAGTATGTTCTTATTCAAGAAGAAAAAACAAATGAAGCTTGTGACATCATAACTAAAGAAATGCCCTTGTAACCTGTGTAACCTAGAGCTTTGGATGGCAAGAAGGGTCTTCAGCGTGTGTGTGCGCATGAATGTGTGCACACGTGCACGTGTGAAATTTAATTTAATTAGCCTTATTACACATCTACTAACTATTAGTCTCTTTGTCTAGACAATAAGAGTTTTACAAGAACCAAGTATTTTGGGGTGTCTATTTACTGTTACACTATTTACATCCATTTTCTTATTTTCCTTTCACAACAACCCAACCTCATGAGTTAGATATTATGACCTGCCTCTTTCCAAAGAGAACATTGAAATTTGGTAACACTAGTAACTTCCTCAAGGTCACCGAACTTGTTAATGATAAAGGTGAGAGCAGGAGCTAGGCCTCTTTGATTCAAGTCAGTAATAAACCCTTAATGGAAGATTCAGCAAGATTGGCAAATATGAGCTCATCATACAAAAACTGGCCTATATACCAGGAATAACTAATTAGACAGTGTAATACAGAAAAACGATCCCATTCATAAGTCAGAGAAATGAGAAAGGGTGATAAACAAATAGGTCAGTAAAAGTGGAACACAACCGCACGTGTGGATACTTGGTATGACAGACGCGTAATTACAATGGACCAAGAAAGGGCTAATAAATTAGTGGTGACTGGAAAAGATATCCATGCAATTCCTTACTTTAAACTATATAAACATTAAAAATATTCCAGGAAGATTAAAAAAATTTTTCAGAAAAAGCAAAACCTTAGACATTTTGAAGGAAATAAAGGAGGGGAACCTGGTTGGCTCAGCAGATGGAACATGTGACCCTGATCTCTGGGTTGTGGGTTCAAGCCCAAGGAGGGGTGTGAAGATAACTTAAAAATAAAATCTTAGGGGCACGTGGGTAGCTCAGTCCATTAAGCGTCTGCCCTCAGCTAAGGTCATGATCCCAGAGTCCTGGGACAGAGTCGGGCATCAGGCTCCCTGCTCAGCAGGAACCTTCCCCTCCTTCTGCCTGCTGTTTGCACTCTCTCTTCCTCTCTCTCTCTCTCAAATAAATTAAAATTGTTTTAAAACAAATAAAATCTTAAAAGAAAAGGAAAGAACAGAGACTAAATGATGTTAAAGTATGGAAGGAGTTCTTAAATAAAACACAGAAGAGCACAAAAGGCACAATGAAAAATCAACGAATTTACTATATTAAAACAGGCTTTTTTTTTTACAATAAATACAACACAAATAGTGAAAAAACAAGCCACAGACTGAGAAAAAAAATATTTGCAACACATATGACTAGCAAAAGAATTAGTATCCAGAACATATAAAGAAGAAATAAAAATCAATAACCCAACAGAAAAATGGGCAATTCACAAAACAGGAAACTCAATGGCCATTTAATATATGAAAATATTTTTAATCTTACTGCTAATAAGAAAAATAAGATTAAAGCAATGAGATATCATTTCACATTTATCAAATTGACTACTTTTTTAAAAGATTTTATTTATTTATTTTAGAGAGATAGAGAATGCAAGTGGGGGAGGGAGAAAAAATCTCAAGCAGACTCCACACTGAATGGGGAGCCCAATGCAGGGCTCAATCATACAACCCTGAGATCATAACCTGAGCTGAAATCAAGAGTCAGATGCTCAACCAACTGAGCCACCCAGGGACCCTTAAATTAACTAATTTTTAAAGTCTGAAAATACCTACTGTTGACCAGATGTGATACAACAGGAATTCCCATTTAATATTAATGGAACTGTAACAACCACTTTGGAACACAATTTACTACTGTCTAGTAAAGTCAGATGCACATTGTTTTAACACCTAGCATTTCTGCCTCTATGTATGTATCTTAGAGAAACTCTCTAGCATGGATACATCCAAGTGAGAGATAAAAAATGTTAATTTCAGCATTCTTTCGAAGACAAAACAAGAGGAACTCAAATATATTTAAATTTTAATAGGATATATTTTGATATATTCATAAAATGTGACACTAGGCAGCAGCTAAAAAAACAGACTAACTCTACCTACTTGTAGAAACATGGAAAAATCTCAAAAACACAATGTTGACAAAAAAGTTACAAAGCCCTAGAACAGCATGATATATATAAAGTCCAAAAATATGCAAAATATGACATATTCTTTATAGAGACAATTTATGGTAATTTATGCTTTACTGAATGGCAAAACATTCAGTTTGAATTTGTATAAAAGTATAAAATTATGCACATAATAAAAGTAACAAAACAAAATAGTGGCTTTCTATGAAAAAGGACAAACAAAAATGAAATCAGAGTTTTGTTAGGAAAAACCCTTAAATTTTTTCTTAAAAAAATCTAAAATGAATATGATGTTAGTGGGTGGTAGAAAGAAAGAGAGAAAAGATGAAGGAGACAGAAGAGAGAGAAGGGAGGAAGGAAAGTAAGAGGAGAGAACAGAAAGAAAGAGGAAGGCAGGAATAGAGGAGGGAAGAAAAGAAAATTCTCTAAAGAGTCTGAAACTCAAGATCAAATAACTGAGATTCTGTCTTT
The DNA here is from genome assembly GCF_002288905.1 of Enhydra lutris kenyoni. NCBI lineage: Eukaryota > Metazoa > Chordata > Mammalia > Carnivora > Mustelidae > Enhydra > Enhydra lutris. The sequence continues at coordinate 49,647,536 of NW_019154085.1, forward strand.
CAAGGAAGAGTCTATGAATTTAAAACCAGATTAAAGGAGAAATTTCCAGACTTTCTGAAACACTTACATAACAAACAAATGGGGCTAGTTTTGATATAACTTAATAAAACTCATGAATTTGTATTAATTAGAGGAAGGTCAATTTGAATTAAACAAATCCAGAAATTTTGAGTATTTAAAGGCACACAGTTCTAAAACATTCTCTGCCCACAGCTATGCAAACTGACCATAACAAACACTTTACCTTTATGTGTGTGGCAGATACAGATCTGAAATATGAAACAGTTTGGTCCCTCTCCTTTCTAAATTGTACCCTAGGGCAATTTTCCTTCCTTCCATCCAGAAACAAAAATTCAAAGAAATCTATGAGCTAAATGCTGAATTTTTTTTTAATCTGCATGTGTATACTTCTTTTTTATATACTGATCTGTAAAACATCTTATTTTTTTACCAAAAGGAGATCATAATCTACATATCTCCTTGGAAGATAATTTTTCCAGTCATGGTAATCATTTTTATTTCAGAAAATGTTCCTCTCACCTAATAGTAGAATTTAGATTCTCCTCTTGGACCTAAATATACCTTTTAAGATTGTTTTGCACAAATCACAGCCAATCCAAGCCCATACATTGCACCTATTTTATTCTTTATGTCTCTTTTCATTTAGAACAGATCCTTTATTGTAACAATCCTGAACTGTTATTTTACAGGATACACCACATTCTAAATTTGTCCAGTTTCTTCATGATGAATTTTAACTTGTTCCTTTACTTCATAAATTAGAGCTACATCTAAAGGCTCCATGGATTCAAGTTAAGCACATCTGGCTAGATAATGTATAAGTGATGTTACCAACTTCATTTTGCAACACCTAAGAAAACACAGAACATCTGGTTGACCCACCATTAATGATACTAAGCTTAACCACTGAATTAGAGTGGTGACAGTTTGATTTCTCTATTTAAGAGTTAACATTTTCCCTTTGCAACCTGAAATTAATTTGTGTAGTGTTGCTTTGGCATTGTACAAGTGTTTCATTCACCATCATATATTCACTTGATGGTTTTGACATCACCCAATAATCCTGAATTAATAATTTCATTATATCACTGGTCTATAAAGCAAGGAATAACACAAGCAAAAAAAGCAAAAATCCCTGCTTGCGTGGAACTTACTATCTGGTAGGGTAAAGAGATAATAAACATAAAAAATTAGAAAAATACTGTATGAAGTATGTTATGTGGTGCAAAATGCTATGGAAATAAGGCTGGGTAGGGATGAGGATATAAGAGAGGACTGTGGGGTTCTTATGTTAAATAGGGTGGTCAGGGAAGTCATCACAAGGTATCTGTGACTTTTGTTCAAGGACAGTGGACATCTAGGAAAAAGAATCATTCTAGGCAAGTGCAAAGGCCCTGGGGTAGGAGCCTGCTGGTATGTTTAAGGGACAGCTAGGAGACCACGGTGGTTGGAAGAGAGATAGGAAGAGGAAAATAAGAGAAGTGGCCAATGAGTACACAAGAAAGTGTGCAGATCATGGAAGCTTTATGGGCCAACGAAAGGGCTTTGGCTTTTACTCCAAGATAAGCTGGAAGTAGAGGAGCAACTTGACTATCTTACACATTATGGGAATTTCATGGGCTCCTGTGTTCAAAGTAGGCTATGGATAGACTTCTGGTCTCAGTATTAACAGGTAAAGAGAAGTTATCACTCCCACCCTTAACATAAGAAAAAAGTGAAACAAACTGAAAATCAATAATTTTCCTGGACCCGTCAGAGAACTGAGGTTATAAGGCAAAGGGCCACCCTGAAATGTGGAGACACAGGAGAATACAGAGATCATAGCCAAGATCTATTCACCTGGAGCAGAAGCTGCTAAAGCCATAACCTGGTAAGAACACCTGAATGGTAATTTTGACAAACTGACAGAAACAGAATATAGACTAGCATGACAGTGAATAGTTCTGGTGACTTAGGGAGACTCTTAGACTCTTGAATTTACCCTCCAAGATCCCCCAGATTCTCACAAAGAAAGAACCAAGAAAGATCCCCTCATGGCTCTGGCAAGGGGAACAGAAAGGTAACTGTTCTGAAAAACACCCAGAAGATTCTCTATAACAAAGACCTACTCTCCAATGAAAAAGACTTCACCAGAGCCTTGCCTCACCAAGGTCAGAAATTCATATCTACAAAAGAGAGTATGGGAGAGGCAGGAGAGGAAATTAGGAAGTTACTGTAATACCTGTGGGAGGCAAAGCTGCAGAGTTGGCTTCTTCCCATGAAGAGTCTAGGAAAGACTAGGCTTGGAGGAAAGGGAGAAAGAAATTCAAATAGTGAGTTTATTAAAAGGAGGACAGTTTATAGTCACAGATAGGGAAAGGAGAAGGTAAACCAGCCCTCTCGAATTACAGAGTGAAAGGCCCCCTCTCTGACCCAGCCATACTGCCCAAGAGAGAGGAGAGCCCACCATTCCCACAGCCAATTCATTAGTCACCTATAGGCAAACTAGGTAGAACAGGAAGAGAACCTATGGATAATTTATCCTTGTGCCAACCTTTCCCCACAGTTTTTGCAAGCGTCCCCTGTCCAATGGGCTGTAGGATTCTGGAAACGGGCACTATCAGCACTCCTCAGCGTACCTACATGGTCTCAAGGTCACAGGATCACCTGGAAATCACCCTTCTCTTTCCTTCAAGTCCCCATCAGATCATAACAAATCTCTTGGAATACTTTTTTCCATGGCTACACCTCACGTAGTTGTGGGTCAATGTCCCAGACCACAAATATGCTAATCGGGCTCATCCATGGTAGTAATGGATTCCACCAGGCCCTGAGGTCTACTGATCTTTACCCTGAAGTTCCTCAAGCATTCCCATGAAAGTACCTGAAGCTACCGTAAAACTTATATTTTAACCTTCAGGTGGTCTTCTTGTTTTTGTTTTGTTTTCCAGCAGATCCAGCATCAATGCTTGTTTCTTCTCAAAATACTCAACACTATTTGTCAGAGCACAGCCTAAATGACAGCAGTCACTTCACAGTATGTAGAATACTTTCTTTTATGAAAAGATCCTCCCAGACTAGGTATCTCTGGTTTCACTGCCATTTCTGTGGGAGCAGCTGGAGATTCATGTGCCGCCAAGCTCAAGGTCGTCTCCATAGCACAGCAGACAAGACACGTGAGGACTCCCACTTTTAGTAACTCCTGTGCTGGCCCATTTCTATGTCATGGCGACTGTCTGCATTCTGAACTTCATGGATAACATGACTGAGATTTGGGAGGTCACTCTGAATGGACAGATGGATGAATATCAGAAAGTAATGTTAAACATAGTTCTCAAAATGCTTCCTTCCAGGCAAAAGACATCCTATTTTCCACTTTTTATATTTTTAGTTGTGAAATTTTGGAAGTATATGGGGCAAAGAGAAACACAAGGAAGGTGACCTTATAAGTGACTGTTGGCCCTCATATATGATGCTCTCTGACCTAACATACTTAATTTGGAAAGAACCAAGTGTAAGCTGATGATGCACCCTGATGCTGAATTTTCTAATCAACAAATATGTGAACAAGTTATAATATCACTTTTCTAGCCTTGGAAGTAGATAAAAATCTGGTCACACAGCTGATTCTAATGTCCTCTAAATAAAAGAGAGAAATCAACTTCAACAGTTAAAAAATTAGAGAACAATTACTGAAATACTTACCACATGTTATATATAAAATACTGAAAATGATACAGGTAGGAGATTATTTTTTTATATTCAAAAATTCCTTACAGTTGATATCATAGTCTACTGAACTTTATGTTTTGACTGTGACATTTTATTTTTAAAATAGATTAGGTAAATAATATGTAGAGCTAGAAACAGAAAGGAAATCGATAAACCCCAAGGTCCTATGGAATGGAATCAGAACTTCCTCCACAAATGTAGTGAGTTAACATCTATACACGTGTAGGAAACAACTACCCAAAAATTATAAAGTCAAAAGTTAATTCCACCCTGTTACGTGTGGCCAAAAGCCATATTTTATTTTAACACAATAAAGACTACACCAAACATCCCTGGAGTCTGGACTAGAGTACATAAGAACTGAACTATTTTGACAAAATACAAGCTGGGTAGTCATATTCTGTTCTGCAATTTTTCACATCAGTCACCCTGGTGTAATGCAAAATGCCTTTAGAATAATACAAACATCTCAGCTCCTAGTTGCATGGAAGGATGTCCTAGTCGCATGACCTAGAACAAAAAAGTTCCTGAACAATGAGACCTACAGCTTCCTCAACTGAAGAATTGAATCAAAGTGCCTATCATGCAAGGTTGTCGTGAAAGTTATAAATAATATGGGCAAAATGTCTGATTTTGAATACCTATTGCTATTAGGCTGTGATCTTTCATTAGGTAAATCTGACCAACCATACTTGGGTCTGTTTGGCTACATGTAACTCTGTGTCATCCCCCACTCCACACACACACAAAATGAACATTTCAATAGTAATTTGGAGATTGCATTAACACATAGAAAGCTAGCAACTTGGGGAAATTGGAAGGGGAGGTGAACAATGAGAGACTATGGACTCTGAAAAACAATCTGAAGGGTTTGAAGAGGTTGGGGGGGTGGGAGGTTGGGGGAACCAGGTGGTGGGTATTAGAGAGGGCACGGACTGCATGGAGCACTGGGTGTGGTACAAAAACAATGAATACTGTTATGCTGAAAATAAATTTTTAAAAATGATAAAAAAGAAAGCTAGCAACTTCATATTTATTTAATTGCAAACTGAGAGAAGTGTGCTCTTCATGATGTGGCAGAAACAGAGAGGTGCCCCTCTGATCCCCCTTCCAAAAAGGGCTCGCTGCTCAGCTGTGAGGAGCATGGTTCACGCACAGCCCCCAGCTGTTAGTCCTTTCCAGCCGAGGTCACACCATTTGTGGGGTGGCCCTGGGCCAATGAGTGAGCCAGACAGTGGTAGCCAAAAACATGTTCCCGTCACAGCAGCCTCCAGTCAATGACTGAACAAAAGCATAAATACAAGGGCCTGGCCACCCAACGCGGCATCCATCCAATGGGCAAACTGTGTTCCTGAGCTCCCAATGGGCAGGCAGAGGCTTGGCCAGGTGGGCACGCCAGACTGACAGCTCCCCCTGCCCGGTCCTGCTCCCTCCTGTTCCCATTCACAGGCTTACTCCCCAGTAAATATCTTGCACTTCTAAGTGCCTTGGCATCTGCTTCCAAAGAAATCAAACTGTGACACACAGCAAATGCCTAAGAGACTCATGTTACTAGATAATGGTAACAAGCACCACCACAACAAATCCCGATAGAAGAATCAGTGGCAATGGAGATGTTCTTTATTACTTTGTCTAAAACCAAACACCCCAGACAGGGGTCTACTCTGCGCTTTTTTGTCCCCCCAGCTTTACAGAGATATAACGGACATGTAACATGTGGAAGTTTAAGGTGCACAACCTACTGATTTGACATACTGACATAGGGTAAAATGCTTACCACCATGGCTTACCATCTCCATCCCAAGACATAATTACCACTTCTCTTTTTTGGTGAGAACATTCAGGATTTACTCTCTCAGCAACTTTGAAAGACATAACACAGTATTGCTGACTGTAATCACTATGCGATGCACTCCATCTTCAGATCTCATTCATGGTATAGCTGAAGTTTGAATGCTTTGACTGACGTCTTCCCAGTTCCCCCTTCCCCAGCCCCTGGCAACCACAACTCTATTATAAATTAACAGTCCATACCCTCAGTCTTACCTCTGAGTGTTAAGCCAATGCTAGCATATGTGCATATTTTTCTCTCTTTGGTCCAATATAAATTTGCTTACTGCAACCTAGGCTGTCTTCTCCATGTATTTACTGTGAAGATGAAGAAAAAAGCACCTACAGTGTGATTTCAAAACATGTAAGCTGTGCTTTTACTATTGATCAAGATTCTCAACCTCTTTAGACGTCCCTCTGAGGTCTTACTTTCCAAGCTATTAATCATTTTTATTGCTTTTCTCTGGACATTATCCAAACCTTCCACCCTGCAGCTGTCTTCTGATGAAGAGTTTCAAACTCAAAGCAGGTCTCTAGTAAGAAGCTGGCTATATTAGAGCAAGACAGAGAAGCTCAACAGCCAGAACACCAAAGAAGAGGATTAACTATGAAAAAATAGCCACACAAACTTTCTACTATGCTTACCTGTATTATTCAGTAATCACACAATTGAAATATTTTATTTGTTAATATCCCATCTCAGTCTACAGAGCATTTTGTATGACCTTACTTTAAATGCACGAAGGGTCAGTAATATACAAGGCATGGCCCCAGAAGAAACACAAAACTTCATGTTTGCAATCAGTTCCAAAATAAAGTTTTAGGATTTTGTTTATTTGAGAGAGAAAGAGAGAGAGAGAGCACGAGCAAGAGGAGGGAAAAGCAAAGGGAAAAGGAGAAGCAGAAGTGGACTCCTCACTGAACAGTGAGCCCAACGCAGAACTCAATCCCAGGACCCTGGGCCTGAGCCAAAGGCAGATGCTTAACCCATTGAACCACCCAGACGGCCCCCATAATAAGCACTTTTAAAATCTTCTTAAAATAACAAGAATGGTGCTTATACCTACACACATACCTAAAAGTGATGGTGAAGGGCACAACACAATGATAGACAAGATTCTGTTAGGTTCCTCTTAATCTTTTAAAATAAGAGCTACCCATTATATGTTAATAAAAAATTTTTTTTTCTTTTTTTAATAAGAGCTAAAAACTCTGCTTGCAGTCTGTGTTTTTTGTAAGCTGGCTTTCTGGACCTGCAGAATCTGCTGTGACCTGCTTTTCCAGCATATTCTCCAAAATTTCTTTATCCACTCTAAATTCCAGTTAGACTAAACGATATGCCATTTCTCTCCAAACACTGCTGCTTTCCCTAGTCCTCTGCCTTATGTTCATTTCCTATGACCTCAAGTGTATCCCTTCCCCATTCAAAACAGGTTAAGCCGTCCAAAGCCCAATTTGAAAATCTCCTTTGCCTGGAAGCCCTTTCTAATGCCACGGTCACACCTTCTCCCTTCTCTGAATTCCCAGAGCACTCTGTTGCACAATCCCATTCTACACTATACTATCTGACATGTGTACATGTCTTACATCAAGTTTCTGTGGCCAGGAAAAGTGTCTTGTTTCTCTCTGTGCTTCTGACAGCTTTGTGCCAAATATCTGCCCATTAAGTCACTGAATTGGCCACAAGTGCATGCGAGGCACTGAACTAGGTACTGGAAAACTAATCCAATAAAATAGACTTAGTACCTATCTTTAAGGAAGGAAATTCATCTAGACAGAAGGAACTACTGAAAATACAATGACCATAGTTCCACAGCAGGCAGAGGGCTCCTGCGCTGGTGTAGGAAACATGGGAAGGGCTCCTAACCTAGACTTCAGAATCGGGGAACTCTGATGAAGACTAATTTGCAAGCATTTAGCCAAGAGAAGAGGCTGGGTGGTGGTGATGGCCACAGGTAGAGAAACAGGTCATGAAAATACCAGGAGATAGACAGTTTCAAAGCATCATGAGAGAGGAAGGAGGATGGGGGGGGGGGGTAGCACCTAAACTCAGAGGTGAGGCTGACAGATAAGCAGAAGCCTTGTCATGACAGGTCTTTTACATGTGAAGGGGTCAGACATTAGCCTAAGAACAACGGCAAGCCCCTGCAAGGTAACCGTAATCTGTATTTTCAAACAATCCCTCTGGCTTTGGTACACAGACTAAGTTGCAAGAGAGCAGGACAGGGAAACAGGAGGCCAATTAGTAGCTATTTGCAGTAATCCAAGCAAATTTCAATTGGTGATATGATAGGAGGTTTATACCTATATATTTAAATAACCATCATTTGCCAAATTCCAACTCAAATGTATATATACCAGCTCTCACCCTCTCTGTGAAGAAATTTTAAGTGAAACTGACAGAAAATACGAAACTCCCCATATGATCGGGGGCCTCTGACTGTCTTGTGCCAGACTCCCTTGTTCAACATCTGGATTTTTAATACACCTGGTAACACTTAAGCATTTTAACCATATTTATCATGGAGAAATACACTGAGTTCCCAAGCACTGCTATAGTTCACGGTTCATATTCTCAATCAATCAATATTGCAAGCATTTTTATTTTTGTAACAGAAACAATTACAATACTTAGTTGATAAGCCATGAGGACAGACAGAATATGAACAAGAAAACCCACTACTGAGGAATGATGCCACATTTTCATTATGTTTCTTTGACCATGGGCAAAAACAGCAGGCACATTTGCTCTGCCTTTGTTTAAAGCTGGAGATTTGGAGATGAGAAACAGTTTAAACCCCACTACATTGGAAGTGTCTTTTTGGTTAGATATAGCATGGAACTCCCTGTGTAATATAAATCTGTTTCTGAGTGGCAGAAAAGGGGCGATGGGGAAATACACCATGTGATATTTACTTCATGGTCACAATATATAACTCCTCCACCATCACTACCAGGTCATGGAGAAATAAGTGTTCTCTTTGCTGTAGATAACTCAAGGTTATAGTAAGGAACTGGGAGTTATCTTAATGGCTGCCATGACAACTAGCTAATACCAAAAAAAATGAGCCATAAAAAAAAAGCATTTTGAAACAGGTAATCCTTTTTGATAAATGTCCTCTGTTATCTGATTGACTCAAAATTAAATGATCTAACTCTTTCAGTTCGTCTTCAACTATGTGCCAAGAAATGACATTACTCATGTCAATGTCCTTCTTAATGAAGCTATTATCGTTTGGTTCTGTTCAGTCTTAATAGATGAGGTGAGTATTTGGTTGTACTTCTTATAAAAACATCTAGACCACATGTATTGTAGCACTGTTCTGTGAAAAAGATTTAGGCGTGATTTGCCTACATGTCTACGAGCTAAAGTGGTTCAATGTCTACATTCTGTGGATCATCTTGACCATGTGAGTTACCATGACCAGGGCCTCCAGTCAGGCATGTCTTCCTGTCAGGCTCTGACCTCTCACAAAGAGGTAATAGTTCTCCCTCTTTTCACAGGTTTTGTTCAGCTTAGTGACAGAGGAAAAAGCTATGCATAATTACAGACAAGATTAAACTATAAACCCCATGTCAGGGAAAAGAACCTTGAATTCTTTGTTCCTCAGGAGAAGATTGAAGGATATGCAGCCCATCTATTCCTTTAGCTATTCAAAAATCTTTACTGGATTAAATCTGATGGTGTCATATTGTTTTCCTAGTTAAACTGCTTTTTTCTGAATGTGCTTTAGCAATCTCTCATCAGCATATCCTGAGGGACAAAAGGAACAATATGAAAGCGAGCCCTATAAAATTCAGGACCACAATTACCTTAAGGATGCCATCAAATACATTGTTTCTTACATTACCCAGTGACCTCTTTAAGAGGACCCATAGGATATATTTCTCATAGGTCTTAGTGCCGGAAAGAGCTGTGTTTCCCCCAGGCAATTAAATTTGTTTCCCTTTTATTGGCGTAGTGAATCAGGGACCTGGTAACGTTCCTGCCTGTGCTGTCTGTTAGAAAGTTTACAGCCAAATTGGTGGTTTACAGATTCACATTAAATTACTCTATGCATTTTTCCTTATTACAAAATGAAAACATCAATATTGAAGAAAAATTGAAAATTCTGATTTAAAAAAAAAATGTAAGGGGCACCTGGGTGGCTCAGTGGGTTAAAGCCTCTGCCTTCGGCTCAGGTCATGAGCCAATCCCAGGGTCCTGGGATGGAGCCCCGCATCCGGCTCTCTGCTCAGCGGGGAGCCTGTTTCCTTCCCTCTCTCTCTCTCTCTGCCTGCCTCTCTGCCTACTTGTGATCTCTGCCTGCCAAATAAATAAATAAAATCTTTAAAAAAAAAAAAAGAACATAAAAATCATTTGTACTCTCACTATTCGAAGACAATCATTATTAATGGTTTGTTACATTTCTTCAAGTTTTACTTCCATGCAAACATCCTTTATTCTTTTTTAACAAAAATGGAATCATTCCACATACAACTTTGTAACTTCTCTTTTCACTTAACATATTGTGAAGAACATTTACACATTATTAAATGTTCTTCAACATTTGCAATGACCATTGAGGATAAACATCCCACAGACGTACCAACACCTACTCAACCACTCCTTTGTAGTTGAGTATTTATGCTCTTTCCGTGTTAATGTTATAAATATGTTCTGATGGAATTCTTCATAACAATTGGGTCAGAATTATGCAATATTATAAGATTATTACTAGGAATTAGGAATTTGCTCTTCAGAAAGACTGCCAGCTTTTGGTCCGACCAAGAGTCTTATTAAATGACCTCATATCAGCTACAGATACTTGTCTGTATTGTTTGACAGTTCAACACATGTGTGTACATACCACACACACCACACATCTGCAGAAACACAGATTATCTGTGTCTGTTGCTGGGCTCATCTGAACAGATACCATGAGGTAGCTATCAGCTTACCGTGACTTTTCTGAGAATGGCCCCACAGGGATAGGCCCCACAAGGATAGGCCCAGCTTCTATGTCTCTGTTCAATTTCCTGGTTAAATCTGTTTAGGTTAAGAGTGGACATTCGATCCAAGCTAGGCCATTTTACTCTTTCTCTTAGAAATTTCACGAAGAAAAAAAAAGACACAGAAACTAAATTGTTAGAACTGACCCATTAATTGAAGCCCCCCCCACTTCCATGAGAATATTCACAAATTCCTAAGAGCTGCAATGACCCTCCACTTCCTGAGACATAGTTTTCATCAATACCAAATCAGGCTAAACTGACCAATGAGTAATGATTAAAATAACTTACACGTATTAGATGCTTACAATGATCAGGCAATGTTCTAAGAACTTTATCTATGTTAATTCACTCAATCTTTATAACAATGTTGTGAGGTAGCTAATATAAATGTCTTGCTTTTAGGGATAGGAAACTGAAGCAAAAAAGACAGGTAAATCAGTTGCCCATTTGCCCAAAGTCAGGTCACTTGTGTGTGGCAGGGTTGGGATTCTGAGCCAGAATAGTTTGGTTGCAAAGCTCATGTTCTTATTTATGCACTGGAGTGGCCACCGTTCCTCAGAAAGTTGTGGAAACCCTGTGGCACTACACCCAGATGACCATGTTGTTGCCCCACACCAGTGCAGGCAGTACATACATCGATCCTACTAATGCAAGGCTCATGGTGCCTGCAGAGACTAGCGAACTGGCTTTGGGGTAGCTGCTCAGCGGATTCAGTGCAAGGCTATCTGAGGAACATCCTCTGGAACGGAGGGCTCGTCCTGCTCCACCACACAAATCACGTTCTCACTCGACTCATGCCCAAATAGAGGTTGAATGTGGTTGCTTTTACCTGGAATCTTACAGTATTTACCCTCATGGATCCAGGAAAAGCCTTGATTTAGACCTTAAGGATGGGGTACTATTATTATTTCATTATGATTATTATATCAAGAGATCAACTCAGGCTTCACCTAGAAAGCAAGAGCTTGGAAGAGAGCTAGAGAGACATCACCATGTCAAGGGCCAAGAAACAGATCATCCTTCACAATGATAAGCAGTAATATTATCAGGTTTAAAACACACTTACTGAATTGACGGAGAATAAGCATCAGATTGTTGTTTTAACTTGCATAACATGTACTATAATTATTTCAATGATTGAGGTCTTTTGAGGTGAATGCATTTTCAGTGGCCCACTTGACATTCCTGGATGGAAACTATACAGGCACAGAGTGGATTGTGACCAGTTCTCTAATAATGACTTCCTGCAATAGGTCCCCACTGGCTTGATTAAAAACAACATCACACTAAGAGTCAGAAAGCCAGAAATTCTCTAATGACACCACCCCTCTCCAGTTTAAGAGTCTCTACTTCCCCTCAAGTTCCTCCCAAAGAGTCTGGGAGTCCCAGGCTCTGCCTCCTCTCCCACACACCCCACCAGGACCCCCAGCCACATTCCCCCCTCCTCTAGCTCACAGTGCCCACTACCTTGGCATCAACTGTCCAGCTGATGTCCGCTGAGGGCACCACGGCTGCTATGCACAGCAACTAGATGCCTGTGCCACAGCTAATCCTCACCAAATCTGTGCACAAGCCCACAGTGCCTGCTCTCCCAACTCGAAGGCTCCTGAGGAGAATGTCATTTCCTGTTCTTGCAGGAGCTGCCAGCTCCAGAGCCACTGCCCCAAGCACATCCACTGGTCCTCAGAGAACACAGGTTCACTAGCTTCTCAGACTAGTGACTTTCTCCTTTGTAGCCACCTCAGCCTCAGAATAATGTACCAGGTAGCACCCAAAGTTACCTTCCTTTTCTTCCTGGCCCCATCGCCCTTGAGCCAGCTTTGTTCACTCCATTTGTCTTTCTTCGGGTTGTGTTCTTTCCCTGGAGACTCGTGGTCTCTCGTGTAAATAGACGGCCCCCTCCATTAGACATTCCAGACATGTCTGAATACGCGGGTAAACACTTATTAGGTTCAGACTGGGATTCTTTCTATAGTATCTATTATCATTATTGCTATTATCCCATCATCATCATCATCATTAACATAATGATGATGATGATGAACTAGAGTCTATCAGTGACACTCACCATATATCAGACACATTGGGGAAAAATCAGATGCACTCGCTTCCTCCATCTCATTTTCCCAGGACAAAAACATTTCTAAAAGACCTCCAATATTTAATAAGCCTAGCATCATATTTTTCTTCTTTAAAATAAACATAACTGATGTTACATACTAGAGAAAGATACGTATAAGAAGCCTAGTACTGGCTTTTTCTTTTTGCATATACATATAGTGGATGTTGCATATCAGAAGAGTAAGAAGAAAAGAAACTTCAAATGGTCTCTGTATTAGATATTTAGCTTTGGAGTTTAAAGGTCTGGGTTCAAATCATACCTTACCTTTTAACTCACTGTGGAAAACCTCAGAACCACTCCCGACTTCAGGTTCCTTATTAATAAAATGATGGGAATGCAGGTTGTTTCAACAAACATTTTTGTAGATATTCAACTCCAAGAACCAAGGAAGTTCTTAACAAATAATAATTATTTTCATTCTGATATTTCATCATCCCCAGTGCAATAAATCTGAGATTTGTCCATTTGTCTTTTACTTTGGAAAAAAGTATACGTATATATGAATGTGTTTAGGCACTGTGCTTGGAACTACGGAGAATAAAAAGATGAATAATATAGATCATGCCCTTAAAGAACTAGTATTTGAGAATGTATTGGAGAATAAAATTTAAACAACTATAACAATGTATGTGTGTGTCTAACCACACAACAAATTACCCCAAAACTTAATAGCTTAAAACAAAAAAACATTTATTATCTGACAATTTCTGGGGGTTAAGAATTCAGGAGCACCTTAGCTAGGTATTTCTGACGCAGGGTCTCTCAGGAGTTTGAAGTCAGGATATCAGCTAGAGCTACAGTCACCTGAAGGCTCGACTAGGGTGGCAAGATCTGCTTCCGCAATGACTCACTCACATGGCTGATGGCAAGAGGTCTCAATACCTTGCCAGATGGGCCTTTCCACTGAGCGGCTTGGGCACCCTCACAACACAGTAGCTACTCTCCCAAAGCAGGTGACCTGAGAGAGAAGAAAGGTAGAAGCTGGAATGTCCTTTATGGATGCCCCTCCAAAGTCACAACCATCATTTCCAGAATATCCTGTCAGTTCTATTTAATGAGGGAAGTGGCTATATAATGGCATGGATAGCAGTAGGCAGGAATGACCGGGAACCATCCTGGAAGTTGGCTACCCCAATACATAATGGAGTCTCTTCAGGTTTTACCTATCTGCAGGTCAAAGTAACACAGATATAGTAAACTTCACCAGCTCTTGCCCCCATCACTTACTAAACATTTCACCTTTTAAAAGTATCCTTTTCTCCCCAGCATTGCTTAGAGTTCCTAAAGAGGCTGCCACACTGCCACATGCCACATTCTCCTGCCTAGAATAGTGGCTAGGCATGGCTCCACCAGGCATTGTCACTGAGGAACTGGAACCCTGGGTGCCAAACCAGGCAGAAACTGTATCAAACGCAAGGCATCTCCTCTCTACTCAAAATCTCCCTTCTCCTCTGGTAACTAGGTTTTCTGTTGTTGTTGTTGGGCATGATATTGTGATTTATAATAAGAAATAGATATATTTGATCTTCATTCCTGTTTCTGGCCCAGAACTCCTAAAACCTTTGGAATTTCCTTAGTTACAAGAGGTATACAGGTGTCCTTTCTTACGTTATGAGCTGATTTGTGAACCCCACCTAAGGCTGGGGGCTAGTTGCTGGAGGAGCCAACCATGAGAGGGTTAGAACTTTCACTCCCACCCCTGACCTCTGGGGAGGGAGAAGAGCTAGAGATTGAGTTCAATCACCAATGGTAATGATTACATCAATCATGCCTACATAATGAAGCATCAGTAAAAACCCAAATGAAAAGGTTGTGGAGAACTTCCAGGTTGATGAAACATGGAAGTGCTGGGGGAATGGTACACTTGGGGAGTCTGTAGAAGCTCAGCCCTTCCCTCTACCTGCTCTATACATCTCTCCCATCTGGTTATTCCTGAGTTATATCTTCTTATTATGAACCAGTAATCTAGTAAGCAGAATGTTTCTCTGAGTGTTGTAAGCTACTCTAGTAAATTAATTGAATGTAAGGAGGGGAATATTGGAACCTCCAATCTATAGTCGGTTGGTCAAGGCATAAGTAATAATATCATTTCAGCCTCTGAAAGTGTGGGTAGCAAACTCTTAGGGCTGAGCCCTTAACTTGTGGAATCTGATGCTCTCCCTGGGCAGTCAACATTAGAATGGAGTTGAATTGTAGGACACTCAGGTCTTTTCAAAGAATTGTTTGTTGGTGGTGGAAAATACCCACCACCAACATTGGAATTGGGTACAGAACCCTTTATTGGGTCAAAGTCATATCTTTTTAGTCCTTCCTCCCTCAGCATGCATTCTCTTCCAGAAGCTCCTGAACCGCATGCAAACAGCCTTGTCTCATCAGTTTACCAGCTTGGCCCAGATATGTCTGTGTTACCCTTAGACTAGGCATTTCTACCATACTCTGCCCTTTATGCTCAGATATACTTACAAGAATAAAACAAAAAGTTAAAAATGCCATTAAGATAGATGAGCATTTTGATATACTTGCTGACTCTCAGCCCTAGCTGGTAACTTCCCACTAACTAAATTTCCATTACAGCTACTCTTGTAATTAGGTCAGATGGAGTCTGAAGTCCAGGCTGTCAGTCACTGGGTGCTAACCTGTAGTGATAAACCCTGTAGCCAAACACGGGTGGATGAACAAACAGGTCAACAGCCACTTTAGTTAAA
Source organism: Enhydra lutris kenyoni (assembly GCF_002288905.1). NCBI lineage: Eukaryota > Metazoa > Chordata > Mammalia > Carnivora > Mustelidae > Enhydra > Enhydra lutris. The sequence continues at coordinate 49,662,920 of NW_019154085.1, forward strand.
GGACTACAGAAACCTGCCTAAATCTAACACAGAAGCTTGTTCTGCACACTCAAATCAAAGAGAAGGCTGAAAGCAAACTTTAAGGATTACTATAGTGAGCTCACCTTTAATTTTATCCAGTTCTCCCACTTCGTGAAAAATAAAAAACAAACCTGTATTTTTAGTCATCAACTTTGGTATTCCTCGATAAAGCCTACATTTGAGCATAAAGCTGGTGCCAGCCGCATGAAATTTTACACTGCCACTGGAGTCCTCAACAGAAAGAGTCCAGTATTGGTCCCTTGGTCCCTAATGAAGAGCTCATGGCCTTAAGTGAAAGTTTCCATCACTGTGGGAGCCAGAAAACATCCACAAACACAAGTAAAATGACTCAAGATGCTCATTTATAAAAGCAGGAATACACTGTCTTCTGGACATCCAAGGCAGAAAATCGTAAATGAGGCAGGTTCTCATCTGACTGGCAAAGTTTTATAATAGTAAAAACTCTCACTGATGCAAATAGTTAAAAATGTGAATTCATGAATCCTGAATTGGAAATTATCACATTCAGTATTATCATAGCAGAAGTCTAGCTTTGTTAGGCAAGGAGTTCTTCATAATGATAACAAAGGTTAATTGTGCTACTAAGATTTTCAGTCAGAAATGTTTCGATACATGAAACAATCTGAAGGATCACATCAAACCATGAACTCCCTGCAAATGCACATGCGGTGTATTTATTTCCCATTGCCACAGTAATAAATTACCATATATTCAAAATAGTTTGATTTTATATTTAAAATAGTTTGAAACACCCATTTTATTATCTCACAGTTCTGTAGATCAAAAGTCCAATTACTGTGAAACTCACCTGGTTCCCCAGCTTAGAATAGCACGAGGCTCTAATCAAGGTGTTGGCATGGCTGTTCTCTTTTTCAGAGACTCTGGGGATGAGTCCACTTCTAATCTCATTCAAGTTATTGGCTGGGACATGCATAAGAATGAAACTGGACCATTTCCTTACACCACACAAAAATAGACTCAAAATGGATGAAAGACCTCAATGTGAGACATGAATCCATCAAAATCCTTGAGGAGAACACAGGCAGCAACCTCTTTGACCTCAGCCGCAGCAACTTCTTCCTAGAAACACTGCCAAAGGCAAGGGAAGCAAATGCAAATAAGAACTATTGGGACTTCATCAAGATCAAAAGCTTTTGCATAGCAAAGGAAACAGTCAACAAAACCAAAAGACAACTGACAGAATGAGAGAAGATATTCGCAAATGACATATCAGACAAAAGGCTAGTATCCAAATCTGTAAAGAAATTATCAAACTCAACACCCAAAGAACAAATAATCCAATCAAGAAATGGGCAGAGGACATGAACAGACATTTCTGTAAAGAAGACATCCAGATGGCCAACAGACACATGAAACAGTGCTCCACATCACTCGGTATCAGGGAAATACAAATCAAAACCACAATGAGATGCCACCTCACACCAGTCAGAATGGCTAAAATTAACAAGCCAGGATGTTGGAGAGAATGCAGAGAAAGGAGAACCCTTCTACACTATTGGTGGGAATGCAAGCTGGTGCAGCCACTTGGGAAAATAGCATGGAGTTTCCTCAGAAAGTTAAAAATAGAGCTACCCTATGACACAGCAATTGCACTACTGGGTATTTACCCTAAGGATACAAATGTAGTGATCCGAAGGGGCACGTGCGCCCGAATGTTGATAGCAGCAATGTCCACAAAAGCCAAACTATGGAAAGAACCTAGATGCCCATCAACAGATGAATGGATAAAGAAGATGTGGTATATATACACAATGGAATACTATGCTGCCATCAAAAGAAATGAAATATGGCCATTTGCAACGACGTGGATGGAACTAGAAGGTATTATGCTGAGCGAAATAAGTCAATCAGAGAAAGACAATTATCATCTGATTTCCCTGATAGGAGGAATTTGAGAGGCAATGGGGGTTTGGAGGGTAGGGAAGGAAAAAATGAAACAAGATAGGATCAGGAGGAAGACAAACCATAAAAGACTCTTAAGCGCTTAACAAAACAAACTGAGGGTTGCTGGAGGGTGGGGAAGTAGGGATAGGGTGGCTGGGTGATGGACATTGGGGAGGGTATGTGATATAGTGAGTGCTGTGAAGTGTGTAAGCCTGATAATTCACAGACCTGTACTCCTGGGGCAAATAATACATTATATGTTAATAAAAATAATTAAAAAAAAGCTATTGGCTGGGTTCAGTCCCTTGTACCTGCAAGATGGAGGCTCCTGTTTCTTCACTGGCTGATAACTGGGGACTAGCCTTAGATCCTAGAGATCTCTTTCTGGTCCTTGTACATGGCTTCCCTCATTGTGAAGCTACCTGACTTCTTCTGCCTTCAGCCAGAAGAAAACTCTGCTTTTAAGAGCTCATCTGGGGCTCCTGGGTGGCTCAGGTGGCAAAGCGACTGCCTTTGGCTCAAGTCATGATCCCGGAGTCTGAGGATCAAGACCCGCATCAGGCTCCCGGCTCTGCAGGGAGTCTGCTTCTTCCTCTGACCTTCTCCCCTCTCATGCTCTCTCTCACTCTCTCTCTCTCTCTCAAATGGATAAAAAAAACTTTAAAAAAAAATCAGGATGAAGATGATAATATAAAGAATGAGAAAGTAACTCATTTCTAGAGAAACATCCTGTGGTGAGAATATTTGGGGGGCCTGGGTGGCTCAGTGAGTTAAAGCCTCTGCCTTCGGCTCAGGTCGTGATCCCAGGGTCCTAGGATCTAGACCCGCATTCCATCGGGCTCTCTGCTCAGCAGGGAGCCTGCTTCCCCCTCTCTCTGCCTGCCTCTCTGCCTCTCTGTCAAATAAAATCTTAAAAAAAATTAAAAATTAAATTAAAATTTTAAAAAAGAGCTCATCTGATTAAACTGGGCCCTCATGGATAATCCAGGTACTCTCCATATCATAAATGATTAGGGACTTCAGCAACATCTGCAGTCTCTTTTGCCACGTAGGGTAATATACTCAGTGACATGATACCAGAGAGTGAAGGTCTTGGGGCCAACATTCTGTCTACCTCATGGAGGAAGAGTATGGAAAAGGATTTCCAGGACACCTGGGTGGCTCAGTGGGTTAAGCCTCTTCCTTTGGCTCAGGTCATGGTCTCAGGGTCCTGGGATCAAGCCCCACATTGGGCTCTCTGCTCAGCTGGGAGTCTGCTTTTCCCTCTCTTTGCCTCTCTGCCTACTTGTGATCTCTCTGTCAAATAAATAAATAAAATCTTTAAAAAAAAAGAGAGAGAGAGAGAGAGAGAGAAGGATTTCCTCTTTGTAATTGCACTTCTCTATTGCTTGGACTTTTTTTCATTATTACAAGGAATTTATTAGTTTTGTAGTTTTGAAAGCCACCTTTAGAAATACTTAAACAATCATCTATTATTTTCAAGTATAGTCCATTTTCTTCAGAATCCCTCATTTATATATAATATAAATTGCATTTGTATCTATTAGTTTAAATAGGGAAATTGACTAGCTATCATTGTTTGGCTGAGTGTGATTTAAGATGAGAACTGTTAAGTTATAAATTACATTTGTAAAGGTTTTTACAAGGAAATCTCTTTCCCCAATATTTTTTCAGTTTTTTCAAATATTACTGGCATCATATACAGAACTGAAAATATATCTCCAAATGTGATCAAACATAATTTATGAAAAAAGTCTTATGTAACTAATTAAACTATTAAGGTTTTAAAGCATGCATTATGTACTCACAGCACTAAGCATTGTGATAAACAAAGAAGAGGAAAATGACCCCCATGTTACTTAAAATCTCACGGGGAGAACAAAGATAAGAGACACAAAATAATAGTAACTCTCCTGGGTTGTGTATAGTTGTACCTCTGGAGGTCAGAAGAAAGGACAGCCACTGGCAGGGTGGGTGGGGGGTGGGTGCTATGTATCCCAAAAGAGCAGAAATTTGAGCTTGGCAACCATGTCCTCTTTTTGAATCCCTGTCCATCAGCTCCTCCTTCCCAAGTATGGAGTCTGGTTAGAGCCCAGAATCCTAAATCCCAAGGGTGGGAGCAGCTGCTGGGTCACTATGTTCCAACTTCCTCTTATCACACCAGTGCAAATTCTTCAGAGCTCTGACACAGACAGCTGCAGAGGCAACCCAGGCAAATTATGATGGACTTTGCTAGCCTGAGTCAAAAAAATCAGAAGATATCACAACAAACTTAATTCCTGCTCCATGTGCTATTGCGCAGTAAGGAATAACATGTGAAATATGCAGGATTTGGAGCAGCAGTGAGATGATCAACAGCCAAATATTCTAATTCTATCATACCCTATGATAAGAACCCTTAAAATATAATCACTTCGACCTTCGGTTCTCCTAAACGCACTTAGAATTTTGGCAGTGCATGAAGGTTGTTACTACACAGCTTTTCTTTTCACATCATAACTAGGATTCCCCAACTTCCTGGGAATATTTATCCATCAGTTTAAAGTAATTTCTCCAGAAATGTTAATGGACTACCTCAGACTATGTCTACCTCTCCTCACAGTTATCAATGAGATAATTTGACTTGGACCCAAAAAACATTGTTTATCCTAATCCATCCCAAAAGAGGTTATCAGCCAAAGTCAAATACATCAATGCCTGCTGTTCTCCATCCTGTTACATTTTCCAAAATGCTGAATAAATTTAGTAACATTACACAGACTGCCTCTCAGACGAGACTATCTATGCTATTCAGGGAGGCTGGAACCTGACACCAAAACATGATGGAGGCTTAGTTCTGTCAGAGTGGTATTATTAATAACAACTCTAGGAGTCAATTAGTAAATAATAATAAACTTTTTTATAGCTCTCTGCAGTTTAGAACACCCCCACTGCACTTTACCTAATAATACCCAGCATAGCTGGGTTTTATTGTCGCATTTTCCGGCAGCTTCTGGCATAATGGAAAGAGCATTACTCTTGAAATTGAACATTTACTGGGCTCAAAAGTAACCTAAGTCCTTCACCAGCTATAAGATGGCGGGCAAATTCAACTAACTTCTCTGGGCCTCATTTCCTCATTGGTACTAAGGGACTAATAATATTTACTTCCCAGGTAAATACTACTCAACTGAAGAACTGAAATAAATTAAGATACACAGCAAGAACTTAATAAGTGGTACTGTGATTTCTCTCTTATAGGATGAGGACACTAAAATTCAGATATTGGATTATCTATCCAAAATTTTACAACAAATAAATGGAGGAGTCCAGGCTAGAATTTAGATTGTCTGGTAAAATGAAATGTGAGTAAAAATGTCTAGTAAAATGAGATGTGTACCACGCATACATAATACGTCTCTTTGTTCTTTGACATGAGGGGAACTACATAGGTGGAAGAGATGAGCAGGTTGAAATCTGGTGTCAGCATCCATTTTCTTAATCCTGACATCAGGAAAATTACAGAATCAGTTACACATAGAATTTGCACAAGGAGTCATGAACCAAGATGTAGTCAGGAGGCTAATCTTCTAAGCTATTCCATGGCTGGACAAAACACTTTCAGTGAAGGATACATTCTTAGGTAACTAATTTAACTCGAGGCAGAGAACCATATGAATTCTTCCCAAGTGGCAAAATTATCTCTCCTCCACAAATGGGCCCCCTCTGGGATCTGATATGAGCAAAAGAAATGATCAGGAAATACCAGGAGAAAAAGAGGCTACTTTGAGACCTAATGTAAGCTCTTTTTCAGGAACTGTGAAGCATGCAATGCCATCATAATGTAAAATGCATTAAACTGTCAAAGTGAAGATCCTGTCTTCAATCATGTAAAGTCCCTCAAGATTTCCATGGTAAATTCTGCATTAAGAAACTCCTGACCCATTCCCCACCACTACCAAAAAAGTTGCCTTAGAAAGTAGAACAAGTAGAAATATTTTAACAGAATGTGTGGCACATAAACATACACCAAGCAAAACTACAAAACCTGTTCTTAAACTGAATAAATTTAAGGCTAAAATTCCATGAGTATTCCATAAGTGTTTCCATAAGAAATTCCATAGGTAGCATTAATTAGATATTATTCTACTTAATAACACACAAAAATCAAACTCTAGTGACGAGGTGTTAATAATTATTTGTTAGGATCTTCCAATTTCAGGTTTGGCATTATTAGAGAAAACTGATCATTTAAGTAGGCTATGCAAATGTCCTTAGAAATGGATACATGTCTCTATTTAGACATTTTGGAATTTGATAAATATATTCTCTTTTTCACTTTGAAGATGAAAGTACTTGATAACCACTGTTTAGAAAATTCTAATTTTAGACCTCGTGGCATTTTACAATCTAGAGGCTCTTCATCTAATAAAAGATTTACTGATAAAAGGCAGATCTTCTGCCTTCATAGACACAATGAATACAACTGAGTCATATCTTTTTTCCCCCTTTTCTCCCTTTCCTCTTCTTTTGTAGTCTTTTATAGTATGGGAGCATGATTATGAGAACTTGAGTCCTAAAAATAAAACTAAAAGCTCAAGGTTTTGCTGAACATGAATTCCCACACACTCCCATGCCATATTCTTCTGCCTCTGGTTTCCAGTTCTCTTAAAGGGCTCTATCTTCTATGGATGATGACAGGAAAATCACTCATAATTGCTGAGCCACAGGGAATCATACTGAAGGAGCCAAATAGAGTCTCTGTCAACTGTACGGAATCCCAAGCACATTGTGTTCCATGACCGTTTTGTAAACTTTATGGATTTTGCATTCATGCTCATTTCACAACATCTAAATTTTGCCTCATATCTACAAATTATCCCACACCTTAATTTAAAAAGCTCTTTTTAAAAGATGGAAAACTTGGGGCGCCTGGGTGGCTCAGTGGGTTGAGCTGCTGCCTTCGGCTCAGGTCATGATCTCAGAGTCCTGGGATCGAGCCCTGCATCGGGCTCTCTGCTCTCTAGGGGAGCCTGCTTCCTCCCCTCTCTCTGCCTGCCTCTCTGCCTGCTTGTGATCTCTCTGTCAAATAAATAAATAAAATCTTTAAAAAAAAAAAAAAAAAAAAAGATGGAAAACTTGCTGTCCAACTTAACAAATCCGAAAAGACTAAAAGAAAATTATCTATGGGTTTGATAAGTCGAACTATTCAGTCTTAAACATTTTAATAGATTTTTGTTAGAATCAAAAGACAATTAATCAGGAGTTTTGATTTTTGCCTAACTTCCCGGCAATATAACCTAGACTTATCAAAAAACATACCATATCATCTACTGAAGTCTACAAGTCTAATTACTTCGGGTATTGCTGAACAAAGCAAGAATAACTACAAAGAGAGTGGCCATATTAATAAGCATAAAAAAGAAAGATATCCATAGTTTACAAGTCAAATAAGTTGTCTGAAGTCTATAAATGACAACATACAATAGTAGAGAGGTTTTCAAGCATTTTTTTAAATAAAAGCTCATTTAAGTGAGGTCTTAGAACCTTAATAATTAAAGCAATTAAAGTTCCAGGTGTGCTAATTAAATTGGACCCCGGTGTTAAAGGCTCAACCTTTCCCTCACCCTCAAGACTGGTTCCAAACCACCTCCACAGATTTCTAGAAATCAGCAATTAAAAGACCTGAATTCTAATCTTATGACTGGCACCAAGAAACTGAATGACACTGGACAGGCAAGTCAATTGCTCCAAACCTACCCTTTGGGATGAAGATGGATGGCCACTGATAACTACCCCACTTCCAACACTCTATGATTGGGATAATTTGGGACATGGTTTACTTATTATCACATACCTTAGAAGCATTCAAATCTATATAAAACTTCAGCCAGTGAATTTTAACTCCCCCTGTTTTGGTTTTTTCCCTTCATCTCTCCTACACTGACTGACGTAGGATCTGGCAGCACAGAAAGGCTTTTCCTGCCCTGCTGTGTTTTTCCCATCAGAACTGTTTTTCAATAACATACAGTGGAGTCACCGAATCTAACCTTTCTGGCCCTCAGTTTCTTTTACAGTTTATGGACAATTTCAGAGTTTACTCCTAAAAGTGAGAGTCTGACTTTTTTCCTAATATATTCTTGAAGTTCAAGTTTTCTTTACTGTCTCTTACTTCAAAGACACAAATAATGTTTGAGAAACTCAACACTAACAGAATTGTACTATTTTTAGTGTAGGCGCACAAAGTGCGCAACTAAAACTGAGGTGCTATTTTAAAAGAATTAAGTTGCTATTAGACCAAATAATGACCCACTCCAATCTATTCAGGTTTTTAAGAACTTGCGTGGTACTAATACCCTCTAGCCTTCACTGAGAAGCTCATATATAAAGAGGAAAAAAGAATCTCTCTCTACTATATTGATTTTAAATACCAGCTTGCACTTTAAAATACATATACATTAATTCATGCCATCAGAATGACCATTATGCTCTTTATATTTCAAATATCTGTCTACAAATACTTCACAAGCAAACAATGACTTAAGTTTCCCTACACTACAAGAGCAAAACCACACCCCTGAAAGAGGCAACACTGTGTCCCCATCTCCCCACTCCAACCTGAACGATGCTTCCCTTAAACTTAAAGAAATAAGGTGGTGGGTGTCCTAAGAATGTGACCCATCCCAACATACCACAAACTGGTCGTTTCAAACTTTCTTCTGGACATTTGTGTAGCATTCAGTGTAATGGGCTCAAATTCCCCATGCACTTCTTTAACAAGAGATCCAAGGGTCTGCCTTGAACACGGAGGAAGAAAAAAGCCAGGAATCCGCCTGCATAATTCCGGAGTCTGTGCAGATTAGGTTTGTTTCATGAACCACTTTTCTGCTTAGCATTGATCTCATAAAGACTATTTTTTTTTTTTTTTTAGAATTAATGTATGTTTAGGGAGCAAGTGAGTTTATTTGGACACACGTGATTCATTCTATTCATTTGCTGCCAACTGGATAACCAACAAGAATTCTTATTCTCCAGCTCCCTTTGGCATGAATGTTAAAAAGGAACCAGACTAGAAGCTTCTAAATTCACTTGGATGTTTCTACCAGACCAAAATTGCCCACAGTCATCTCAGACTCTCCTGCCAGTCCTGCTCCAATCCCTGCCACTGGGTGCTACACTAAGGACTTGAACTCTCAAATGTAGGAAAGTATTGCTAGGAACAACAGGGGCCTGTTACCAGATGAGGGAAAGAGAGCGATCACGGGGTGATAATGAGCCTGGCAGAAAGCACATATATATCCTGCAGTGTTTTTTAAGAAGGAGGCATCCTTCTTTACAAGAAGTTGGACATAGGTCAAGAAGTGTGAGGTAATTCAACATAAGGTCAAGACAGGAACTGGGGCATCTGCTTTAGACAACATCCAGTAAGGATTTAAATCTCTGTATGTTTTCCCTCAGATAATAAGAAGTCTCACACGAGGCACAGAATTGAAAGTTTTCTCTTTCTATGATGTAGTTCCTTTTAGTTTCCCCAACAGGTTAGTCGTGTTTGCCTGTACGGCACACATTTGGGAGGATGAAAAACCAAGGAGCAGAACAGCAAAAGGAAATGTGATCTGGCCTGGATCATTTTCTGCTGATGCTTATGTAGAGGGAAGAGACTTTTTGAGAGGCCTGTGGTCCAAGAGTCCAAGGCAGTGATCAGAAGCAAACTATATGGTGGATGACAGTGTAACTAGACCAACAAAGTAGAACTGTCCTTGAAGAAGCAGATAGAGCAGGTGACCAAAGAGTCAATGTGAGATTTCTCTCATTTCCCCAAATATATGCAAGGAATACCGCTATTAAGAACAGAAACTGGGGCGCCTGGGTGGCTCAGTGGGTTAAATCCTCTGCCTTCAGCTCAGGTCATGATCCCAGGGTCCTGGGATCGAGCCCCACATCCGGCTCTCCGCTTGGTGGGGAGTCTGCTTCCCCCTCTCTCTCTCTGCCTGCCTCTCTGCCTACTTGTGATCTCTCTCTCTGTCAAATAAATAATAAAAATCTTTAAAAAAAAAAAAAAAAAAAAAGAACAGAAACTGGCAGGGGTGCCTGGGTGGCTCAGTTGGTTAAGCATCTGCTTTTGGCTCAGGTCACGATCTTAGGGTCTTGGGATCAAGTCTTGCATCAGCCTCTCTGCTCAGCAGAGAGTCTGCCTCTCCCTTTCCCTCTACCTCTCTCCCTGCTCATGCTCACTCCCTCTCCCTAATAAATAAAATCTTTTAAAAAGAGAGACAAAGAGACAGACAGAAACTGGCATATGGGATTGCAGAGGCCTAAAGATTGGGCAGATTCAGGATGGGAACCCTGAGGTAGAAAGCTATGTACCTCCCTTGGGCTACCAAATGAAGTTTCTGCCCCTGATTTTTACCACACTTTCCAAGATCGCATTTGTATAAAAGTACCATAAAAACAGAATTCGTCCTTTGGGAACAGAGAGAAAGAATTGCTAGTTTGTTAATGAAACATTAAATTTCTATTATAGATTTCTTGTAGGCTGACTAAATTATTTCATTCAGGTGTATAAGAAAACAGGATAATGACAAAAAAAGATTCCTTTTATCAGGGGAGGTTCTGTAAGCTAATCACATACATTAAGCTGGAAAAATCTACCAACTGCTCTAACATCATTTAGCATGCAGACTACAGCTACGCTGGGAAAATATGACTGCAAAACCTATAAAAGCGTTAGAGACTTTTCTCCTCCAGTTTGTCATAAAACAGAAATAGAGAACTCTCCATTTTCCCCACCTACAGCTTAAGCATCATAAGATAATTATGAATTGTGCACTGATGACCACAGGCTGAAATCAAATGAGTGGCTCATTCACAGGCCCCTGCCATTTCCCTCTGTACCTGTTTGAAGACCAGCTCCAGGAACATACGCCTTTGTTTGGAATTGTCCTTGGAGCTTGAGTTCACCAAACCTTTCGCTAAGCTATTTAAAATGAATTACATGGTCTAACTGGATCTTGAATCCTTTAAGGACAAATGCATCATACGAATATAAACACAGCACAGAGCTAGGAGAAAACTCTATTCAGCTAAAGAATAAGGCAGATCCTTCCTTCCACAAGAAGAACAGAGAAGAAGAGCCACGGGTGTTGCCATCAGAAGAAAGCACAGAGGACTGCAGGAGGAGGTTGATGGTGACAAGACAAAGCCCCACAGAGCCAGTCCCCTGGTTGTCACACAGAGGCAACATCCATTCTGCATACCTCAGTGTCTGAAGACTGGAGATGGGGACATTTCTAACCTACAAGATTAGTGAAACCAGGCACAAAAGCAGCTTTGGGCCTTTAAAAAAAAAAGTTATTTACAAATGCCAGGTATTATCATGCCCAGAGAAGGAGAACAAACTGTCAACGTGTTTTTAAATACTGAGAAAGCACAGGGCAAAGGGATATCTAAACAGAATTTTTTATAGGATTATCAGCAGACTATTGAAAAAATGAGCTCTAGCACCCGAGATCACCTAATGTGGCCAAGACTTCTGGGATCTCACTAAAATATGTGTCTTCTTCAGAACACACAGCTCACCTACATTTCCTGGCCTGCCGTGAGTTGGGTACAGCCACCTCCTGAGCTCTGGTCAATAAAACGTGAGCAGATAACACATATGTCAACTCCAAACCCGCCCCACAGGAATCCCCACATGCTCCGTGCTCTTTTCCACCTGCGAGATGCGGCTGAGGACAAGGCGCTGTAGGGGCTTGCCTCTCAGAGTCTGGTCCACGAGCCAGGAGCACTGGCATCACCTGGCACTTACTACTAATGCAAAATCACAGGTCCCAACCCAGACCTCCTGCAAGAGAACCTGCATTGTAACAAGCTCCCCAGAGGATGCATATATTCATTCCAATTTGAGACACACTATTCTAGACTGGAAGACGGTACAGCTGCAAAATGAAAAGAGCATGAATCCCTGCATTGTCACATGGAGGAAAGCCATAAGCTGACTAGAAACATCTGTAGAGCATTCATGAAAGGCTAGGAAATAAACTGTACAGGAACCATTCTATATTTCTGCTTCTATTCGTGAACCCAGGTAAGCTTATTCTAACAAACACAATGAAACATGTCTACTCCTAAATCATCTTGAGCCTGTACTCTGTCCTTCTGGAATCTGGAATATCAACAAAAACCTTAGAAGCAGCTTGAACTAACCAAGAGGCTATTTTATCACATGACAAATCCCTGCATGGCTCCAAACTGAGGGTGCTTTGGGGTTTCTTTTACACTAGCAGATAAGTTGTGTAAAATAAAGAGAGGGTTTTTCAACTGCCATCTATTTCCAGGTCAAGCTTTCTTCCCTCCATTATTTCGTAATGTCATCAAGTCCTTTTTAAAAAGGGCCAGTGTTGGTTTCAACATCCCCACTGGCTTTGAGCATCTATCATTTTAAGAATAAAATCATTCTTCATGGCATATTATGAGCCTTTTTTGTCAGGTAGTTAACTAAACTGGCACCAGTTAACTGTGATCTAAACTTTACATTGACAGATCTGGCAACAGACTGACATTCCTTGCACTAATTTTGGCTGTCCAAGCTGGAAAAAAAAAATATGTTAGAAATATGATTTATCTTAAGCTGACAGCAGTCTTCATCGGGGTGCCAGCCAGCCACTGACAGAGTAGGGAGAAGAACCCAGCATAAGATCCTGGCCGAATACACTTTCAAGGCAGGAAGAAAGAACTTAGAGCCTCTGTTCCTCAAAGTCATAATTTAATTTAACAACCAAGGCTGGAAGGAAAACAAATGTTTCTTACTAAGCCTCACCATCAACAATCTATTTTTCTCCAATACCACATCTGTCTTACCCTGTAAAGCCCAGGATTACCATCCCCAGGTCTTACAATAATACCTGACATACACCAACTATTCCAGCAGCTGAGCAGAGCCCCTGAAATGCAATTATAGGAAAAGATCTAATAAACCAAAGATTAGCAACAGAAATGTGAGCACCGTTAACTGTTTTTCTTTGGGGCTGATATGAAAGCCAGAAACTAACCAGCTGAAGGAATAATGACACAGAAGACACTGACAAAATTGGAAAGATCCATCAGCATAATCGTGGTGCATAAATGACAGTATCTGGGTAGCAGCAGAATCATTTGACCATTAGACCCTAAATTGTTACATCTCTCTTTTCCCATTGAAAAGGAAATGCAGAAATACTTTCAGACAGTCACAAGAAGCTGTCTGAAATGTTATTAATATTTCCTAGACCAATCATGCTTTATTAACAACCCAAACCCCATGTTTCTAGAGTATGCTAAGATTTTGTGCAAATACATTACTATGTAGTTCGTCGTGATCATCTTTTACTTTTGGTACAATTTGGTAAGAGATATATAATGGTGTATATAAATACTAATGACGAGCAACATAAAATAGCCCTGGATTCTGTGTTTAAACCCTTGCACTGGTATTTATGGCAATAAAGGAGACGGAGCAGGAGGAAGCAGGAGTATGGACTGCCTAGAAGCTAAAATTATTTCCTAGTGCCATCAAGCCAGAGTGAATAAAGTTCTCCTAGGGAAACACTATTCATTCAAATGGGCTCAATCGGACACTATGGTGCCATTAAGTGCATACCAAACAATCATTGGCCAAACAGTTAACCTTTGATGTTTAAAAAAAAAAAAAAAAAAAAAAAACACTCCATCCTCTTTACATTTTTAGCAGCCAAGATGTAAATGCAAGAAGAGAAGCACATAAGGCATAAAACATAAACTACAGTACATAGCAAGCCTGAGCCAATACACTTCTGGCTCTTCGTTCCTTGCCAGCTCTCCGGCCTTGGTCCACATTTCCCACAGGAGTCCATGCTGCCCCCTACCATCACCATCCCATGGGTCGGTCGATCTGACCTCTCCTCCCACGCAGTTCTCTGCCCTCTGCTTCCTTCTTTACCTCCTCTTCTCCATCAAACAAGTTTTTCATGGGGCACACTTCTTTCCCTCCTCAACAAATGGTTAACTCACACAAAGTTGCCAAGGGCTTACATCGCTTTAGTGCTTTAAAACCAGATAATGTTTGTATAACCGACACCCTCTGTGTGTTAACCTTCTAGAAAATGACTCAGAAGAATTTAGATATGGCGAGAAAGCCAGGGGTGGGGGTGGGGTAGGTTAAGAAGACAAGCTTCTTAGCTCGTTTACAAATAGCTTAATGAAGTTGGCTGATTTTTCTGTATGTAAAACTGACTTCGACAGAAAATTTTTATGATTTGGGAAGACAAGGGAAGGGTAGATAAGACAAAGGAAAGGGAAGGGAAAGAAGGGAAGAGAGCAATGAAAGACATAATCCCGGCACGTGATAAGTGCTGTCATAATGTCTATTTAATCTCTGATCTCTACATCCTACACCCACCCACCCATTATACAAGTGATGTTCCTGAGGTTCAGAGGCATGAAGTAACTTAACCAAAGTCACAAAGTGGCAGAGCCAAGACGAAAAACCATTTCTCTGGATCCCAGGTTCATTCATTTCCCTTGGTCCAGCCTGCCTTACTTAGGCAAAACACACTCTGCCCCATCATTCTGTCAGATAAGTGGAAGGGCTAATTTCATTATTTTATCATAAAGGGAATGTTTCTGAGGCCTTACTCCTGGACACAGTATTATCTTTCCTAATGCATCTCAATTCCATAATTGCTTTTCCCCCACTGTCTTATGCAGAGCACCTACATGTTAAAAGTATGGCCTGACCTGTGAGCTGTTCTCCTCTTGACTAATGTCAATGTTCCAAATTTTATCCCATTTAGAAAACAAGGATTTTTCTGTCCGCAATATGTTCAAGATGGAGTTTATACACAGGTGGAATTCTCTTTCCAGAGGAACAAGAGAAAAATACCAGGAAAACCCTCTGGGGAAGCCGCAGGTCATTAGCAGCATAACACACAGGAATTCACATTGAACCTGGCCTCCTCTGACATTAATGCAAATGCTCATCCTAACCCCAAGGGTTGAAGAGGAAGAAAGGAAACAACGTGATGTGATGGGTACTGGCAGCTTTGCACTGGGGAGAGAGGGTGGGGGAGGGAGGCAAAGGGGAGCAAGAAACGCAGCCTGTGGGCTCTCTCATTCTCCCCATCCATTCTGTGCCATGAAAAGATCTGGGACTGCATGAGGAACAGAAAGTGGCTTTGTTTTGTTATTGTTTTTGTCTGTCACATCTTAGACTGCACATTTAAGGCAGCTGATGGACTCAAGAAAAACAGCTCAGAGCAACCAGAATACGAAGGAGACAGTGCCATGCAAAGGAAGGGCAACAGGGCTGACAGGCCTGTCTTTGCTGTCCAGGTGTGACTGTGCACGTGTATGAGATGAAGAAAATGAACACTGTCCTCACTAAAGTCTTATCCCGAGTCCAAAATATCTTCTCACCCTCCTCCTCACCCCCTTGCTTAGGATAATGCCTGAGACAATGAGACATCAGAGGCTAATTTCAAGCTAATATCCATTTCCCCACACCCTTGTGGAAACAGCTGGAGGCATTTCTCTGGCGGTGAGGTGATTCTCGCTATTGACTCTCTCCCTCTTCACTGCCTCAGTCAGGCACAGAGAAACCTCGTGTCTTGAGGGACTAAAAGGAACCTTACGAAAGACAAGGGCTGTGCTAACCACTTCAACACACCCTTTCTCTTTTAATCCTTACAGAAACTGCATAATAATTATTATTGTCTCCACTTTAGAGATGGGAAGATTGAGGTTCAGGCCATTAAGTGAGCAGCCCCAAGCCATTAGCAAGTCCGAGCTAAGATGTGAATCTAGATGTTCTGACAAGAGCCCAACTGCTCTGAGCCTGTGAACCTGTTTCTGCTTCTACAAATCCCCCCACTAGCAAGCAAACACACACACACACACACACTAGCTCCCAGCAGAAGTGTGTCTGGGGAATGCATTAATGGGCTGCTCTAGGTACTAGTAAAGAAAGGAGAATTACAGAGAGGAGAAAGTTTGTTTCAAAATCAAGTTGGAGGGGCGCCTGGGTGGCTTAGTGGATTGAGCTTCTGCCTTCAGCTCAGGTCATGATCTCAGAGTCCTGGGATCAAGTCCCGCATCGGGCTCTCTGCTCAGCGGGGAGCCTTCTTCCCCCTTTCTCTCTGCCTGCCTCCCTGCCTACTTGTGATCTCTCTCTCTCTGTGTCAAATAAATAGATAAAATCTTAAAAAAAATAAATTAAGTTGGAGTACCAGCCCTCAGCTTCTGCTAAAGGAGAAATGGAGCCACAGTGTAACATAGCACCCATGGGTAACTTTGCATTTGGAAATAAAATATATTCCAGGCCCTCATGTGTGGAGGATTTGGGTGGAGGGTGGGTGGCTAGACTCAGGCAAAGCCCTAGCTTACCACATCACATGCTTTGTTCATGTTCTCCAGCAGTGTTCTAAGCTGGCCCAGAGGACAGGGACATGGTGAAAAAAACAGAAGAACTGAGTACTGGGTTGAATACTTGTCAGAAACATGGTAGAGAGGGCACCTGGGTGGCTCAGTCGGTTAAGCATCTGACTCTTGATTTTGGCTGATTATGATCTTAGGGTTGTGAGATGGAATCTCACATTGGACTACAGCTCAGCAGGGCATCTGCTCTCTCCCTCTCCCTTTGCCCCCCCCTCCATCACTTGCACTCTCTCAAATAAATAAATCTTAAAAAAAAAAAAAAAGAAACATAGTAGCATTCTAATAATAATTAAAGTATGTGCCTTTGAAATTTCTCCAAACCTAGGTCTTTGTTTTCTTACATAACTTTGCACATTGGAGGAAATGATGGTGAGAACAATAAAAGTGGTGATAACAAGCATTTACTGAGCTCTCACCATGTGCCAGGCATGCCTATCTCTGATTATTAGATACTATAATCCAGTACCATATGGACAAAGACAGTGGCAAGAGGTAGAACAAGGACAGCAACAAATTAATTAACGAAGGAGGAATTTAATTTGAGTGGAGTCCAAGGGGAATTGTAATTCATTCTGGCAGGTTGCACAAGACTTGTCTTGCCCTTCAACAATGCAATGAAAGCATTAGACAAAGGAAATTTCATGAGACCGCCCCATCACTGCCTACAGGAGAACACACAGTGGAATTGTGTTAAAGTTGATGCTTCTGACAGTGATCCTGACATGAGGGGAGGGTGTGACCTTTCCTGAACTCTCAGAGCCTAGAGTGACAATCATAGCAGTAATCACTATTTGTAAAACACAATCATATGCACTTTCTCCCTTCACTGTTTCCTTCAAGGAATTTGATGCTATCTTAGCACTTCCTTGCCCTCCTTGGACTATCTCCAAGTGGCACTCCAACTAAGTCACAAGTTCCTCAAGGACAAAGCCCTGGAACTTTTCTATGTATCTCAATAGCAGTTAACTCATTATTAAGTACACAGTTAGCGCTCAGTAAATTCCAATGGAATGGAGTAAAAAAATCAATCATGATGTGGACGTCGCAGCCACTTCCACTCAGCAGACGTATGCAGACTACCCTTTAGAGCTTTATTGGAACAGTAGCTGTGACATGCAATGTCTACCCTGATCCACCATCTCTTGAAAATGCAACCTTGATGCTCTGCTTCAACAGGCCCTTGAGATTCTACTCAGGCTTCCCTTTTTGTTGACATCCTTGAGCCTTTGTGGGTCCGTTACTTGTCCATCATTTTTCACATGCTTCAGTCCTATGGAATTTTACTGTGATAGCTAGCTCAGAGATTCTCAAACTTGAGAAAAATCTAATAATCTCCAGGGTCCACCCTTAGATAGTCTGTTCTGGAACAGAATCTGAAATCTACACTTTCAATAATCCCTATCAGGTGTCTTCTGATGCAGGTGGTCCATGAACCACCCGTTGAGAAACACTGACTATCTCAATGGAATTATAAGATAGGACCTCAGATTAATTATTATCAGAATTCCTAGGAGTCAGAAGCATGGATGTGCTTTATTTCTCGGATCCTGAAATCACTGCTAGCTTTTCAGGAGTCAAGTATATCAACCAAAGGATTTTCTGAGAGAGAGAAAACACCAAAAAGAAGCCTGAGTATAGTCAGAAAGCTGTCTATGTGCTTAGATATCAGACTGAGGTGTAAACCCAGGGAATCAATGGAAAAGCAACCACCTTTGAAGGAAAATGAGGTCAGAAAACAGGTTTCAGGACACAATGAAGGGATGGCATGGCCCTTAACAGTGCAAGGGCTGGTAAGCTATCCATGTACTTTGCTCTGGCTGAAGATCCCGGCTGTTTGGTGGTTACATCATCATCAATATAAGCAGCAAAGGTCATTTACATTCCCATCAGCAAAGTATGAGGCTTTCCAGTTTCTCCACATCCCTGCCAACACTTGTCATTGTCTTTTTATTATAGTCATTCTAGTGGAAGTGCCATGATAACTCACTGTGATTTTAATTTACCTGTGATTTAGTGACTAAAGATGTTGAGCATCTTTTCATGTGCTTATTACCAATTCCTATATTTTCTTCTGTTTATTGCTTTTCTAGCATAAAGTCACAATATTTTAATATAGAACCATGGAATCTGAGAAACATAAAAACTCTTCAGAATTATATGATCTAACCTCTTTATTTTAGATATAAAATAAGTGAAGACTTGAGATAAACAACTCTTTGCCCAAGGCACAAAAAAGAAACTTAAGGTAAATTGAGACTCTAATTTCCTAATTCTGAATTTAGCTGAACTATGCCATGTTTTCCCATCTCTTACTTTCCTAGCAGTAATTAAGTCATTCTCTAATACAGGTGTTAGTGAGAAGAAACTAACAAATGAAAACTCAAAGTTCTAGGTTCCCTGGGAATGAGTATCATATCTTATCCATCCTTGAGACTCTTTGCACCTAGCAGGTCTCTTACTCATTCTACATGCTTAAGGAATGACTGTTGAATGGAATTAAATGGAATAGCATTAATGAAGTTTCAGCCCAGTCAGGATTATATTGAAGTCAAATGCAATAACAATCCTTGGATATATTTAATATATATTTAATATATAATATATATTATATAGTATATTTAATTTATATTTAATAAATGCTGGATTTCATATTATATGGCCTAAAAAATGTTTTTTAAATATTGTTGACATCAAGTCATTGACCCATTAACTCAAAGTGCATATACTTTGAACATCTGACTCTAAATGATCTGGGATGTTTTAAAATGTAACTATCCACGGCTTCCTACCACCTTACTAAATTAGCATCTCTGAAGGTAAGGCCTAGAAATTTGCATTTCGAAAGTCCCCCAGAAATTCTTATTCACCAAAAGAAACATGAGAATACTGGCATAATGAATGTTATGCAACACATTTTGAGTCTGTTTACGTGCAGGTGTTAATGTTTACAAGTAGGTGTTAAGCAGAACAAGGACTGATGACTTAGAAGGATTTGGGGGGCACCCAGATGGTTCAGCCAGTGGAGGATGCAACTCTTGACCTTGGGGCTGTGAGGCTGAGCCCCACACTGCGTGTAGAGTTTACTTAATAAAATATATATGAAAAAGTGTCCTAACTACTTAGCTACTTAACATAGCCTTATAAGCTGCCAGTGGTGTGCATGACTTCCTGGGAAGCTTATAGGAAGTTGTGGTCAACAATCAGCAATGACTTTGCAAAAATATTAAGGGACAAAACACTCCTTAATTGTGATGGTCATTGTTGAAAAATGCCTTGAGGGCTCTCTGCGCCATCACTCATAACGCTGCCAACACCCACAGCTTTGTTCCAATTATTTGGATTATGAGAATTAAAGGCAACATCAATTTTGATATGTCCGAATTTGCTTGTGTGAGATTTAGGAACCTTATACGACAACCGTATCTGAGCAGTCAGCATTGAAATTTATCACCTTTTAGCACATAATTAGGCAGAAAAGAAGAATGTAAATGATTAAGAATGAACTGAAGCAAATGTTCAGAGAAGGTGGATAAACAAGACTAGTTGAATTTCTATCTTCTAGCTTGCCACTCCACATCTAAACTCTTGACATCAACATTGTTAATGGGGCATTATGTAAATAGCAACTGACCATTTCTTTCCAAGCTTGCTCAACTAGAACCTACTAAAAATAAGTCTCCATTGTCACCTTTGCAAGGTGAGGATCCTGGTGATCAGAGCTGAAATGATGGGGGTACTACCGGCTGATGATCAGTAGACGACTTTATTTTTTTTTTCTTTTTTTTTTTAATTTTATTTTTTATAAACATATATTTTTATCCCCAGGGGTACAGGTCTGTGAATCGCCAGGTTTACACACTTCACAGCACTCATCATAGCACATACCCTTCCCAATGTCCATATCCCACCCCCCCCAACCCCCCTCCCCCCATTAACCCTCAGTTTGTTTTGTGAGATTAAGAGTCACTTATGGTTTGTCTCCCTCCCAATCCCATCTTGTTTCATTTACTCTTCTCCTACCCCCTTAAACCCCCATGTTGCATCTCCTCTCCCTCATATCAGGGAGATCATATGATAGTTGTCTTTCACCGATTGACT